>NC_068981.1:182857870-182863056 GCF_001194135.2 Octopus bimaculoides | reverse complement strand
GTGTGTGTGTGTGTGTGTGTGTGTGTGTGTGTGTGTGTGAATGTATGTATAATATATATGTGGTTAGATGATTCGGCATCTATTTCTAGCATATAGGAGTCCACTTTTGCTGGTCATTCCTCTTATTTTTGTATATACATATATATATATATATATACAGAGAGAGAGAGAGGGGGGGGCTGATTAAGACCCATAAGGCCCTTTAAAATTTTGGTGTCCCCGTATGTATATGTATAATTCAAAATATAAACAATAATTAACATGTAGTTGTCCGTTCCTGCTTCCTTCCTCCACAAAACCATATCATAAATTATCTTTCAAAATTAAACAAAATTATCAATAAGATGGAAAATAATGTTTATTTTTGCACATTTTCATTTTATTCGCATTTGAAAAGATTTTTTCTACTTTTTTTTAATTGCAAAAATCTTTGATCAGATCCTCAAAATTAATCTTACGTAACACATCTGCTTCTATACTTAGTAACTTAGTAGAGATAAGACATGCCGAATATTGTTTTAGCAAGTTTTAAGTGATTTCTTCTGTGCTGCAGGCCATTTACCATTTCTGTGCCACCCACCACTTCCTTTGAAGGCCTAAGCACGTGCTTATTTAGCTTAATGGTTAATCCAGCACTGTATACACATATGTACATATGATTATATATATACATATGTGTTTACACTCACACACGCACACACACATATATATAAACACATGCATACACACATACACGTACATTCATACGTACACCCACACATACATTCATACATAATTTTATTTTGAAAATTGTCAATGAATTAATCTCTTAAAAATATTTCCTTCATAGAAGAAAAGGACAGAGACAAACCGTTCGTTGGATTTTGCTTCAGTATAAAGAAAATCTGTTTTTGGACATTTCTCATTTCTGTAATTCATTCCTTTTATATGAAATCTAACTGCTTGTCTTAGAACACTGAGGCACTAGCATTCAGCGTTAAGCTACGGAAACACTATCCAATCACAGAGAATTAATCTACATATAATTATCTGGCAGATAATAAAATTTCCCTTCAGAAATATGCATAGAAATCTATTTGATAAAATTAGCCATTATGCTAATGATAAGTTATGGATTGGCATTTCACTGGCGTTTGTCATAAATTACTTACAATTCGAGAAGCAATCTTGTTCATCGACATTAAACTTGTTGGTGTGGAAAAAAATTACTTTGCTTGAGGTGCTGTGCAATTAGAGTAATGATTTAAAGACACCTTATATAGCTAGATGATTTTAAGTAGCTCGACTACTCAAATGAACAGAGAGTAATAAAGGTCAATCATGAATTAAATTTCCCTAGCGGTATAAACTGTAACGACCGCATTCTTTTAACTACCAGTCAGCGTCGACCAGCCTCTAATTCATCCATTCATATAATCAACATTCAATGGGTGATATCCACTTGGAAGACACAGCGGATTTAAAAACTATTTCAGATATTTGCTACTCAAATTTTTGTTAGAAATTCACTTTTTTTTTTTATTTCATGCGTCAGAGTTTTCCTGCATTTTTCTACTTGTTTCAAAACTAATATTAATAATAATCCTTTCTACTATAGGCACAAGGATTGAACTTTGCGGGGAGGGGTTTATGTCGATTATATCGACCCCAGTACTCAACTGGTACTTAATTTATCAGTCCCGAAATGATGAAATGCAAAGTCGACCTCGGCGGAATTTGAACTCAGAACGTAAGGACGGACGAAATGCCGCTAAGCATTTTGCCCGGTGTGCTAACGATTCTGCCAGCACGCTGCCTCAATAATAATAATAATAATAATAATAATAATCCTTTCTACTATAGGCACAAGGCCTGAAATTTGGGGGAGGGGTTACGTCGATTACATAGACCCCAGTGTTTCACTGGTACTTAATTTATAGACCCCGAAAGAATGAAAGGCAAAATCGACCTCGGCAGAATTTGAACTCAGAACGTAAAGGCGGACGAAAAGCCGCTAAGCATTTCGCCCGGCATGCTAGCGATTCTGCCAGCTCGCCACCTCAATAATAATGTTGATTTCCAGACAAACAAAGTGTTAGAGCACCGAGGGCCGGATATAGTAACCTTTAGGAGGGACAAACTCCTGTTTGTCCCTCCTAATAATCGCCATAGCAGTGCCAGGAGATCAACATATCATCATGAAAGAAAGAGAAAGAGTTGATAAATATGGTGACGTGAGAATTAAGATCGCTAAGATGTGGCAGCTACGAGAGTCGAACATAAAGGTTATCCTTATTGTCATCGGAGCATTGGGTTCAATACCACCCAATCTGAAAAAAAACATCTGAAAACTTTAGATTCCCTACAATCTAGATGTATTGCATAAGTCGGCATTACTTGGAACTGCACGCGTATTGCGTAAAGTACTGTCTGTCTGGGGTCCTTGTTGTGGCTTGACTAAACAGTACAAACCCCCGGTAAATACAATATCTTCAATCAACAACCTCACGATATTGTATACCGTACGACGTCTATAATAATAATAATAATAATAATAATAAGATCAGAAGCACACCCATCAGTGGCTACGGAGCTCAGGGCTAAAGGCAGAGAATGAAGGCTTTATCTTGGCTGCTCAAAATCAGAGCTTATCGACCCGCAACTATAAAGCCGATGTGATGAAAAATGAAGTAGACCCAAAGTGCCGATATTACCACAATGGGATAAGGAACAGTGGACTACCTAATAACCCCTTTCGTCACAGCCACCAAGCAAAGGAAAACTGCTTTGCCTGCCCGATTGAAAGAGGGCGGCAGAGCGATCATCACTACAGACTCGGCCGACAGATGAATCCGTCCTACACGTGACATCAGCTGTTCGACATAAACCCACAAGTCAGCAATGCCCGGACACTGAGCGAGGGCGTGCAGAACGGTTTCGTTACTCTGCGCGCATTTCGAACAAGCCCGTCTTACAGCACATCCGTCCTTGTAGAGTTTATCTCGAACCGGCAGCCCCCTGCCCGGTAGCACTTCCAGGCCAAGGACATCTGGAAGTTATCCATGATAGTTCCCGACCGGAAAGTCGTCCGGAACAGACTAGCCAGTTCGTTCTCGTCGGTGCCCAGTGTCTCCCCAAGAACGTCGTTGCACTTACTCGCCACTAATCCTCTATAAATTTGTAAAGTAGGATATCCATCGATCTCATTGCCCAACTGGTAGAGGGTTGTGAGCGCCTGACGATATTTTAGGTGCCAGGCGCCCAGTCTCGGTCTTTTCTTCACCCAGGACTGCAGCTCCGTCAAGGAGACGAGCTGCCGAAGGACAAGCCTCACAAACGGAGCTCACACACGTTCACCGTCCAGAAATCGTTGCAGGTGGCGTAACCTAAGAGTGTGTCTGCGCATTAGGAGCATTAGGCATACCTAATCCGCCCCTCAGAGGATGCTGACAACAGACTGGTCGCCTGACCATTGGAACAAAAATTTAAGTAAGAGACGCTCCAACCTTTACAGGGTCTCTTTCCGCAAACTATAAGCTTTGGTACTTAGATGTTAACTTATCGTGGAAGACATTCAACACCCAAGCACCAATCTCAAAATCTTAGCTGTCCTCAGTAGAACACTTTTGGGGACTTGCTCTGCCCTCATGTCAATTCTGACATATTTCTCGAACCTGGTTGTTGTTGTTGTTGTTATTAGTATTATTCAGGCGGTGAGCTAGCAGAAACGTTAGCACGCCAGGCAAAATGCTTTGCGGTATTTCGTCTGCCGCTACGTTCCGAGTTCAAATTCCGCTGAGGTCGACTTTACCTTTCGTCCTTTCGGGGTCGATTAAATAACTAACAGTTAGGTACTGGGGTCGATGTAATCGACTTAATATCCTCCCCAAACTGCCCTTGTGGCAAAAATTTGAAATCATTATTATTATTATTATTATTATTATTATTATTATTGACTGTTTTAGGGACAACAAAATCGATCGAGAGTTAATGAATGAATATGTTCCTGCTTCATTGTGTGTGTGTGTGTAGCGTGAGAATTTGGAAGAAAACAGATTACTGAGAAAGGAAGTCTTGAGAGAAATAATCTTCCTGACGTTTGGTAAATGGCAAAGGGAAGCATTTTCTGTCTCCAATAATATGCTTCAACGAAGAAAATATATTTCTTCATTTTTCTCTGTCGGTTGGTAGGGGTGACGTAAACCGTTAGACAGACACCATACAAATAAACAACACATTCATTTTTATTACAAATTTTGCATCTTATAACGTCAGAATCTACTTTCACTTTCTCTCTCTCGCTCGCTCGCCCGCTCTCTCTCTCTCTCTCTCTCTCTCTCACACACTCCTTCGTCCAGTCTATACCTTCCTCTTTCTAATTCACTGATTTTTCTACATTTCTTCCTTTCTCGCTCTTTTTCTGTCACTACTTAAAGCTTTCCTCACATTCCTTTCTCCTATTTTTTTTTCACGTCCGTGTTTCTCTTATTCATTATTTACTTATTTATTTATCCATTTATTGCAAACGGGTTTTATCATATATACTTATAGATGCGTAAATAGCGATGTGCATACACACACACATTCATATGTGTGTGTTTGTGTGTTTGTGTGTGTACGCGCGCGTATGCTGGCTTGTGTTTGCTTGGATGTAAGTACGTTTGTATGCATGTATTGCATCTTTTGGAGTCATAAATATTTCTGTCCAAGTGCTCAAATACGTGTATGAAATAATATCAAAATAAATTCATTCCATCTGAACACAAGAAAAACAAAAAAAACTCAAAAAAGTACTACCAAGCAATGTCGCTCTGCTGCGGAATCATGCTGAGCCGATTGCAGCAATTGATAGAAATAGATGATCACATCAAGATCCTCAGGGTTCGTAATAACAACACAAAGACACACACTATATATATATATATATATATATATATATGTGTGTGTGTGTGTGTGTATGTATATATATATATGTATATATATATGTATATATATATGTATATATATATATATGTATATATATATATATATGTATATATATCTATATCTATATATATATATATATATGTGTGTATATATATACATGTATATATATGTGTGTATATATATATGTATATATATATGTATATATATACATGTATATAGATATGTATATATATATGTGTGTGTATATATATATATATATATATATATATATATATATATAT
>NC_068981.1:182854623-182857139 GCF_001194135.2 Octopus bimaculoides | reverse complement strand
TATATATATATATATATATATATATGTATGTATGTATGTATGTGTGTGTATGTATGTATGTATACACATACATATATGTACATATACACAGGGACGTACACACACACAGACACACACATTCAATTTATAGAAGCACCACACAGAATTAGGATGAATAGAGATACAAGGGAAACTTAGAAGATTGGGCTTTTACTAAGCGCACATTCTTAGCGTTATCGTGAGAAGTAGAAAAATAGGAAAACTGTAGCACCACCACCACCGCATGAAAGTATTAATGAAATATTTCTGTTCCATCCACCCTCATCCCACCTTCATTAATGAGAAGAGTACTGAGTCTATATCAGTGGTTCTCAACCGGGGTTCATATGACCCTGGGGGAGTGGGGTCCATATAAGATTTTGTCGTTAAAATTTACATCCATCAAATTGGTTGTACTTCTACCATACACAAAATATTTTAACAATTTTTTAATACATTTCCTAATAATATTCAGTTATAAAACTAAGACTCCCCGAGCTGGCAGAATCATTAACATGCCGGATAAAATGGTTAGTGCCGGATAAAATGGTTAGTGCCGGATAAAATGGTTAATGCCGGATAAAATGGTTAGCGCCGGATAAAATGGTTCGTCTTTACGTTCTGGATTCATATTCCGCCAAGGTCTTCACTTTGCCTTTCATCCTTTCGTTGTCGATAAAATAAGTACCAGTTGAGCACTGGTGTCAATATAATTGCCCCGGAAACTGCTGGCCCTGTGCCACAATTTGAAACATCGAATGACAATAGGGATCCTCTCGAGTAAGCCAGGAATCAAAGGGAATCCATAGAAAAAAAATTTTAAGAATCCTGGTTTACATCCATATAATTCTTTCTTCGCCATGGGGTCGGACAAACTTAGAAGTCGTAAACCATCATAATCATATTCAATATGGTACTGCATGCGCACCTTTTTCCATCCTTACAGCTTCTCCCTTCAGCAACCACGGGGTTAAATAACGTGTCTTCCCTTTGGCCCTTTCCTTTGCTACAAACAAAAAATCACGTTTAAAAACAGTTTCTATTATCCATGATGGCGCCAAATAGTTAACATGCAATTTCTCTCTTTTTTCGCATATGTTTGGGCGTGTATTATTGATACCTATACATGCATATATAACCATACATACACACGCCCTAAATATTATATATATATTCATTATATATATATATATATATATATATATATATTACACATAAACACATTAGTACATATGTTTATATATGCATAGATGTATACATGTTTTTTTATGGATATGAACACACACACATATATATGTATATATATGTATGTATGTATGTATGTATATTTGTGGCAGAGGCGAGAGAGAGGGAGTGTATAGCTTTTTGTTTCTGGAAATTTAGCCAGAAACGACAGAAAACAATAAATTATAAGTCGTGTTATTTGTGTCTATCTATAAGCTCTTTGGTTAAGCTGATAGGTTTTTTTTAAAAATCATTTTGTTTATTCCAATTGCACACTTTCCCTTCTAGCAATAAAAGAAATAAATAATAGATTAGCTGCTGTACATGAAGATGCGTATGAAGGAACAAGTACATACACACACACACACACGCACACTTACATAGATATATGCATATATATATGATATATATATATACACATTTATATTCACACACAGGCACACATTCATAGAATCACCCTCGCATAAACACAAACATACCTACACACACATTTATGCACACATACACATAATATATACATATTTATTTCCATTCAGAAAACACACTAGGAGCCCTATTTAACGACTGCTTGCTAAGAAACTTTTTTTTTAAATAATAAAGAAAATAAGATAGAAAAATCGCAATAGGAGGGTAAAAAAAAATCGATTTGCGCGAATGTTTATTTAGACCACATTAGTAGCTCGAGATTATAAGCACATCTTATACAGCAAAACAGGTGAAGTCATTTCTTTTTTCTTTTCTTGTCTTTTTGTTTTTGTTTCTTCATCTGTGTTTCTTTCTTTTTTCTTTTGTCGTCTGCTGACACCGAAATGAAACTCTCGCAAGCAACGTTAATGTTTAGAAGATGTTACGTTTTTTGAAGAGGTGAAAAGTTCATCGGAAGTTAATGGAATAGAAACGACGAAATATGACATACGGCATACAGCCACTGCCACTCAGAAATATTAATTAATTACGTTACACACGCACATAACCACACATACGCACCTCTGTGTGTATGTGTATGGATATCTGCATATCTGCGTATGTGAGTGTGTGTGTGTGTGCGTGTGCGTGTGTGTGTGCGTGTGTGTGTGTGTGTAAGTGTGTGTAAGTGTGTGTATGTGTGTATGCATGCATATATATATATATGCATACAGAGACAGACAGACAGACAGACACACACACACAAAGAGTAACCTGTATGTATATATATGTATATATATATAGATAGATAGATAGATAGATAGATAGATAGATAGATGCATATACATACATACATATATATATATATA
>NC_068981.1:182852309-182854195 GCF_001194135.2 Octopus bimaculoides | reverse complement strand
TATATATGCATGTTTGTGTACATATAAGTGTATGTTTGCATACATATGTGCATATACAAACACACACACATACGTACACACACAAAAGAGTACTGTAATTTGCTTGAAGTATTTAAATTCATGAATGATATATTTTAAACAAGACCTTTAAGTAACGCAGGTGGCGTCAATAAACGAGGTGATGTCAATAAACAAAGACAAGATATTATATTACCCTACACAAATTGGATAGTGCTTCTATCATATTTCGGGAAAGCTTCTCTTTATCAAATATAACATTGAAAATAATCCAAGGTGTCAGAGGAAAAGTGTTATTATCGGCATAAATTTACTTATATTCGTGTGTATGTATATAGTGTGTGGGGGGGGGGATGTATATGTGTGTGTGTGTGTAGATAGAGAGAGAGTGAGATAGACAGACAGACAGAAACAAAGAGAGAGATGCAGAGAGATATATATATATATAAAATTTACGAGCACATAATATTTATAAGTAACCGATAAAAACAAAAGGCTCTCCAAAAGACTCAACCCATCTTTCACTTTACATATTATGGTGCTTAAGTGACTACAAAGTTATCCATAATCCTCATGTGATATCTTGGAAGTAATACTTTATTTTTATACCAAAATAGCATTTACATCATCTCTGCAAACTGAAGCTGGTGAGGATCTTTGTGATGTCATCAGAATCGTGGTTACTTGGATTGCAATATAGGCAATTATCGAAATTTTCTTGACTGGTTTCTTTTTCCTGTTTTTGTTTGTATTTTTATTATTTATTTTTCACAGGTATTCAGTGTTGGAGATAGGTTAAATGGGTTTTACCATACAGATGCTTTTTTTATATGATTTATATTTAAAAGCTTAACTTTTAACGCATAATATATAATTAAAAATCTGTTTGTGTATGTGCTGTTGTGTAAGTATAGGTGTCTGTGTGCGCTCATGTTTTAGATATCTACATATATTTGTGTGTGCGCGTGAATATATGTGCGTGTGCGTGTGTGTGCGTGTACACATGTATGTATGCATATATATGTATATATTTATGCACATGTGCATGTATATTTGTATATATAACTATGCATGTATATATATATATTCACGCATACACACACACACACATAGACACACATATGTACATATATACGAATTCTGATCAATAAGTATCCGGAATTTTGCCATAGTAACAAAGCGGAGAGTGAAGCCGCTAGGCAAAGATTGACCTTGAAATCTGCTGTGCATGTGCACTACGTTTTAACGTTCTAGCTCACTTCCGCTGTTTGCAACATTGCTTAGAAGGAAGGTGTGTAGCGTGTGATCGTCGCATTGACCATGATAGAGAAAATTGTCATGGTAACAACTGCTCAGAGACTTACGCAAAGTTGCAGAAAGTGTATGGAGAGGAGTGTATGAGCCACACATAAGTGTATGAATGGTTCAGACTTTTCCAAAATGGCCGAAAAAATGTCGATATTGACGAATGTTCTGGGAGACCAGCAACCAGCAGAACTGAGAAAAACATTGCAGATGTGCGTGAAGCTGTGAGAGAAAATCGTCAAATCACCATCCAGGAGTTATCAGACGATGTGCAGATTAGTTACTGTTCAGTTCAGTCCATTATCATTGAAGATTTGGGTATGAAACGCGTGTCAGTCAAGTTTGTGCCAAAACTGCTTTTAGCTAACCAAAAGGACACTCGGGTTTCAGTTGCACAAGATCTCCTTGATTATGTCGAGAACGGTGAAAACTTTTTGAAAACTTTGTGTAGACCTCTGAGTAGGTATCGGCAAGCTTTTGGCAAAATTTGATGCAGATTCTCTGCTCAACTTTCTCTGTCATTGTCAATGCGACGATCACACGCTACACACCTTCCTTCCAAG
>NC_068981.1:182849563-182852299 GCF_001194135.2 Octopus bimaculoides | reverse complement strand
TGTCATTGTCAATGCGACGATCACACGCTACACACCTTCCTTCCAAGCACTGCTGTAAACAGCAGAAGTGAGCTAAAACATTAAAACTTAGTGCACATGCACAGCAGAATTTAAAGTCAATCTGTGCCAAGCAGCTTCACTCTGTGTGCTTTAGCTTCGTTACTACGGCAACATTTCGGATACTCATTGATCAGACCACGTACATAGAAATATATGCGTGTGCGAGCGCACGCGAGTATATTCATGTGTATGCGTATACGTATGACGGAGACCTCGGGCAAGACAAAATATATATTATCGGACTCACGATTATGAATTAACGTGTGTGTGTGTGTGTGTGTGTGTGTGTGTGTGTGTGTGTGTGTGTGTTCTCATTTTACAAGGGAAACGTAAATCCCACCATTGAGTTGATTAGGCTGATGAATGGATATATATCTTGTCGTGAAGGATAATGCCATATTCTTTTTACTATATCATTATCTATGTTGTTATTTCATAGCTTCTATCAATATTACTATTATCATTAATAGCAGTTTTCACTTATCTCATTTTTTTACTCTCATCCACCCTTGATCTTCACGCACACTCTCTCCGCTCTTACGGCTGCTTCTAGAAAACTAACATTTCTCTTGATTTATGGACAACAGTTAGAAGTCAACAGATTTTATTGGTCGGTTATTATTTCTAGGGAATTGCTCATTTATGGAAAGCGAGTTTAATTCCGTGAAAAATCTGAACAAGTTCACAATCATCATTGTCGTTATCCCTGGGGAAAAAGGGGTGAGAAAGAGAGTGAGAGAGAGAGAGAAAGAAAAAGAGACGTTGGTAGACAGACACACAAATAGATAGATAGATAGATAGATAGATAGATAGATAGATAGATAGATAGATAGATAGATAGATAGATAGATAGATGGGTGGATGGATAGATAGATAGATTACTGGATAGACAGACAGACAGACTGACAGTTAGAGAGGGGGAGAGAGATAAGTAGATAGATAGATAGATAAATAGATAGATAGATAGATAGATAGATAGATAGATAGATAGATAGATAGATAGATATGTGTGGTGAAAAATAATTAACTTGTGTCTCAACAGTATATAGTGAATCAACTCACGCGCCTATCTACGTCATTCTCTATAATGAATACCTTTTCATTCTGTGTTTATAATTTAATTTAAAATATACATGAGAGGAAAAAAATAAAGTGCTATAAATAATGTTTGAGTCAGAAAAAATGTTGTTTTCTTAAGATTAGCCTGAGCTGTTTGTATATATATATATATATATATATATATATATACACACACAAACATTTGTGTGTGTGTGTATTTTTGCCAGCTTGAATACTTGTGACGATGTATGCTTACATTTGTGTATGCGTGTGTGCATACTTATTTGTGTGATTAAACAATGAACTCCATCCGAAGATTCCATTCTTCTCTGTGTGTTGATGTCTCTATCGATATGGATACCACAAGTAAATATCTTGGGGCTGTATGCACGAGCGGTGGATGGCAGGAGGCAAAATTGGATATTATAACGGCAGGTGCTAGCAGAGCAATGCACCACCTTCCGCATTCGATCCTCAGAAAAGGAGGGGGTTGATAAAAAAAAAATCCTATCTTCCTACTCTCAATTCGATGTTCGTACCAATCCTCACCTATGGTCATGAAAGTTGGATAATGACCACAAGAGTACCATCGTGACTACCAGTGGCCGAAATGGGGTTCTTCTGAAGAATCTCTGGAGTAATATCGCTCGATGGGTTGTGTGTAGCTTGGAGATCAGGGAGTTTGTCCAGATTAAGCTGCTACTCATCCGCGTTGAAAGGTCACAGCTCCGGTACTAAGGACGTGTGATTTGAATGTCAGAGGAAAGAATCGCAAGATAGATTCTTGAAGCCGAG
Organism: Octopus bimaculoides; assembly: GCF_001194135.2. Taxonomy (NCBI): domain Eukaryota; kingdom Metazoa; phylum Mollusca; class Cephalopoda; order Octopoda; family Octopodidae; genus Octopus; species Octopus bimaculoides. The sequence goes on along the minus strand of NC_068981.1, from coordinate 182,850,385 downwards.
CCAACCGGCAGAAGACCTCGAGGTAGACCAAGATCAACCATCCTTAGCCTCAGTCGGTCACGCTTGAGAATCCATCTGCAAATTCTAATGATGGTTGCTTCTGATAGGACCTTATGAAAGAGGTGCCTGAGGAATCTACCCAAACGACCCTTCCAGAAATAGTGGACGGAGAAAATGGATAGATGAAATTGTATGGTGGATCTATTCTGTCGCCCGATTTAACACCATCATGGGGTCCTAAAAACACTATGAGTGGAAAAAAGCATAACGGATATTTTTGTAGCTGGAACGCCTTTCATCAAAGCTCTTCCTGGGTAAGCTGACTTGGGGTTGTACAACAATAACAACTGTTATGTCAACAAATTAACGAAGTGACTTCAATGCGTTGGCTCGACCTCCAACTAAATTCCCTTCAAATCACTGTTTACCATCTTAAAAACAGTGAGACCATTGCTCAGTACAGTCCTGAATATACTGTGTCTGAAAATAAGGTAGGACGGTCACGATACGATCACAATTCTGCTTGATTAGACTTGACCTGGTGCTAAACACTAACTGCAATACGGGATTTATCAATAGAATATCTGTAATTCTTCATTGTCGGTTTTAAATTTTGGTACATGGCCAGCAATTTCGGGGTGGGGGGCAAGTCAATTACATCGACCTCAGTTCTAAAACTGGCACTTATTTTTATCGACCCCGAAAGGATGAAAGGCAAAGTCGACCCCGGTGGAATTTGAACTCAGAATGTAAATACGGACGAAATGCCGTTAAGCATTTCGCCCGGCGTGCAAACGATTCTGCCAGCTCGCCGCCTCTTAC
>NC_068981.1:182845727-182848769 GCF_001194135.2 Octopus bimaculoides | reverse complement strand
ATATGTACATATATATGTGTACATATATATATGTACCAATATATATGTATATATATGTATATATATATATGTATATATAAATGTATATATATATATGTATATATATGTGTGTATATATATGTGTATATATATATGTATATATATATGTATATATACACATATATATATGTATATATATATATGTACATATATATATATATATGTATATATATATATAATATATATATATGTACATATATATGTATATATATATTCATATATATATATAAATATGTATGTATGTATGTATGTATATACATGTATGTATAGGTCTCAGGATTATAACTTTTCATCTCTATAGGTCAGTAGTTTTAGTCGGACGCCTATAGTTGGTCACTTAACTTTGTATTTGTATTTCTACTTTCATTCCTTCTCTCGGTACGGGAATGAAATTTCTGATTGGCCCTACTATAATACTTTCTAAACAATCAAAGCTTTCCGCCTAATAAACCCCATAAATACCATCATCCTTCTAGTTAGATGTAGTTCAACTACATCCAGCGCCGACTTGTTATAGCTATATACTTCGCGGCTTTTATGACTCTGCAATTTAAGATGGCTATCAACAAATTTAAACATAAGATCAGCCTGTTCTAAGAATCTAATTACTGACGTTTCACTTTCTTTGTGAAGAATTCGCTGATAAGATAATTACGAACGTCAATATGATGATTGACAAACATCTATTATATTACCAAGAGATGTGTCACCAGTTTAGCAACTGGAATTGGTTTCCAAGCAAGACATGATTATTTATCTCTCCCTTGTGATCTATGTTTTGGTATTATGATATTGTGATTTGATTCTGTCCTTAGAACTTCAGAATGTGTTTCTATACAAATAATCCGTCTACGAATATTAAATAAACCTGCTAAATGCGACTTGAGTAAATCTGAAACAAAGAGACAGCGTTCGCATCAAATTCTCTGAATAATTTATTGAGCACAGATTTGTTAGTGTGTTTGTACATCTAATAGAAGTGTGATCACGTGTGTATGTGTGTGTGAGTGTATGAATGAAGGAGTATGAGAGTATGTGTGCGTGCATGTATGAGTGTATGCATAAGTGTGTGCGCATGAGCGTGCAACTGAGTGCTTGTGTACACGCGTTGCTGTGTGTGTGTGTGTGTGTGTGTGTGTGTGTGTGTGTGTGTGTGTGTGTGTGTGTGTGTGTGTGTGTGTGTGTGCGTGTGTGCGCGTGTGTGTGCGTGTGTGTGTGTGTGTATGCGCGCGTCTATATGCGGGTATATATTTAAATCAAAATGGCAGTCGATTGGCCGAGTCGTTAAAACGTCAAACAGGATGTGTTTTCCGGCTCTCTGCACTCCGAGTTCAAATCTCACCAAACTCAACTTTTTCTTCTATTTTCTAGCTTTCACATTTTGGATGTTTCGCTGGATCAAGAGTGGGGACGACAAGAACGTGTCCATGTTAGCTCCTGCACGTAACTACGTTGACATCTAAAACTATCAGCGTAACCATCGTATAAACTGGTGCTAAACATCCCTGTTTGTAAGTAACGGTCGTAGTTTGTTAGTTAATAATAGCAAGCTCATTTAATTACCGTTGATTGTCTTTCCTTTTCTTCTTTTGAAAATTCTATAATACTATAGTCTCAGCCTTTGTTACGTGGTTAAGAAGCTCGTTTGTAACCATGTGGTTTCAGGTTCAGTCCCACTGCGCAGCAAGCGTCGATGGGCAAGTAAGTGTCTTTCTACTATAACGCCGAGCCGATCAACGCCTTGTAAGTGAACTTGATAGACGTCGTATCTCTCTCTTTCTCTCTGTCTCTCTCCCTTCTTCTTTATATATATATATATATATATACATATATATATAGGTATAGAATGTGCGTGCGTGTGTGTGTATGTGTCTGTGTGTCCTTGTGTTTGTGCCCACCGCTTAACAACCAGTATTGGTTTCTTTATGTATCCGTAAATTAGCAGCTTGGTAAAAATTTAAAAAACCGATAAAATAAGCAACAGACTTTAATAAAAAATAAGTACTGGGGTTGATTCAAGACGGTACTCCAGCACGGCCGCAGTCCAATGGCTGAAACAAATAATGAACAGGCTGTGGATTATCTCAAGATAAGCAGTAATTTTGAGAGCAGGTTTTAAAGTTAGATACAAACTATACAACAGCGACTAGGTAGCCATGTCTTATATTACAAAGCTTAAATAATGAATATTCGTCGCCCTTTCAAAGCCTCGCCAGGCTCATGGGCCCGGTTTCCCGGTTTCTATGGCGTATGTGTTCCCCCCAGTTGGACGGGACGCCAGTCCATCGCAGCGTTACTCAAGAAACAGGGAGAGAAAGTTGGGGCGAAAGAGTACAACAACGGTTGCCACCACCCCCTGCCGGAGCCTCGTGGAGCTTAGGTGCTTTCGCTCAATAAACAATCACATGGCCCGGTCTGGGAATCGAAACCGCAATCCTACGACCGCGAGTCCGCTGCCCTAACCACTGGGCCATTGCGCCTCCACAAATAATGAATATAATTGATACTAAATATCTGCTGCAGAATGACATAAATTGTAAAACCGAAGATAATAATAACCCTTTCCACTAAAGGCACAAGGCCTGAAACTTTGGGAGAAGGAGCTAGTGTTTCACTGGTACTTAATTTATCGACCCCAAAACGATGAAAGACAAAATATCGCTAAGCATCTTGCCCGGTGTGCTCACGATTCTGCCAGCACGCCGCCTTAACAATAATAATAATAATAATCCTTTCTACTTGAAATTTGATGGGGAGGGGACTAGTCGATTTTATCGATCCCAGTGTTTCACTGGTACGTAATTTCTCGACCCCGGAAGGATGAAAGGCAAAATCGACCTCGGTTGAATTTGAACTCAGAATGTAGCGACGGGCGAAATACCGCTAAGCTTTTCGCCCAGCGTGCTAACGATTCTGCCAGCACACCGCCTTGATGATGATGATGATGATGATGATGATCAATAAAGCCATAACTGAAGACAGCCGCAGAAAGAAGAAAGGCCT
>NC_068981.1:182837610-182840390 GCF_001194135.2 Octopus bimaculoides | reverse complement strand
TATTATTATTATTATTATTATTATTATTATTGTTGTTGTTGTTGTTGTTGCAAGGCGACTAGCTGGCAGAATCGTTAGCACGCCGGGCGATATGCTTAGCGATATTTCATCTGCCGTTACGCTCTGAGTTCAAATTTTGCTGAGGTCAACTTTGCCTTTCATCCTTTTCGCGGTCTATAAGTTAAGTACCAGTTGCGTACTGGGGTCGATCTAATCGACTGGCCCCCTCCCCCCAAATTTTAGGCCTTGATCCTATAGTAGAAAGGATTATTATTGCAGTAAGCTGACAGAAACTTTATCACACCGGACAAAATGCATAACGACATTTCTTCCGGCTCTTTACATTCTGACTTCAAAAGCCATCGAAGTCTACGTTGCTGTCCATCCTTTTGGACTCGATAAAATAAGTACGACTTAAGTAATGGGTTCGATGTAAACGACTTAACCGCTTCCTTCAAAATTACTGGCTTTGTGCCAAAATTAGAAAGAATTATTATTTTATTATAAAGCTAAATCTATCGCTCGTCCTACAATATACCTTCTAAAATTACATTCCAAATTAAATTATAAAAACTAATAAATATTCTATTATTCTCTGAACTGGTTTCCTCTGAATATTGTTTACTTCCAGTATTATGGAGTCATGTTCTTCATCATAAAATATTTTAACGTATTTTAAAATTTGATATTTCCGTTTTCTTTCGCTCTCGCGATTTTTCAAACCACGTCTGGTATTTTATTATATGTTTTCAAAATGATCTTTACAGGAAGTGATAATTTATACTGCCGATTTAGATGCTAGCTTCATTTAACAATTTATGAGAGACACAAACATGTTTAATAGCATAACTAGAAATGGTACTAGAAACGGATATCAACCAGAATATTCTTTCTGCTCGAAAGAAATCGATTTAGTACTATTATGATATAGCTTAACTTTTCTCTGTAAGGTTAGCAAATATTGAAATAAATAAAATTTTTTCCTTCTCTATCACGAATTGGATGTTGCCTTTACGGCCCTAAAACTGTCCGATTCGTCGAATGTTCTCAATGCAGTTTTCAGAATGATATCATCATTTACTATTTAGGAGATAAACTTGACTTCTAAGACTTACACAGCATATGCTTTTGAAATATCGTTACGATAAGCAATAAGTATTTATTAGAAGGCTTCCATATTGAAAACAAATTGGAAACTACGCTTTCATATGTGTGTGTGCGTGTGTGTGTGTGAACATGCATATGCACATATATTTGCATATATGGGCACACATATATGAATACATATGTATGAGTGTATATAGACATTTGTAAGTATGTATATATATATACACACGCACACGTACACACATTGTCACACATATCAATACACTCACTTTCTCTCTCTCACACACACACACACCGCACACACATATAGATATAGACATATGTATGTATATATGTATGTATGTATGTGTGTATGTATGCATGTATGTGTGCGTACATATATGGATATGAAAATGTATATGAGTGTGTGTACGTGTATGCATGTGACTGTTGAGCTGAGTGTATGTACGTGTTTGTGTATGCAACTGTTTCACAAATCTTGTTCTTACGTATATCCATATTTAATATGCCGTGTTATATTCAAATACACAAACATATAAAAGATAACTTTTTGCAATAATATTACCATTTCCCAACTAATGTAGACAGTTTAGTGAGTCTATATACATGAAGAATATCACACAATACATGTGTGTGCCTATGTGAGTATCTGTGTATATGCGCTCTCAAGTCATGATTATACGCTACTCGTCATGTTTCATACTTATAAAATTTTTATTCCACGTCATTGGCTTGAATGCAAGAGTTGTTCTACGAAACTGCTTGCTGGAAACTACAGAATCAATTAGTTTTGATTTAATAAGGTCTGTTGTTGGTGGTGATGTTGTTGTTGTTGCTGTTGCTCAGCGCCAGTTCGCCAAAGAAGGAGCAGACTTATCCTTAAAGAGAGTTCCAACTGTGAGCATCCAAGATCTATTCTTATCTGGGAGTACGTTGCTAAATGCACGCCTTCATAGCAGAAGCTTTAAAAAGTTCTAAGTCCTGATTTTGTATATCTGGCGAAATGCATCGTAACCCCCCCTCTTTCTCTCTCTCTCTCTCTCTCTCTCTCTCTCTCTCTCTCTCTCTCTCTCTCTCTCAGTTTAACCCAGTACGTCCATAAGAGATGTTATCTCAGGAAAAATAGTGCAGTAACTGGCCTAACGACACTGTATACATTACGTATGATACATATATCATTTCTGATATATATCAGAAATAGTTATGTATATATAAATATATATTTGCCTCGTGGCCGCTTCATATCGGGTCAACAAGGAAATGTCAACACGATCGTTCAATTGCCAAGAAACAATCAACATCTTCCTCAAATAACATTTTGCTATCTTAAGAAAGAAGACAACACACATTAGCTAGGGCATTTCTATGTATTTCTAAAAGAAACTAACAAACAAAAAGTACGATGAGATGACCGTAACGGAAATATCTTTTACAACCATAAGGTTGCTCGATTACTGTTCACCTGGGATTAACAACAACTACAACTGCCAACACTATCACCATAAAATACACTGCTTTCTTCAATTGAATTCCTTTCGATATTTGTTCTGCACCGAATTACTGACACTCCTTTATCACACTCGCCATTAAAAAAACGTATAATCAGCGGTGCAAAAGGACACCAACTGCAATATATATGTATGTATGTATATATATACATACATATTACATAT
>NC_068981.1:182834113-182836087 GCF_001194135.2 Octopus bimaculoides | reverse complement strand
GTGTGTGTGTACCTAGAGAGGGAATGCGTCGTAATGTTCTCTATTAATAATTTTCGTATTTCTACCATGTAGTAGTATATTTCAATACTTATATCTCTAATGTGCAGTGGAGACTCGCAATAAAATAAAATGAATACAAGTTGTGTTTGAAGATAAAATGAAAAATTGAAAATCTTTGAGAATAAAACAATCGTAGTATTTTTTGTGAAGTATGAGATTTGTACCATCCATATGGAAGTTTTTAGTTCTGCTGTTTTGAACTTTTTCAACATAAAATTTTCATCGCTGGAAATATTCTACAATAACGAAAGCAGAGACGCCATTGCTCGGAGATGCTTAATATACGTAGAATTTTTCTTTTAAGAAGATTTCATTGATCACACGATTTACAATGCAATGCTCAACAGAGTAAGATAGAAGCTAGTGTTCTATGGCTATATAGTTAGTTGATAATCAATCACTTTCCAGCTTTAGCTGAGATTGACTTTGACCAGCAGCGATGAATAAATTCTATTATTTATTGCTTTGTGTGTATGTGTATATATACGTAAGAGTGTATGTGCATATGTATTTGTATATGTGTATATGTGTGTGAGAGTACATACATACGTGTGTGTGTACATAATGTATATATATATATATATATATATATATATATAATGTATATGTGTATTTATATATGTAGTTATATGTATCTGTATATATGTGTGCAGGTATATGTGTGTGTATCCATATATGTAGATGCCTGTGCGTATACTATACATGTGTGTGTGTGTGCGTGTGTGTGTGTGCATGTGCGTGTGTGTGTGTGCATGTGCGTGTGTGTGTGTGTGTGTGTGTAGGTAATATTTTTCCCTTGTCGATTTATATAATTTTTTTTCCTTGATAGAATTCAAACCGGTCACTAACAAAATGGAAAGGCTCTTACGTTTAAGTCAAGACAATTTTTGCGGTTTGTGGATATTTGAGCAGGCTGGAGTCTGCATATGCGCGTGTCTATACACTTACTCTTATGTGGAGGGTATGCATATCACAAGCATATGTGGAAACGAGTATTCAATATATACATGTGACTGCTTTTGTATCCAACTCAGGAACCTCAAATAGAGAATCCTTGAAATATCATACAAATTTTCCCTATTCCACGAATCGATAGTGTCAGGAGACTGCGGATCTTCGTGGTTTTTGTCACTATTTACAATTATCATTAAAAGAAATTTTTTAATGTATCACATAGATATAATTTTTGACGCTGAATCCGAATTTGTTATTCATTTATTCAAGAAAAATTTTTCGAAAATGTTACAGGTATTCAAAGTTTGATCATTTTCAAAATTTTCAGCGAATCAGAAAACAGCACGTTCACTGCCTCTTCCAGCATCAGGGTTTGGATGAGCGGCATCGATATGTCAAAATATCAAACTAGGATTTTCTAAAATCAATTATCTTTCTCGCATCTCCTTCTTGTGTGCATGCGCAACACCTTTGGTTACTATGGAAACTATTCTTTGCAATCAGCTATGCAACACGTGGTTCTTCTTTGCTTTGGTTACTATGAAAATAGAAATTTTCGCCACGGTGATATGTAAAATACTCGCTTCTGAGTGGCTAAAATACCTAAATTTTGCGAATTTTAAAGGCTAATAACTTTTTAAATTATGGATTTATTGGGAAAATGAATTTCATTTTCATAATTAGTATACAAAACTTAATCCATATACTAAATTTGAAAACAATTGGAACAAAATTGTAAACAGTGACGAAAACCAAAGATCCGAGACTTTTGGAGAACTCCTACACTTCTAGGTTTTCATACAAATCTGTTGCTACATAGCCCAGTGTACTATAAGTACAAATGAAGGCGCGTGGCTTAGTGGTTAGGGCATTCGGCTCATGATCATAAGTTCAAGTTCAATTCCCGGCGACGCGTTGTGTCCTTGAGCAAGACACTTTATTTCATGTTGCTCTAGCTGG
>NC_068981.1:182831242-182832851 GCF_001194135.2 Octopus bimaculoides | reverse complement strand
ATATATATATATATATATATATATATAGAGAGAGAGAGAGAGAGAGAGAGAGAGAGAGAGAGAGATTGATAGATAGATATAAATATATAGATATATATATATACACACACATATGTGTGTGATTTATAAGTGACATGTGAAGTATAATTATATATAAAATATTGTTGGGTTATCAGTTATCGGGTAAAAAAATGCAATCTACAGATAGAATTTAAAGAACAAAAACAAATTGAGAAACTAATGAGAAAATTAGGCAGAGCGAATATATGTGTGTGTACATGTAACCAAATATTTATCCTTGGTGCCATATATGCAATTATGTACACACCAAGTGTATGTAGATGTACGTTTACATGATTATCCGTTGGCTTCATTCGTATAGTAGTGTTACAGTGTGTTATTTGTAAAATTGCGAGCGGATCAGGATAATATATTATGGAAATTTGTGCAAATTTAGAGCTATGTCATATTTATTCATGAAAGTTGTAGAGATTGTACGCATAAACACGCAAGCATACGTACAGATGCATACGCCAAGGACACTCATACTCACACATACATAAACATGTGCGCTGATGTATATATTCATACATAAATACGTGTGGTGGGGGTACATGTACACATTTGTACAGATAAAAATTGCATTGATATACAGAAATCGCTCGACTATCGCAGGTGTTACATTTCAAAACCTCCCACAGAAATAATTGAAATTTAAAGCAATATAAATACCTAACGGCCACAGAACCCGCGATATACTGAGGAGTCCATGATATAAATTTATATATATATTAGCCAGAAAAATCCGCGATGTACTGAGTGCGTGATAGGTGAACCGCGATGTACTGAGTGCGTGATAGGTGAACCACGATGTACTGAATGCGCGATAGGTGAACCGCGATGTACCGAGTGCGCGATAGGTGAACCGCGATAGGTGAACCGCGATGTACTGAGTGCGTGATAGGTGAACCGCGATATGGCGAGGGATCTCTGTATACTTTTTTTATATTTGGGGGACTTTGGCACGAAAGGAAACGGTTGTTCATAAAAAAAGAATCAAATTGTCTCATATATCTGTCTATCCTACTCACTCTTTCTTTAATATAAGCATACGTACTCACAAACACGCACAGCACATACACGCACATATATATTTTACTTGTTTCAATCAATAGACTGCGGTCATGCTGGGGTACCGCCTTGAAAAATTTTAGTCGAATGAAATGACCTCAGTATTTATTTTTAAACCTGGTACTTATCATATTTGTCACTCTCTTGTCCTCCACCACCACTTGGCAACCGGTGTTGGTGTGTTTATGTCCCCATAACTTAGCAGTTCGGCAAAAGCTTCCGACAGAATAAATACTAGGCTTTAAAAATAAGTCCTGAGGTCGATTTGTTCGACTAAAATTCTTCAAGGTGCTCCAGCATGGCTGCAGTTAAATGACTGAAACAAGTAAAAGAATAAATTATATAATATATAATAAAAGAATAAATTATATATATATAATTTTTATATATATATGGAGAGAGAGAGGGGGGGAGAGAGCGAGAGAGAGAGAGAGAGAGAGAGAGAGAGAGAGAGAGAGAGAGAGAGAGAGAGAGAGAG
>NC_068981.1:182829360-182830441 GCF_001194135.2 Octopus bimaculoides | reverse complement strand
TTGAAGGAATGGAGAAAACGCATGCAATTATGGAATTATAACATGCGTTTTCTCCATTCCTTAAATTCTTAAATATACTCAAATACCCAAAATTTCAAGGAGTTCCTGCCTTAAAAACAGGAACTAAATCACAGTTATTTTGTGTTCTTTGCTACATTGGTTTCTATTAACCCATTTATTCTATCAGAAGAATTTTTATTCATTAAGATAGAAGAAATACACATAATTATATATATATATATATATATATATAATATCCAAACAATAAGACCAAGAAATCCCTTAACACATCTTTATTTGTTACAATTGTTTCTGTACCAATTCTGCTTGCAGCAAAAGTTTGAAGTGAAAATCGAAGTGAAAACCCTAACCCTAATGTTTTGCGGTTTTAGATGTGAGAGTAGCACATCATCAAACTTGAATCAAACGTTTACCCTTACATTGTGCAACCTCTGTGATCCTTTAGCTACCACCTGATCGTACTCATTTACAACGACGTCCTCTAGCACCTTGACTTGCTCTCCCTTTTTAACGACTCACCAGTGTAGTTTCCATAAAGCCATATCCTCTGGTGACCTACGCTCCTCTATCACTCATCAGTTAATGTTGTCACTTGTGTCTGACATACGAATCTCCTGACAAAACTGCCCGCTTTCGAGTTCCACATGTCTCTCATTTCTTAGATAAATATTATTCTCAATCGCACTAAATCTCGCGCCTGTCGATAATCATCTCTCTGTTCTTCATTTTGTCAGCTTTGACCTACTCCGAGATGTCTTCGGGATTTAACTCTATCTCTCTTCCTTCTATACGATACTATACTTCATTACGCCCTAACATTACCAACAGATGATGTATACTCTCTTTTACTCTTTTACTTGTTTCTGTCATTTGACTGCGGCCATGCTGGGGCACCGCCGTTAGTCGAGCAAATCGACCCCAGGACTTATTCTTTGTAAGCCTAGTACTTATTCTATCGGTTTCTTTTACCGAACCGCTAAGTTACGGAGACGTAAACACACCAGCATCGGTTGTCAAGCGATGTTGGGGAGACAAACACACACACACACACATATATATA
>NC_068981.1:182827374-182829245 GCF_001194135.2 Octopus bimaculoides | reverse complement strand
ATATATATATATATATATATATATACATGTATACGACGGGTTTCTTTCAGTTTCCGTCTACCAAATCCACTCACAAGGCTTTGGTCGGCCCGAGGCTATAGTAGAAGACACTTGCCCAAGGTGCTACGCAGTGGGACTGAACCCGGAACCATGTGGTTGGTAAGCAAGCTACTTACCACACAGCCACTTCTGTACCTGTTTATATGCATCACTCATTTGCAACCAAGACGTCACACACCAAACCCAAACTGACTATGGACAGAGACGTTGAAAGTGTGCTCCAATAGGAATATGATAATCTTATCTCTTTCAACAAGAAAACACAAGTTCTCATATCAAAACAAAAAAAGAACATCATTGCATCAGAGCCTCCACTATCATGGTCTGTACTAAACCAGAATTATCATAATCGCTGCAAATTTTGGGTTTCAGTATCAACGAGATTCTCCTCCTGGCAATTGTACATTCTTAAATAATCAGGACCATATCGCTAAGTACTGATCCTTCTCTTTAGCGTCAAAAGATATTTCATCCCCCAACAATTATTAAAACTCTGCAGAGCTTAGGTGTGGCCAACAACGGACTATTGCTCTCACATTTAGGACGGTGTTGCTGATCCATGCACAGGGATTCTAAAAAATAAAAAAAGCCACCTAACTGATTGAAATAAAGTCTCTCACGGACACGCCTCAGTCTCTGGCCTGTAGGTGCACTGTCACCTCTCTCTGCCTTCGCTACGGACACTATAATAGTCTCTGATTCTCAGAGCTAACTGGGCTTAGGCTATCTCCACACAATTATCTCTTATCTTCCACTATTTACTAGATCCGATATATATATATATATATATATATATATATATATATATATATATATATATATATATATCTGTTTGTATTCATGTATAAACTGTGTATGTGTGTGTATGCTTGCATATATAAGTATATATGTGTGTGAGTATAGCTTTATGCCTGTGTATGTATGGATACATATGCCTGTGTGTGTATGGAATATATCTCTATAAGTTGTTACATAATTTTGCGTGATATAATTATATCTTTACAGCTGTTTCGACGATTCTTATGAATTCTGAATATTATCATGCATAATATGCAATCAGCCGTAAACATTGCAAGACTATATTACTCAAGGCACATAATCAAACATAATAACAAAATACATGAACCCAAGACACTACGTAAGTGCCTTCATGCATCAGACACTATAATAACATGGTGAGAAGTGGTGGCTAAATGCGAAGAAGTTGGATTTTAAAAGTTTAACTGAGTGAGCACTAACCACGGTGACTATTCCTGCGTCAGCATCTTCGTAACCATTGTATGTATGTGTGTGAGTGAATGTGCGTATTTTATATATATGAGCAACAAGAGGGCGAACGATCGATACACCGGTATTTATGAGCGCGTGTATACATACATACATACATACATACATACATACATACATACATACATATATATATATATATATATATATATATATATATATATATATATATATATATATATATATGCGTTTGAAGGAGAGGAGGAAGGGAAGGAAGGAGTACATTGTTCTGTTTTCTATTCTTCTATTCTACTGGTGGCAGATGTCTCTGCGACACACAATTATGATTTAGTTGTATGGCGATAGATAACATTGAAATAAGATTATCAGAATCCAGCTTAAGGCCAATATAGTTGCAAGTGTAAGTCACTCTTCATGGCGAATAGCTATTCTTAAATGTGATACACACCATATACTATATATGTAAGAAATATTTACGTGTGTGCGCACGCGCATGTGTGTTTAGATAGATAGACAGATAAACGTATATATATATATATATATATATATATATATATATATAT
>NC_068981.1:182823170-182827224 GCF_001194135.2 Octopus bimaculoides | reverse complement strand
TATATATATATATATATATATATATATATATATCAATTTATTCATACATGCGTGCACATACATGTATATATATATACAGCTTGTACACCTGTTCATTTCATTTCTACATCTTTTCTTCCTTTTCTTCCTTTTCATCATTTCCTTGATCCTCCATCATCATCTTCAATATCTCCATCTTTTGTGTCGTTGGCTTCATCGTCGTAATCATCGCCATCATCTTTTATCACCACCACCACCACCACCACCACAACCACTACCACCACCACCACTACCACCACTACCACCACTACCACCACCACTGTTTACTTGTATAAATTGCTGTTCTCTCACTTTTCTTTTTAAAACTATCTGTTGCTATCTTAAGCTTACTTTCTTATTCTCCCACAAACTCTAGTTTATCATTTGCTCTCTCTCTATCTCTCTCTCTCTCACACACACACACACACACACACACACACATACATACACACACACACACACCTCCTCTCTATCTCTATGTTATTCCCTCATACGGTCTCTTTCCCAAGTTCTCGTTCACTTTCTATCTTCAATAACACATGCGCACACACAAATCTCCGTCTCAGACACTCTCTACGTATCTTCAACTTTTTTCTATTTCTCTATCTTTATGTCTGGGTCTTTCTTTCTCCCTATCATTCTCTCTTTCAATCTCTCTCTCTCTCTCTCTCTCTCTCTCCTTTTCTTTCTTTCTATCTCTCATTCTTACATCCTCTCGAGCCATGCTGTTACCGTTTTATGATTTCTCCCTTGTTTGCGTTTTCATTTATTCTCGCCTGGTATCTCCTTCCACCACCAATTCCAACACTCACACACATACACGAACACAAACATATCACAAAATACTAACACATATACCTACACATTGCAAAATCACAGAAACATCACAATACATACACATCACAGTACACACACACACACACACACCACAATACCTTCATGCTCACACCTCAATACACACACACACACACTCACACACTCACACATACAAATCACAATATACACATACACATCACTATACAAATATATGCATACAAACAAGCAATGTACACACTCATACATCACAACACTGACTAGCACACCTTAATAATACATTCACACACACATCGACACACCGTGCATATATATACACACACACATGACAAAAGTACATATGCACGTGCACGTCATAATACATATATACATACATTCATACATACATACACAATTCAGACATAGAAATCACAGTACTCAGACACACACATTACAGTACGTTGACACATGCATACACACATCATATACACAAGTCACCATTCACAAACACGTGCAAATATATTACAATGTACAGACCCATGCATACACACGTCACTATTTCCAAATACACACACACACACACACACACACACACACAGAACACAATTCAGACATACACAGATCCCAATACAGACACATGCATACACATTACAATACGCAAACACATAAGCATTCATACATAAACACATCCATACATACATACACCCTGCAGTCCACAGACACGTAAATACACAAAACTCAACCAATACAGAAATTGGTCGGCTGCCAGCTTTCGTTTCTATCTTGTCCAGAATGCAAGACAGAGACAATATGTTTCAGAAGAACGATACTGTTTTTGCATGGGATGATTAAAAACGAGGTGGATGGCGGATGCTAACTTCTCCCCACGGTCCGCCTTGCCATCCTCACTGATATAAACGTAAATGTTGATTTATTATTGCACAAAGCTACTTTCTTATCAGCTCTCGCCACTGTCTTTGTCAACCATACAAAACACTTACAATAATCCGGCTGTGTTTCAGTATCCAAGATGTGCCAGAAGGAAGGACTAGACTCCGACGAAAGGGACAAACCACAGTGAACCATGATGGTGGAGGGGAGGGATTTGATAAAAGTGATTGAGCACCAGAGTAAATTAATGGTGGAGAAGAGAAATAATAAGAATGGTATGACTAAATGACTAATAGTCCTAAATAGATAAGGAATTAATCCTATAAGATTGAAAATAATTAATTAACAAGACTAATGAAGTAATTAAAGAAATTTCTGCCGATAATTTGTACATCAATAAATAATTTGTTTGGGGGATTATAAAGTGATGAATTTATTTTTGATGGAGTAATTCGAAAAAGTTCAATTAATAAATAAAAAGTAATCAAATTGATAAAGTTCATGTTAATGAATGAAGTATCTTGTTGAAATACGATAAGTATTCTGAAGCAATGAGAAAGGCCGTTGGTGATCGACCAAACTGCTAAAAATAGTAACCAATTCAAGCAAAAACTACACCCTATAGTGTTTGTCTTCAAAGGGGAAAAATCGTACTGGTTAATGTGATCCGAAATATGGAAAAGCGACGGGATGGTCGTGTCTGAAACGCCTTTAATCCTTTCTATTACGGGGACAAGGCCTAAAATTTTAGTGGGATAGTCGATTACCTTGATCCCACTGCTCAACTGGCACTTATTTTATCGATTTCGAAAGGGTGAAAGGCAAGGTCGACCTCGGCGGAATTTGAACTCAAAACGTGAGGACGAACGAGATGCTAGTTAGCATTTTGTCCGACGTGCCAGTGAGTCCACCAACTCGCCGCCCATATAATAACAAATCTTTCTCCTACAGGCAGAAGGCCTGATTTTGAAGAAAGGAGACTAATCGATTATATCGACCCCAGTGCTCGACTGACACTCATTTTATTGACCCCGAAAGACGAAAGACGAAAGGCAAAGTTAACCTTGGTGGAATTTGAACTCAGAACGTAAAAACAAATGAAATGCCAAGCATTCTGCCTGCATGCCACCCTAATAATATTAGAAATAGTGAGAACATAAGCCTACCAAAGTGGTAGAAAATAAAGATATCACTGCTCTTTGGGAACTAAGTATTCAAGCTGACCATGTTATTGAGACCAATAGATCAGATATTGTGGTAAAAAAATCATGTTGACAAAACATTCCTATCCACAGATTTTCATTCCCAACACATTGCAGCATTTTTGAAAAACATTTTAAAAGTTAAGTAAATACAAGGATCTTGAAATAGAGGTCTCAAAAATGTGACATCTAAGAGCAACACCTGTACCCTAAACACTGTGACCAAATGCCAGGAAATCCAAAAGTATAAGGACTACAAAACGCTGTTCCATGGGTACTGCTGAGGTCCGAAGAAAATATTGTCAACTTGAAAATACCCGATTCTCTTAAAATTAAAACTGAAATTTTACAAATTTAACAATCTTAGTTCCCAGATTCTGATCTCCTTCCCTTGCACAATATATCGTTATTATTCATAAATAACACCCATAGTAAAGCGTCCAACTTCTTATGTCTGGTGGTCTCTGAGTGAGACTCGAAACAGCTCGTACAAAACAAAGCAAAAACAACGTAAATAATAATCCTTTCTACTATAGGCACAAGGCCTGAAATTTTGGGGAAGGGGACTGGTCGATTACATCGACCCCAGTGTTTCACTGGTACTTAATTTATCGACCTCGAAAGGATGAAAGGCAAAGTCGACTTCGGTGGCACTTGAACAATTACCTTAAAGCCGGAAGAAATGCCGCTAAGCATTTTATCCGACGTGCTAACCACTAAAACTGTCATCATCAGCAAGTCCACTAATGTACCACCATCAAAATCACACAGTCGGAACCACATGACTTTTCCTATAAATATTACCACGTTCATTGTCACTACTATTACTACTCCTCCTGCTAAACCACCGCCACTGCCATACCGCTATACACACAGAAATACCAATTACGTAAATGATTGCTCCCGTATCCATGGGACTTCGTACGTTGCAGAGAATCACTTCAATGAACAGCATCCTATTTCAAACAGAAATAAGGAAGTCATAAACATACTGTATATAAGGCCCCTGAAGATCACAATTCCTGTATATTTACGAGTTCCCATCAGAGAATTATCGTTGTACACTGTCGATGAAGAAAAAAAAGGGGGAAGAAAACAACATGACACATATAAGCCGAATGATTCACCACCATCTTTTCAATACATCCTAT
>NC_068981.1:182806444-182822772 GCF_001194135.2 Octopus bimaculoides | reverse complement strand
GGAGCACCACATTGAAGAGCTTAATGAAAGAAAGTGAGTAAATTATTCTATGGGACTCTTTTGTCGAACTGCCAGGTCAAAGGATTTAAGCAAACCAAAACTGGTTGTCAGACGTACGCGCACACATCATTTAGATAGATAGATAGATAGATAGATAGATAGATAGATAGATAAAGGCGGCGAGCTGGCAGAAACGTTAGCACTTCGGGCGAAATGCTTAGCGGTATTTCGTCTGCCGCCAGGTTCTGAGTTCAAATTCCGCCGAGGTCAACTTTCTTTCAATGTTCGGGATCGATAAATTAAGTTCCAGTTGGCGGTTGATGTAATCGACTTACCCGGTCCACCCAAATTTCAGGCCTTGTGTCTAAAGTAGAAGGGATTATTATTGTTGTTGTTGTTGTTGTCGTTTAGGTGGTGAACTGGCAGAATCGTTAGCACACCGGACAAATGCTTAGCGGCATTTCGTCCGCCATTACGTTCTGAGTTCAAATTCCGCCGAGGTCGACTTTGCCTTTTATCATTTCAGATTGGTTGAAATAAGTACAAGAATATGCCCCCTCCCTGAACTTGCACCGCTCCACCCCATAATTTCAGGCCTTTTGCCTATAACAGAAAAAAAAATATTAGTAATAGTAGTTTTCATTTGGCGAAGAACTAAGTTTCATGATCACAAAGGTCCGAGTTAGCTTCCAACATCCTCTACCAACCCTTGGGTGAACTGTACTTTTTGTGGAAAATTTTGTAAACAGACCCTACACAGAAGCCTGTTGTATGCATGTGTATATACACTCGGTGTTGGCTATAATTCATGATACAGTTACATATCGTTCAACGTTAATGTGTTATTCTATTAGTTAGGAGCAACGGTGCCACAATGAATGACAAAGCACAGTTCAGCTACATAATTTACATAAATCCGGTATGAATGTTATACGTTTTTCTTATGTTACCATGCAAACTGTTTGCTTTCCGCCAAATTAATGTAATTTTTCTTTGATAATTATAGACATGCCTGGTCTAAATATTTCTGCTGCTACCTCAGAATATATTATGATTTTACTTGGAGAAAATTACAGTTATTACCAGATAGGCGTTCGACTATGAATGTCTATTAATGCAACAGGGCGATCGTTTAAACTAAATCTAGATTTAATCAGCTTCAGTTCTGTAAAGCGATCTTGGCGCCCGAAGGTTAATTTCGCAAGAATGAACAAAGCCTTTGTTAGAGAAGGAATGAAAAACATCCACATGCAAGTTTCCTTGCCATGTAGGTTGAAATATCAATTACGATGGAAGGGGCGTAACTCAAAATATATTCAGCAATACGATAATTGTTTGTTGTTGGCACTCCGTCGCTTACGACGACGAGGGTTCCGGTTGATCAGATCAACGGAACAGCCTGCTCGAGAAATTAACGTGCAAGTGGCTGAGCACTCCACAGACACGTGCACCCTTAACGTAGTTCTCGGGGATATTCAGCGTGACACAGTGTGACAAGGCTGGCCCTTTGAATTACAGGCACAACAGAAACAGGAAGTAAGAGTGAGAGAAAGATGTGGTGAAAGAGTTCAGCAGGGTTCGCCACCATCCCCTGCTGGAGCCTCGTGGAGCTTTAGGTGTTTTCGCTCAATAAACACTTACAACGCCCGGTCTGGGAATCGAAACCGCGATCTTATGACCGCGAGTCCGCTGCCCTAACCACTGGGCCATTGCGCCTCCACTAATGCGATAATTAGAAACTGATAAAAAAGAAAAAAAAAGACCAATACCAATATTGACAAGCAGTACAGAATATGTACTGAGGGCAATATAATTAATTAAATCCTTCCAAAGCAGTGCCCCAGCGTGGTCGCAGTCAAATGGATGAGACCAATAAAATCCTTTCTACTACTAGACACAAGGCCAGCCATGTCTGGGGAGGAGTACGTCGATTACATCGATTCCTAGTGATCAACTGATACTAATTTCATTGCATTCGAAAGAGCGAGAGGCAAAGTCGACCGCGGCATTCTGCCAGCTCACTGCCCTTGAAACCAGTAAAATAAATTACTATCTTACTCGTTTTCATAGATACCGGAGAGGAAATTTCGACACATGTTTCTGGTTATTTACAAATTAATTTACGTATGAATTCCACTGCTGCGTATTACTTCAACTACTGTTCTGGCTTTGTTTGTTGTTCTAAATATATACATGGTGTTCAAAAAGTCTCTCCGCAGTAAGTATTTTATTGCGAAATAAATATTTATAAGACGGTATAAGACTACAAAAGAAAATATATTAGACTTTGCAAGACTTTAAAAAAACTTTATAAGAGGTATTGAAAGTGTCGTTCTTCATTTACAATACATAAGTTGAGTCTTCTACACATGTTTTGAAATACATCTTGCTTGGATGGAAAAAAAATTCACTGCGGAGAGCCGTTTTGAACACCCTGTGTTTACTGCCGTTGTTGTTGTTGTCTATAAAACACTTTACTCTTACTACTGATGATGTTTATGTTGTTATTGTGAAGAGATTTATAGAAATTATTTACGTATTTGGAATACTGAGATTGTTTTTTGTTATTTGTACCAGTCTAGCACTCATCGAACAAAGTAGACCGGGATAAAAGACATTCCAGTCATGGCCATCGCCTCTTTCTTCAGACAGTGTATTTATTACTACATTATCCAACATGTTGCTTAGCGGTATTTCGGGTCTTTACGTTCTGAGTTCAAATTCCGCCGAGGTCTACTTTGCCTTTCATCTTTTCGGGGTCGATTAAGTACCAGTTGCGTATTAGGGTCGATCTAATCGACTGGCTCCCTCCCCAAAAATTTGGGGCCTTGTGCCTAGAGTAGCAAAGATGATCCTACGTTTTTTTTTAAAATGTCAGTTATTTGAAGTTAATTCAGCTGCTATTTCTAGTAGATGGAGTAATTATGTTAAATTTTCTAAAGTTATTATTTCTTATTTCCATCGTTCACTTGACGTTCTAGCCGTGACGATTCCGTCTTCTGACATAACCAGAGTTTTAATACCCAATACATTCGTCCATTTTCAGGATAACAGTATAAAGTAAATATTTGGCTATTATTTCTAGCAGAGAAAGCTAACATAAAGAATCGTCCAGAATTGTTAGAGCGTCGGAC
Source organism: Octopus bimaculoides (assembly GCF_001194135.2). Taxonomy (NCBI): domain Eukaryota; kingdom Metazoa; phylum Mollusca; class Cephalopoda; order Octopoda; family Octopodidae; genus Octopus; species Octopus bimaculoides. The sequence continues at coordinate 182,819,638 of NC_068981.1, read as the reverse complement.
AAAATGCTTACAATGTTTAGACATGACCCATTGCGTTCTAGATTCAAATCCTGTTCCGGGCCAACTTTGCCTTTCATTTTCCAAGGTCGATAAAATAAAGCAGCAGTTAGGCCAAGAAGTACATTTTATTGCTATAATTATCATAAAGCCAAAAGGTATTCACATCAAAACGATAACCATCACAACTACCATTGTAAGCTGCCAATGGCTACACCAGCAATACAAGTCAAAACCAACGTCTTATAGAAACATACTGGACAATGGAGAGTCGATATAACCCAGACTGCAAAACTGCACCGCAAACAATTAACTACCGATTATCTGTTTCAAATTTTGGCACAAAGCCAGCAATTTCGTGAGAGCAGAGTAAGTCGATTATATCTACTCAGTGTGAACACTGGTACTTATTTTGTCGACCCCGAAAGGATGAAAGGCGGAATCGACCTCGGCGGAATATGGACTTAGAACGTAAAAACGGACGAAATGCTGCTAAACATTTCTCCCAGCGTTTTAATGACTCTGCTAGCTCATCGTCTTAATTAATTACTGCATATTATGGTCTTCAACCAGATGGATGCGTGTGCGTATTCCGAGTCAAGGGGAACTAGCTATGTGCCATAGTTCAGCTTGATGAAGCCCGACATTAAACTGTACAAAAGAATCTGTCCCTTAGTTTAAAACCACCATAGACTTAGTTACCTTCAACCGAGTCCATTGTTAGAAACGTTTGGATCAGGTCTCCAGTTTGAAGATAAATCGAAGTTTATTCACACACACACCTTATCCAAAACGTCATAGGTAATGCTTTCCCCAGCAGACTACGCCATTAAAAATGCACCTTTTACCCCTTCCTCCTCAAACTATTACTTCCACCAATTCCACTACTATTAACTACCAACAATGTATTACTCCTGAGAGAATAAAAACAGTCACGACTAACATCTTTTATCATATTTTCTGCATCGGTGCTGATCGGGGTTAACTAACAAAAATCTAAGCAAGCTGTTTTGTATTCGGCTAATGATATATGGGCGAAGTATGTTTCAGATGCGAGTGTTTGTGTGTGTTTATTATAATTCCATCAACAAATGTATTGATTCAACATGTCCGTATATTCGCTGGCTATCTATACAAAACAGGATATATTAAATAATGCATCAAACTATAGCAAGATGAATTGATGAATAATTCATTCCTACATAAATGTATACAAATTTACACACATACGCACACGTTCTAATAATTCAGTAACATTTCATCTTAGTACTTACATTAACGCAGACAGCCTACGATATTTAAGTAGACTGTCACAAAATCACATTCTCGTTCCATTAAAATATAGGTCCTTCGCTTGTTCAGTCAAAGCGACAAAGCACTTTCTCTCTTAGACTTAGTACAAAGGCCAGAGACATTAAATGCTTCACACCTCACGGCAATTGATCTTATTGAACTCTTCTAGAACTTGCTGACAGTATTTAAGTACTGTCTTCTAACAGCATTGCATTCTCCAGTCAACATTGAAAGCTTCGTCTTCGTGTAAATATATCTCAACTTGCTGGAACCCATCCATCTCCGAGCTATTGATCACGCAACAGGAACGATGCCAGAAATTTTTTAAATTAGAAAATATGTGAGGTCATGACGTTCATACCTTTAACAAGGACAACTTTTGTCTTTCAATTCACGAAACAAAGTGAATTTCTTTTAACCGGGAATAAATTGAAGTTGCAGACAAGAATCGACGGAAGTTAATTTCTATTCTGCGATTTTCCACACAGACAACCTACATGTATCGAGTTGTTTACTTCTGGTTAATCACACAATGTCCTATATACTAATGAGACTAATTTTGTGACGCTCATTTTTTTTTTCCTCAAAGCATTACTGGTTTAATTGGGTGGAAAACTAGCACTGTTATATTCATTCTTAGGTTGGTGGGGGTATTCAACATTTTTTTTCCGCTGTATAAAGGAACATGGAATCAACCGAAAGCCTTCATATCGATGGCGCAAGTCCTATGGGTTTCTTTTTTGTTTTTAATCCACCATATAGTTCTATGCTAGGTTTGTGAGAAGTGTAATAGTTGAGTGTTATGGTCTTAGTCCGGGTTTTGATTTGGAGAAAAGCGGTGCAGATAAGTGATGTCAAGAATTTACTCCTCTAGAATTTTGTAGAATGTTCATAAGAGAGTGGTGGTCCTATAGAACGTTCGTTCACTTCGATTATATTTTCAACTTCGGAATTCTAAATTTATTTCTAGATTAAGATAATAGCTTTGAAAACGCTCTAACCATTTTCTCCCAAAGCGAAGGCAGCCCTGGTTAATATCCATGTTTTATACAAATTTTCCACCTTTATTAATTTTAGTGCTGGCCAAATTTTACATTTGTGAATTTTACAAAATGGAGTCGATATTTAAGAAAAGTATTAAAAGCAACTGAATATTTAGTATTTTCTTGTTTGATGCTGAGCATGTGGAGACGCAATGGCCCAGTGGTTAGGGCAGCGGACTCGCGGTCATAGGATCGCGGTTTCGATTCCCAGACCGGGCATTGTGAGTGTTTATTGAGCGAAAACACCTTAAAGCTCCACGAGGCTCCGGCAGGGGATGGTGGCGAACCCTGCTGTACTCTTCCACAACTTTCTCTCACTCTTACTTCCTGTTTCTGTTGTGCCTGTATTTCAAAGGGTCAGCCTTGTCACACTGTGTCACGCTGAATATCCCCGAGTACTACGTTAAGGGTACACGTGTCTGTGGTGTGCTCAGCCACTCGCACGTTAATTTCACGAGCAGGCTGTTCCGTTGATCGAATCAACTGGAACCCTCGACGTCGTAAGCGACGGGGTGCCAACAACAACGATGCTGTGCATATTTTTGTGTAGTGATGCATTGTCTTACATCGTCTTAAATGTTTTTAAGGGTCTAATGTATAATAGGGGTTACATTTCTATGTTGCTTTTGTGAGATGTCTCAGAAGCTTCTTTTACTTGCTTCAGTCATTTGACTGCAGCCATGCTGGAGCACCGCCGTGAAGAATTTTAGTCCAATTTAAGCCTGGTACATATTCTAATGGCCTCTTTTGCCGAGCCGCTAAGTTCCGGAGTCGTAAACACACTAACACTGGTTGCCAAGCAGGGATGGGAGCAAACACACACTATATATATAATCAAGAGTGGCTGTGTGGTTAGAAGTTTACTCTCCAATCACATGGTTCCGAGTCCCACTACGTAGCACCTTGGGCGAGTTCCTACTACTATAGCCTCAGGCCGACCAAAGCCTTCTGAGTGAATCAGTGGGGGACTAGCCCGTCAACATATATATATATATATATGTATATATATATATATATATATGTATATATATATATATATAGAGAGAGAGAGAGAGAGAGACGTGTGTCCCACCACTGCTTGACAACCAGCGCGTGCGTGTGTGTTTTTACGTCCCCATAACCAACCTAACGCTTCGGTAAAAGGAGACCGATAAAATAAGTACCAGGCTTAAGAAAATAAATACCGGGATCGATTTGTTCGACTAAAATTCCTCATGGCGGTACCCCATCTTGGCCGTAGTCTAATGATTGAAACAAATAAATGAAAAAAGATGGAAAGATAGATAGATGTACATACATACGTGTGTATAGACACACACACAGAAGCGTTGGCAAAATTAGGTACATAGTTGCTTAACAGGAGTGGAATTCTTTTACCTCTCAATAAGAGAAAAATGAAAAAAAGTTTCCACTCCGATTAAGCAGTTGTATACCTACTTTTGCATATATACGATGGGCGTCATTCAGTTTCCGTCACCTAAATCCACTAAAAGGGTTTGGTAGGCTCGAGACTATAGAAGACACTTGCCCAAGGTCCATAACGGTGTTCAATGGGATTAAACGCAGCACCATGTGGCTCAAATGCAAACTTCTTACTACACTGCCCGGTGTTGCTGAGTTCAGAAAATTCTTGAAAGTTGTTCTCGAAGCTATTTATTTTTTTATTTTAAGATTGTAAAAGTGTATTTGCTTCTTTTTTTTTCGATGACGTGCGAGTTTTGCGATATTAATTAGTAGTCAATCAGAGGAAATCTGAAGAATTGTCTATCAAGTGGATGTTGTAGTTAAGTGTTGGGAAAGTTACTGTCGAAGGCGGTGAATAGTTCTAGCTGACTTCATGACGAATATGGTAGGGAAGTTTGAATATTAAAAGGAATTTAGCTGTGGTATTACTTATCTGTAGTCTGAAAATAATTTGAAATCTCTTCTAATGTTTGCGAATGTTAAAGCTCTTTCGTTGGGGTGTGTAAACTGAATGGTTGGTGGTGGAGATATATAAAACAAAAACAAAAAATAAGCAGGAGCTACGTGATCACCACTAGCTCACAGCTGTTTCTGCTGTTAAAAAATCAGTGCACTGAGAACCGAATGTTTCCTTTTAATGGCTCCGGGGAAGTTATAGGATGTTAAACACTCACCTATAAGTTCTCTGCTTTTCATAGTACAAACAACTGTAAGCTAATGAAGGTGAATATGTATATTGTGTTCTAATAACTAGTTATTAGTATCGCTAAATCTAAGCGAAATCATAAAGTATGTACATATGTTAATGTGCTTCGTACTACTGGTTTTCATTTCGAAAGGCTGTCTTTCTAGTTTATCGCTCTCCTGAGAGTTTCCGAATATCATCCATGATACTCGTATTCAAACTTTCCTCATGATAGTCTCTATCCAATCTTTTCGAACAATTTAATGGTGGTTTCTAATTTAGGCACTAGGCCTGTAATTTTGAGGGCAAGGGATTGTTCGATTACATCGATCCTGGCACTTGACGGTAACTATTTCGTTGACCACAAAGGGATAAAAGGCAAAATGTCTCTGGAGGAATTTGAACTCAGAACGTAGAGAGCCAGAATAAATACGCTATGCTATTCGTCCGATGATCGAGCGATTCCGCTCGTTTGTCACCTTCAAACAGCTTTTATTTTTATTGTGTGAAACAATAAAATTTACGATTGAGAAAATAAAATATATGTGCAAAGTCTTTCAGAAATGATGAAATACCAAACCTTATTTGAATGAAAACAGATAAGATGAGAAAAAATTTAATAAGGTTCGCATGTCAGTTGTCGAAATATTCATTGTGAGTGTGGTCGATCTTTCCAAATGCTGAACTATGGCCCACAGAACGGTCTGGTGTTTAAAGGGTGCCAAGTCAGTTTCTCAAATGATTCACGATTGGTAACGGATGGAAGCTGGTCGTTTTGGCTGTTGCTCTTGTTATATTTACATTCTTTTTTATTGCTTGTATTAGTCACCGCTGATGGGGCACCGCCTTCAAGAGGTTAGTCGAACAAATCGACCCCACTACTTTTAAAACCTGGTACTTATTCTATCGGTCTTTTTGCCGAACTGCTAAGTTATGACGTAAACAAACTAGTACCAGTTGTCAAGCAGTGTTGGGGTGGGGGACAAGAACACACACACAGAACAAGCTTCTTTCAGTTTCTGCTTGCCAAATCCACTTAAGGCTTTGGTTGGTCCAAGACTATAGTAGAAGACACTTGTCCAAATGCCATGCGGTGGGACTGAACCTGGATCCATGTAGTTGGGAAGCATGCTTTTTACCACACTGCCACACTTGCGCTTGTATTGATGATAAATTGTGCTCTAAGAGATAGAGAATTGAGTGAGTTGAAGTTAAGAGTTATTCAGTACTGAATGGAAGCTGTCAGTTGACAAACCCGGAAACTCGCGTTGGCATTAGATGAGGTGGGTAAAATTTGTTGTTTACCTTTTTTCGGCCCGTTTAAGAGTCGAAATGAAGAAAATTCTAAACTTTTCATGGTCCCATCATCAAACAAAGTTAAGGCAGATACGTACTTGGTTGTAATTGACTCAGACTGTTCTGCAATCTGCTATGGTTGCTTGCGAAGCGGCAATGATCGGGAAAACACGGTAAAGCTCAATCAGAAAATTTGTTCTCTCGGTGAGAGGCTGACATGTGCTTTTTTCCGATCAAATTTAAAGAGAGAAGCAGACATGTTCTTGTTGGTAATTTATTGACCCAAGCAATTTTTCGGCTATGGGATAAATTAGGCATTTTTCGACGTGAAGCATTCGGTATCTTCTTTCTTTGAGGAAGTGAAGGCAATATGGAGACTAAATGCCTTTGAGAACTTCGTCCTACAACACAGGGATAATATGAAAGATCTATGGGTTTTATAGAAAGAGAAATCTATAAATCTTGCGCTTCTTGAATCCAGAAAGCAAACGCATCTTCAATTGTGACATGCTGAGAAAATGGTTTCTTTCACAATGAATGGACGGTCAATTTAACGATATTGTTCTTGATGTCTCAAAAATTCTTCTGGGCGTTTATTTGACATATAGGATAAGAGTATATTACAACGCTATATCCCCTCCATTGAGTTGTCTCAAAAAGTGTATCGTGTTCTTAAAATAGGGAGTCATCAACTTTAGTGAAACTGTGAGGTTATTCTTTTATGAAGATTAGAGAGAAAACTCGGTGCTAGAAACAACAGCCAGGTCACTGTATTAGGTGATGTAGGGGATTGAAGTTCCATTTTTTTTTATTACGAAATTTCGTTTTGTACATACATTTTCAACAAGCGATAACAAGTATTTAAAATAGCATTCGAAGTTCAATAGATGTAGAAGGTATTAATAGTTCAAAACAATGCTTGAACAGTTCATCTTTGTTATTTAGAACATGACAGAATTTTTGAACAAGAAAATACACTACAAATGCTCTACTTGTATAGTTCATAACGACAATGAGAGTATGTAAGATATTAGAATCTAAGGTGTGCTTGAGAAAGAGTAAAGGTATAAGCTGACTCGAAAAATACTCTAATTCTTTATTCCCACACGGGGTAAATATAGAGGAGACAACACAAAACATGTGGGGACAAAAAACGAATGAAAGAAAAATGAGATGAAATTGAAAATGAAAAGATGTAATGAAGCTTTTCGGCCCCACCTCCGAGCGACTTCATTTATTTTGTTTACACGACCTTAATTCGATCCAGCACTGTTTGGCTGTAGAATGTCAATTTTGTAATTCTCTCGGAGATCAAGATAGTTGGTGTCAATTGTTTTCTCCCAATATTCAAAGTCTTCATTGTAATTGGCTATTTTACACATTTGATCCTGGGTTGCCAACACACAATTATAGCGCCATGGTATCCCAGTATAAGTTGCCGTATTCACTGTTATTAGGTCTTCCCAAGTATCTATCTCTTTGCAGAGTTCTACTTTGGAATCGTCATATATTACTACTATTTTCTTTTATCACAGGCCGGGGGAGGGGAAGTTTTGGGGCTCCTGTGTGTTTGCGTTTTTCTTTGTGTCGGAGTGGAGTGGGGAGGTTTGGCGTCTGTAGGGGGAGGATGGAGCAAAGTGGGTGTTGATGGGGGGTTTACATTCACAGGATGTACATTTTTCCTCCTTTTTCTTTTTCCGACCGTTTCCCACTCAATCCCTTCTTTGTTTGCTTCTTCCAAAGTACTTGAGTTTCCTTTTGTTGGTGCTGGTGGTGCGACTTCCTCCCTGCTCACGAGTTTTTCTTGGGGCTTTTGGGGCGACGGAGGACAGTCCGCTCTAATGTGGCCTTTTGGGCCACACTTGTAGCAACCCGGGTCCTGCCCTCCACCCTAACCCTAATTATCAAGTCTACTATAGCGATAGTTTCGTTGTATTCCGGGGACACTTGGATAATCATATCCAGGGACTGTTCTTGCCAATTCTTATGAGCTCTTCTTGTGGCCTGGAGGATCACTATCTTATCTTCATTTCCTAGCAGTATGGCAGCTACTAGCCAGGCTACGTCAATCTATGGAAGCATGTCTCCCAGGGTATATGGGTAGAAGTACCACTTCTGTTTTTAAAGGGGTTGCCGAGTGTAGCCTGGCAGTAGCTTTCTCTCGGAAACGCACCTCCACTGTTCCGTACTTCTTTCCTCTGGCAAGGTACGAAATTCCTTGCCAGATTGGTTTCAAGGCTTCTTCTACTTGTGTGGTTGGCATTATTTCAATTTTCTTTGTTTCCGTGGAGTATGTTCTATATATTCTCGTTGGTATCTTTCATAATTTCTTGGGGAAGGAACACCTTTACTTCGCACCCCTCCCTACACAGCATGTTTTTATATTTACTCAGCTCCGCCAGTTCGACTCACTGTTGTGGCTCTTGACGACAGCTGCAAAATTCCTTTTCTTCAACTGCTCGTCCATTATTTCGACAGACTTGAACTGCTCCTCTTCAGAAGACGTTAGCTCCGAGAAGGTGAGGTTTTCGTATTCCATCATTAATACTTGGGCTAACCCCCTTCTTCGAAGGAGAAAAGCGTCAACATACTGCCGTAACAATTTTAACAATAAAATATTTTAACAATAAACGATAACACTCACGTACGTCAATGCTGTGCATAAGTAAACGAATCCTATAACGATGGACTCGAAACAAACTCTGGTTTTTATTACCCACAAGGGGCCACACAGAGGGGACAATACAAGACATGTGGGGCAAGCAACAAAGAAAAAAAAGAAAAATGTATGACAGCAAAATGAGGTGGAAAATGAAAAATGTAATGAAGCTTTTCGGCCCTACCTCCGAGCGGCTTCATTTATACCTCACTTTGATCTGAGTTCCAGATAAAATGTCAGTTTTGTATTCCGTTAGAAGGTCCATGTAGTCTACATAGTATGGTAGCTGACTTATGTCCATCTTTATTTTCCAGTACTTATATCCATGATCGTATTCCATTACTTTTTCTAATTGCTCCTGGGTCACCATCAAGAATTTCTATCCCACCCTTGTACATTGGTATACGCTTTTGAACCCACTGCAACTACGTCTTCCCAAGTGTTCAATTCTTCGACGAGTTCCTCATTTGATTTGTCATACATCACTACATAATTACTTTTTTCCTCGGCAGGAGGGGGTATTTTGGGGGTTTTTTTGTGTGTTTGCTCTTCTTTGTGTCGGAGGCGAGTGGGGAAGTTTGGTGTCTGTTAGAGGGGAAGAATGGGGCAAAGAGGGTGGGGGTGGGGTTCTATACCCACGTGACATGACTTTTTTCTTTTCCTTCTCCCAGCCATTTCCCATTCGTTGTTCTTTTCCTTATCTTCCTTTTCTTCTGTTGTTGCTGGTGGCATGACCTCCTCCTTTCTCACTGGTCCTTCCTGAGGTCTTTTCTAGGGCTTTTTGAGCGGCGAAGGGCAGTCCGCTCTAATGTGGCCTTTTAGGCCACACTTGTAACATCGCAGGGTCCTGCCCTCCACCTTGACCCTTATTATCACATTTTCTATCGCGACAGTTTCAGTCAAATTTTTAATGTTTTCTGGCGACCACTGCATAATCATATTCAGAGTGTGTCCTTTCCAATTTTTGTATTCTGTTTTTGTGATCTGGAGAACCGTTATTTTTTCCTCGTTTCCGAGTACGGTGGCTGCTATCCAGGCCACATCAATTTCCGGTGGTATGCCTTCTACCTTTACCCTGGAAGCACGCCTCCCAAGGTATGTGGGTAGAAGTACCATTTCTTCATTTTTCAACGGGGTTGCCGAATGTAACCTCTTCTATTGTTCCATATTTTGTTCCTCTAGCAAGATATTTAATTTTTTGCAAGATTGGTCTTAATGCTCTTTCAATTTGCGTCGTTGCCATAATTTATATTTTCCCTGCTTCTGTTGAATATGTTCTATAGATTATTGTTCTTTCTTTTGTATTATTTATTATCTCTTGGGGAGGGGACACCGTATCCCTCTCTACTTAGAATATTCACCGTTACTAATTTGTATTCATACCAGATGACCTTCAGGCAGCCTTCTGTATTCGTGTGCGAAAAGCAATTTGCGCGAAATGTGTTTAGCTGTGTTTAGTCATGTAACCGGTAAAATACAATAACCCTTTTGAGTCTTTTTTTTTTTCCTAATAGTACAACACTTAAGAGAATTCACTGTCGAAGGTAACGTGTTCAAATCACGTAAAATGAGAACTCACAACAGTAGCCTATAGTATTATACATCTTTGGGGATCATTAAAATAAAATACTAATCAACTCCTAGGATCAATTCATTTGCCTAACCCTTCTCACACAAATTTCAGGCGTTCTGCTCTAGCTGGAAATAATTATTACGCTAGCAGAAACATTAGCGCGTCAGACAAAATACTTAGCAGAATTACTTCTGGCTCTTTACGTTCTAAGTTCAAATTCTTCCAAGAGACGACTGCACTGATATGGTCATATGATACGTATGGGCGAGTACAGCTGTGTAAAGAAGCGCCGATCTCTAACTGTGGAGGGAATTTGTGTTAGAGGCAGACCCGGGGAAACACGGGACGAAGTGGTGAAGCATGATCTTCACTTTGGGCCTCATAGAGGCAATGACTGGTAACCAAGACCTTTGGCGATTATGCCGTGCTTGAGAAAACCCGTCAAGCCAAGTGAAATCGTAGTAATGGCTGATGCTGGTCTCACGTAACTGGCACCCGTGCTGGTGTCACGTAACTGGCACCCGTGCCGGTGGCACGTAAAGAGCATCTTTCGAGTGTTGGGCCTCACAGAGGTAATGACCGAGATCTTTGGCATTATGTCCTGCTTGAGAAGAAGACCAATCAAGCTGAGCAAAATTGCAGTCATAGCAGATACTGGTGTCACACAAGTGGCACCCGTGCCGGTGACACGTAAAAGCACCCATTACACTCTCAGGGTGGTTGGCGTTAGGAAGGGCATCCAGCCGTAGAAAACCATGCCAAATCAAACTGGAGTCTGGTGCAGCCTTCCAGCTTACCAGCCCTGGTCAAACCGTCCAACCCATGCCAACATGGATAACAGACGTTAAATGATGATGATGATGATGATGATGATGATGAACAAGTGAGTGCTTTAAGAAGAATAAAGGATACAGAGAAATTAAACGTAGCATACCAGAAAACAATTGCACAAATTCGGAATCAAATGTGTAAATATCAGTAAGCAACTAGTAGAAAGGTCGCCCTCAGGACAGTCTTTCTGCTAGTTATTAAAGTTAGCGAATCAGTAGAGTTTGTAAAAGTGTCGGGTACAATGCTTTGCGGTATACTTTCTGGCTCTGTGCACATTCAATTCAAATCCTGCCAAGATTACATTTGCCTTTCTTCAGATTTGTCTTTCTCCCCGAAGAAATTGTGGTGGAATATTTAGCGAAAATATATTTAATGCTCAAAACACACCGTATGTCAAGACGGTTCTCTTACAGTTTCACCAGGAACTCAGGACACAAAACAAGACTATTTTCCTAGTGAGTTTACGATTCAGTCGACTGAATTTGCTATTCAGTGTCTGTATAAGAAATCCCTGTTATTTTCGACTAGGTAAAACCGATAAGTGGGTCCCTGGATTTGCTTGTTATGTATTTTTAGGCAGTGAGATGTATGACATTCTACAACATGTAGCCGAAAGATATAAGGGTGCTTTAAGCAGGTATCGTTCCTTTTCTTTCTTTTATTTTGCTTTTTACTCTACTTTCATAAAGGGTCCACCCGAAATGTCAGTTATTTTCCTATTCCTTTTTCTTTTTCACCGTGTGCAACTTTTATTGTTAATTTTCTTTTTGAGGGTTTACATTTTGTCCGTCGCTTTTCGAATTTTTGTCTGTTTGTTGTATCTTCTCACGCTATCCAACTGTCCGTCCTATATCTCCTTTCTTTTCATTTGTGTTATTTTACTTATTAAGTATGTTCCTATCCTCAGTCCTGGTGTTTATATTAAACCAGTGAGATTTCATGGAATGAAAGAAGAGTATAAATTTTATAAGACACTGAAAATGAAAGCAATCAATAAAATGAAATGGTTTGTACGTGGTCATTTGCGCTGCTACAAATAACAACGTAATCTTCCTCAAAATGCACCCAACTATCTTTCAAACAAGAGAAGTCGTTCAGTGATGTTGCACTAGCTACACAACTAACCTACCATAACAGACAGGGTGGTCACGACTGAAACAACGCCAATGCCACCACCACCCCCAACAACAACAACAACACCAACAACTATAAAACAACAACATTAACAGCTTAGAATTTAACTAAAAACTTCCCAAAAGTTCTTCGTTTACCTTTAATAAACTAGCAGATAAATCAATAATTTTAATCTGGGACTATATATTCCAGGCACGTGTGTTTTAAATACACTTCTGTGTAAACATAGATTGATGGCTATAAGTATTGCTATCATCTCTCTTAACTTTCCAGCCTTAATCTACTGTTATTGTGTTATTAACCGATAATATAGTATTTCTGTTCTTTTATTATTTCTCGTAAATTAAACATGTTGCGTTTACATGCAAGCACTCAACACTGTGTGTATATATGCGTGCGTCGAGACGCACACGCACACGCTACATACTCACACACTACATACTCACACACACAGAAACAGATACATACATATATATATATATATATATAAACTTATATATACGAGTGAGCAAACGAAAGTGGCACTGAATACATATAGTTCTGTTATATTATTTGATAACAGTTTTATTCGGCTCCATGCAACTTAAGGTTTTGTCGGCTGGCAATCGAAACTAACTCGTCAAGCACTTAGAACAGAATTTACGAGCCTGGCGTTTTAGGGTCGTATGACAAGCCTACTAAACACACACACACACACACACACACACAAAGAAATGCTTGACAGTGACTTCGAAATTTTAGCCTGTTTGCCGTATTTAGACTGATGTATTGGGTTGGTAACTAAGTTCCCGCGGTTTTTTTTTTATTTTGGAATTTATTGCGTTTTTAAATTTTGGAATCTAGCTTTTTCGAGAATTCTATTTTTGAATCATTTTGGAATCTATTTTGTTTTTTTTTTTGCTTTTTTTTTCTAGTTAATATTAGTTAATTTTTGTTTATTTTCAGATCATTAAAATGGAATGTCAAGTTAAGAAAAACGAGCATTTTCGACACCTCCTTCCTTTTGCTTTTAATGAAGGTTCTAAGGCCGCAAAAGCTGCTCGCGACATTTGTGCTGTGTATGGAGAGGGTGCCATAGCTGAAAGAACCGCTCGTGGTTGGTATGCCAAGTTCAAAAATGGAAATTTTGACCTCAAAGACGCACCTCGTTCTGGCCATCCAGTTGAGTTCGATGAGGAGCGATTAAATCAACTTTTGCACGAAAATTCTCGTCAAACAA
>NC_068981.1:182805281-182805901 GCF_001194135.2 Octopus bimaculoides | reverse complement strand
CATATCGCCAATATGACCAAGGAAGCCATTCAAACGCATGGCTGAGAAGTGCTGCCACACCTGCCGTACTCTCCTGATTTGGCACCAACGGATTTCCACCTCTTTCGATCTCTTTCAAATGCTATGCGCGGAGTTTTGTTCAATACTGATGCAGGATTGAGAGCTTGGTTGGATCAATCTTTCGAGTCGAAATCGGGTGATTTCTACCAACGAGGTATTGAAAATTTTGTTGAACGTTGGGAAGAAGTCGTAAACAACAACGGTGAATACATTATTGATTAATTAGTTGTTATTTTTTATCAAACCTTTTAAAAAATTTAAATTTTAAAAAACGGCGGTAACTTAGTTGCGAACCCAATACATAAATATACTTCTGAAAAGTATTCAGTAATCCTTCAGTTTAATTTTAAATGTTTTTATATATAACTTCACATAAAAACAAACATATGTATAAATGTGTGTGTGTGTTTATGTGATGTTTACGTTATAATATATAAATGTCAGTTTTTATGTGAAGTTTATATGAAAACAGTTTAACATTAAGCTGTAGGAAAAACATTTTTTTTATACGAAAACTTTTCAGTCAAATATAATTCTCTCTCTCTTTTTTTTTTTTTTCT
>NC_068981.1:182800516-182805271 GCF_001194135.2 Octopus bimaculoides | reverse complement strand
TTTTTTTTTTTTGTGTATGTAAAACTCATCTTGTGAAAACACACTAATACTTTTAGAGTGAAACTGTTATATGAAAAGATTTGTTATGTGAAAACAAAATTTTGTATCTCTATTTTCAAATATATAGATGTATAATAAAAATATTTACCACCTACGTTAAAAAATAAAACTTGTTTTATTCAAATATATATATAACTAGTTTCAGTCATTGGGCTGCGTCTATGGTGGGGCACCGCCTTAAAAGGTTCTTCATCGAACGAATCGACCCCAGTAATAACTACTTTTTTTTCAAGGTTCGTACTTATTATATCAGTTTTTTTGCCAAACTGCTATGCTGCGAGGACGTAAACATGGGTTGTCAACGAAGGTGGGAGACAATCAAAAGACAGACTTCTTTCATTTTCTGCCAGCCAAATCCACTCAAAAAGATCTGGTCACTTCCGTGCTACAGTAGAAGACATAGTGCGATTGAACCCGGAACTACTTGATTGCAAAGCCAATTTCTTACCACATAGCCACATCTGCGATTGTATACGTGCATATATGTGTGTATATATGTGCGTATACATACATACACACACACACACACACACACACACACACATCATTTTTTTTTAGGGGATGGGGAGCAATATTCCTGAGAACTATAAACCGGATGTAGCCGCTTCAGGCCTCCCGTAACAAAGAGCCCAGCACATTCTTTTCTATTGAGCCGTGTCCGATGATTGTAATTGAAGATTCTTCGTTATGAAACTGTTCGTTAACATAAATTGGCTGATGAAATATATATTATATAAATAATACTAATCGTTTCAAATTTTGGCCCAAGGTCAGTAATATCGGGAGAGGGTTTAAGTCGTTTACATCAACCCCAGTGTTCAACTAGTGCTTATTTCATTGAGCTCGAAAGGATGAAAGGCAAAGTCGACCTCGGCGGGATTTGAACTCAGAACATAAAGCAGGAAGAAATACTGCTAAGCATTTTTCTCCGGCGTGCTAACGATTCAACCACCTCGCCGCCTTAAAAAGCTAAATTAATAACGAAGCAATGTTTTATGAAACCTTTAATTTTTGCGTGTTCCGGGACTAAATCTGTCATTTGCCGCACATTGCAATTAAACAGTTTTGCCTGCAGCCAAACACTTGATTCAGTGTTTCCACAATGAATTCCAAAATTATATTTTCCAGATATACACGTAAGAATCGTCCTCTAGAAATAATGAAAAGCAAACAAAACAAAACAATTAACACATGTAGTCGCCATATTTATTTTAGTTCTCAATCACAGAATTCAGTAACAGGTGTCCCATATATTTTCACCGAACCCGATCAATAGTTTTAATTTCCAATGAAACCGTATTATCATTCTAACTGCAATTTAATCAGCAAATCATTGTTTTTTTTCACCATTTTGTGTATGTATTTTGTTTATTTTTATTTTATTAACTTTTTTCCTATTATCGTCTTCGGTTTTGATTATTTCCATGTTGGAAACGTTCTTTATAATGTTGTTGTTGTTGTTGCTGTTAGAGCTATTGCCATCACTTATACATTCTGTGTTTTTGTTCATTTTCTTCTTCTTTAATTTAATTTACATTAACGAAAACATTTCGATTAAGAATAATAAAAATGGATTGAGTATTGTTTTTGCTTTTAGAACCGGCCGTAATAGATTACTTTTCGCAATTTAGCTGATAATATTATTAGTCAAGCCTGTAATTTGTCCACTGGTCGATAGAAGGCCTTTTATTTTTATTTATATTATTATTATTATTATTATTATTATTACTAATATTAAGGTGGTGAGCTGGTCGAATCGTTAGTGTGCCGAACAAAATGCTTACCGGTGCTTCGTCCGTCTTTACGTTCTGAGTTCAAAATTCCGCCGAGGTCGACTTTGCCTTTCATCCTTTCGAGGTCGATGGGGTAAGTACCAGTTACCCACTGGGGTCGATGTAGTCGGTTAGTCCCTTCCCCAAAAAATTTCAGACCTTGTGTCTTCAGTAGAAATTATTATTATTATTATTATTATTATTATTATTATTATTATTATTATTATAATATACTATCTAGTCAAGGTGGTAAGCTGGCAGAATCGTTACCGCGCCGAACAAAATGCTTAGCGGCATTTCTTCCATATTCACTTTCTGAGTTCAAATACTGCCGAGGTCGACTTTGCCTTTCATCCTTCCGGGGTCGACAAAATAAGTACCATACCAATTAAGTACTGGGGTTGATTTAATCGATTTACTCCTCCCACAAAATTGCTACCCCTGTACCAAAATTTGAAACCAGCATTGCAAGGCGGGGAACTGATAGAATCGTTAGCTTGCCGGGAAAAATGCTTAGCGGCATTTCGTCCGGCTTTATGTTCTGAGTTCTAATTCCGCTTACTAGAATCACATTGTTTAATGTCTCCTTTTCTAATAGGACCTGTTAGGGCGTAAGTGAAAAGCGGCTGTTATTTCTAGAGAGCCGAGTTCAGCTAAAACCCTTCAAGGCGGCGCCGCAGCATGGCCACAGTTCAATGATTGAAACAAGAAGAAAAAAAAAACAAAGAAAAAAAATAAAACGAAGAGTTCTTCAAACTTCAGTTGATAATATTTTGGAAGTCAAAGTGCAGAGGTTCTAATCGAAATGCTGCTTCTGTTGTTGCTGTTATTACTATTATCTTTTTTCATTTACTTGTTTCAGTCGTTTGACTACGGCCATGCTGGGGCACCGCCTGCTCATGATAATGTTGTTGTTTAACCCCAAATCAACTATAATTTTGATTAAACACTTTCAAGCCATGACAATCCTGCATCTTTTGCTTTTGTTTTCTCAGGAATAGTGTATCCTAAATCACATTGTCTAATGTCTTCTTTCCTAATAGGACATATTAGGATGTGAGTGAGATTCAGCTGTTATTTCTAGTAAGCCGAGTGACCACCAGATGCTTCGTTATTCGTTCGTATATCTGCTGCATTGTATTTAGATAACGCTTTGTTATATCATCCGCCACTATCACCAATAATAGTTATATATTATTGAATCGTTAGATTTACAAAATAGATTTTTTTACTTTGTTTCTTTTTCTTTTTCCTCCGGAGAAAACTAAGCTGAAACCTCTGCGTGTTTGCGGTATATATTTGATATTACGTTGTATTATTACATCTGAATCATCGTTCATACAATACTGAACTTTAACGAACACAATACTGCACAAGTTTGCTTTTGTGCAATGGGCATGACAGAAGTAATAAATCACACAAACGTCATTGGAAATGTATCCGTGTAAAAACGACAGATGAAAACCTGCGATAGAATTGCATTTCTCTGTAGAGATTGGTTGCTGCTTTCGTCATTCCACGTTACCATAATCAGGAAAGCAACAACACAATTCAATAGATAACAGGAAAAATACATAAAATATATTGTAGACATAGAAAAAAGTGCCGTTCGTTCGTAGTTTTCAGTATATAAATCAAGGAATAAATACTGCTTGTAATTTCGTTTTTCATTTTTTATGAAAGGGAATCGACAACTTAGTTGTCCAAAAATGAGATGGTTATAAATTAATATTTTACACGCACTTCTGATCGGGTTATGCTATTTCAAATCCGCCTTCCGGTTCAATACCAGCGCTTGGCCCTTGGCCCTTAAGCCGAGTCCTTCGGATCAGGTCTCTAGTATCGTGAATAATTTCTTCCCGTCCTCCAAACAGTCATGGACGCCAGGAAAAACAATATGGACTCTGCCCTACCTTTTCTGACTAAGCCATTAAATACACACACACACACACACACACACACACACACACACACACACGGTTTTTTCATTGAACTGAAACTAAAAGTTTATATCGCAACTTACGTTTCACAGCAATAAATGCAGGTAACGTAATTTCCATTTTAAGCTATATATGTGACATACACAGGTTTCCCTTAAGCCGAATGTTGTTGCGTAAGACTGTCACTGCTACACAAACTAATTGAATAGCTTCCATGGTTTTAACAGCATATCACTATATAACGTGGCTCGAATTCCACACGCTATGATGGTTTACTTTTAAACTGTGTGCAATACAGGTGTAGAGTACGAAACCGTTTATTTAGCCGAAATCTGTCGCGTTTTCCAACATACTATTAAATTATATATATTATTATTTGATTTAAGGCCACGCATCCATTTCCAATATATATATATATATATATATATATATATATATATATATATTGCTTAGGCATAGCGATACTAATAACCTAGTGTAGAACTCAATACATGTCTGATTCTAGATGAAGTGTTAGTTATATTTATGGCTCTGATGAAGCTGTAAGGTGCTCAGCAATGAGTCCATCGCATCTTATAGTGGAAACAGCTGTAAGCTACCGAAGTTCATAAGATAATCGTTTATTCTTTCGTCATCTCTTTTCTTATAAACATGTGTGTGTTAGCGCGTACGTGGTGTATATATATATTAATACATATAATATATGTATATACACACGCACATACATATATATATATATATATAATTTAGTTTAAAAGAGTTCCAACACTGTCTGTTTTTTATGTTTTATTTATATTCCTGCAGAACCAATGTGGGGTATAGAATATGGAATATACAATATATAATATAATATACAATATATAATATAAAATAAAATAAAATAAAAATGGATGGCACCATGAAAGAAAGTATTGAATGTAGATGAAATATTGAGTGTTCAATATAAAGGATCAAATATATAAATATATAAATATAAATATATA
>NC_068981.1:182795122-182800133 GCF_001194135.2 Octopus bimaculoides | reverse complement strand
ATGTATGAATGTGTATATGTATGTATGTATGTATGTATGTATATTTATATTCTTTTCGGTAGAGTTACTACTTACATATCTTATAATGATTTTAGAACTACCAACTTTGCTAGTTGCAAAATCAGTGGCTGAATGTCGCTTATTTTTCTATATATAGCGAGTTGGGGCGAACGACTGCTATCTTTAGCAGACAGGTGACCAGCACTGAGGAAGGGAAAACACCGTGAAACCAGGCTGGCCTCTTGTTCCTCTCAAAAAGGAGTTCGCTCTCCTGCTCACAGTAAATCGGACACAGGTTGTGTTGTTAACCAGCTGGAGGAAATGTTCTCCTGGGGTTATAAAAGAGTAGTAACATTATACGAAACAGCCATGCTGAAGAGACAATAAACATTACTTTTCAGTAGAGAGAACAACGTGAAATGAAGAGTTTTGCTCAAGAACACAATGCACCACCCCGGGAATCGAAACTGCGGGAATCGAAACCGCGATCTTACTATTGAGTGTAACATTCTAACCACTAGGCCACGCACCTTCAAACACATACGTACACACACACACAAACAGGTATGTGTATGTATGCATGTATGTATGTATGTATAATTCTTAATTCATCTCTTGTGTCTTCTGAGTAATTTCTACATATCAAATGTAATCTATTATTTAAATTATAGCGCTGTTATCCATTGTTTTAATAATTGCAATACTTCAATTCAAAATAATAATGAGTAAAAAAGAGATGAAGGTTATATGGTAGATAGTAAAAAAAACAAAAAGAATATTTTATTTTAATGTCGATGATAGTATATTTGAAAGTGAAAGTTTACAATAAATCGTTATTGATTCACAAGGATATTGTATGCAATTAAAGAAAAAGATAAACAACTGAAACGCAAATATTTGGTGTTGAATTTAGTTAGTCAAACAGTTAAAACGATTATGTTCTTAGCTTTAGCTTTCTTCCAGAACATTCCTTTTATATCAGAAATAAATGAGATGATAAAGGGAAAGTTGAAATAAAATCAAATCAAAAATGAATAAAATGAGACAAAAGTTGATAGCGAGGATATGAAAGGCAAAACAGACCTCATTAAAACTAATGAAAGTCTCAGCTATATTCTATAATGAAGTTAATTCGCTGCTCTACTGTCATGGTCAATCATATAACGCAGTTGTGTTATCATAAGTTATAAAATAATTCAATTTGTTACTATAGCAATTCAACTGTCAGAATTATTATTAACTTCAGCAACGCGTGAAATATTTTGCTCGCTGATCATTGGTTCTAACTAAAAGAGATACGACTTTATAATAATGGTTTCAAATTTTAGTATAAGGCCATCAATTTTAGTGGAGGAGGTAACTCGGCTACACCGGCCTCAGTGCTCAAATGATGGAAGGCAAGGTTAACCTCGGCGGAAATAATTCTCTCCCTTATAGGCATAAACCCTGAAATTTGGGATATGGTCCAGGACATCGGCCCCAGTGCTCAACTGGTACTTATTTTATCGACCCCGAAAGGATGAAAGGCAAAGTCAACCTCAGCGAAATTTGAACTCAGAACGTAAAGTTGGAAGAAATGCCGCTAAGCATTTTGTCCGATGAGGTAATTATTCTGCCAAGCTCGCCGCTTTCAATAATAATAATAATCGTTTCTATTAATAGGCACAAGGTATGGAAATTTGGGGGTGCGAGTAAGTCGATTACATCGACCCTAGTGCTGAGCTGGTATATATTTCATCGACCCCAAAAAGGATGAAAGGCAAAGTCGACCGCGACGACATTTGAAAACAAAACGTAAAGACGGATGAACTGACGCTAAGCATTTTGTCCGGCGTGATAGGAATACCGCCAGCTCACCATCTTTCCAATAATAAAAGTTTCTACTTATACTGTGTTGCATAGAAACGCCGTTTCAATAATTACATAGTTATTGAAACAAGTCAAACGAACGAAAGAATATTCTCGATGTTTATCTTTCCCAGTCATTTACCACCAAACCTACGAGTTAAATAATAATGAATAACTGATTTGCTAATGATTACTCTCCACAAAACAATCCCGAGATTTGTCTTTAGATGGGATACTAATGCCACACCTATAGTGTATTTATCAGATAAATCTATCCCGTCAACATGGTCGGTATGAACCCAGACGGAGGTTAGCTATAAATCATTAAATTTACCTCAGACTGTAATTTAATCTCATTTGAATCAAAAGCATTTATCTTTGTTGGAATCTAATTACTATGAAGATAAAAGCTCTCGTCTGTATGTCAGAGTTCCGCCATCTTGAGATGGTCATACTGATTGATGATGACAACTTCAGTGTTTCTATTAATATTTGATGCTTACTTTTTTTTTATGATCAGTGTTCGATATGCATAGATGATTAGAGCTCGAGGGGAAAAATTACAACTTCAACTTATGTATGTTAGTAGCTGTCATTTGGCTGTTGTTTATCTTTTTGTTGTTTTTGTCGCTATTATAACAGCTTTTGTTGTTAATCTTTTGTGGTGGACGATTTTTCTTTCCCTGAATATTTTAATTCTAAATTGGAAAATTTGGAAATATATAAAATATAATATCGAAATATACACACGTTAAATCATTGTCTCTGTGATTACATGTTTCCGTCTACCATACTTTCTTTCTTCTTTATCTTTCTGCTTTCTAACGATATTGTAATTCATCGTTACCTCACCGGATAAAATGCTTAGCGGCATCTCTTCCGTCTTTACGTTCTGAGTTCAAATTATGCAGAGGTCGACTTTTTCTTTTACTGCAAAACGTGCGGCAGGGCTGTGTGGTTAAGAAGCTTACTTTGCAACCACGTGATTTCAGGTTCAGTCCCACTGCATGGCACCTTGAGCAAGTGTCTTCAACTATAGTCCCGGGCCGACCAATGCGCTTTGAGTGAATTTAATAGACGGAGACTGTACGGCAAAAGAAACTTGTGCTTGTAGTAGAACGGATTATTTTGCTGCAGATGTTGTCTTTTAACTGTTCTTGTTTCAGTCAGTGGTCTGTGACCATACTGTGTCTGTCCTAATTAAATACGTAATGATAACGAGGTAATCTTTGAATAATAGTTTCAAAAGTCATCTAAATTAAATTAAATTGCATATGGCTGTGTGATAAACTGCTTGCTTCCCAATCACAGGATTGCGGATTCAATTCAACTGTGTGGTACCTTGGGCTTCTACAATATCCTCTACAATATCCTGAAAGTAAATGGTTCAAGGGAGCTAACATTAATTTTGCACAAACTTATGACGAACTGTATTGAGGTAAATATTCTCACTGGTTGTGGTAAACGTGACACAGTCTTCGCTCTTCGTATACCAGTTATACCATCTAATGTCCAATTCAAATTTAAGCCCTTACAGTTTCCTATCCCACTTTCTTTTGCCATGAGCATTACTAAAAGTCAGGGCCAAACACTAAAAGTTACTGGATTGCAACTTGAAGAACAAGCAGAAGTTCATATATGAAATCCATCTTTTTTCTACACAATTATTACATATTTTTCTCTTATATTATAAAACACACATACAGGACGAGTAAACCTAAATCTGACTGACAGGACACAGCATTTGTAATTTCATTTGCATTTGTAATTTCATTTCCCTATCGGTAAGCTCAATGCTTCAATAAAGTCTTCTGTATTATGGCATCATGTGAAAACACTCCAACTTTTGACAAAAATGAGATCGAGACTTTTAAGACATCAATCAGCTGAACTATTTGCAGAGCAGCCTCTGAAACTCGGTGAAAGGAAAGTTCCAATTGATGAAGAACAGTTTCTTACACTCAGTCCAATATGTAGTTCAACTGATTCCGTCGACGATTTGGTGGATGAAGTATTCCTTAATCTTCTTCGTAATTACAACACTACAGATTGGATATGTGAGCGAGCTATCCTGGCTCCAAAATCTGTTTCTGTACATAGCATTAATAATATCCTAGTGAATAAAAGTCCGGGAGAAATATTCACTTATAAATCAATTGATAGTGTTGTTGATGATCAGGATATTGTTAACTACCCCATCAAATTTTTTAACTCACTACAACTATCAGGTACAGCTCTTCATTGTCTTCAGCTGAAAAAATGGACTCCAATTATGCTATTGCGTAATTTGTCTCAACCAAAGTTATGCAATGGTGCAAGATTAATTGTGCACAAACTTTTGAGGAGCAGCATTGAGGCAGTTATTCTCACTGGTTGTGGTAAATGTGAGACCGTCTTCATTCCTCGCATACCAGTTATACCACCTAATGTCCCATTCCAATTTGAACGGTTACAGTTTCCTATCCGGTTTCTTTTGTCATGAGCATTAATAAAAGTCAGGGAAAAACACTAAAAGTTGGTGGATTGCAACTTGAACAACCATGCTTTTCACATGGTCAACTTTATGTAGGGCATTATGTGTGGAAACAAAAGCAAATCTTTTTGCTTATGCCCCCCCCCCCACCGAAATAAAACAAAAAACACTGTTTATATAGAAATATTCATTCTTAATGCAACATGAATACTTCAATAACTTAACTTAACATTACTATCATTACATTCAAGATTGAGTAAATTACCTATTTAAATGAACTGTATTATATAATTGCCATTGCTGTATTGATAAGTAAAATAATACATGCAATTCATTTATTACTATAATATAATAAATAAACAGAAGTTCATGAATGAAAATGCTCTTTTTCTACTTCAATTATTACATGTTTTTTTCTATTATAAATATATTATATAATTGCCACTACTGTATTGATAAATAAAATAACACATGCAACTCGCCTATTATTGTCATATAATAAACAAACAGAAGTTCATGTATGAAATTGATCTTCTTTCTACTTCAATTATTATGTATTTCTCTCTTATAAAAATACACACATACAGGAGGTGTAAACTATATATATAACAATACTTTGAATGTGGCCCCCGAAAAACAGTAAAAGTAATTACCCGATCAATGACGGGTATTACTGCTAATACATATATA
>NC_068981.1:182788304-182795064 GCF_001194135.2 Octopus bimaculoides | reverse complement strand
TATATATATATATATATATATATGTATGTATGTATATATATATTATTGTGTATATCTATGTGTGTGTCTTTGTGTCTGTGTTTGCCCATCGTTTGGTGTATTTATGTCCCGTAACTTAGCGATTCAGAGAAAGAGACCGATAGAATAAGTATTAGGTTTTAAGAAATGTACTGGGATCGATTCGTTCGTCTAAAATTCTTCAAAGTGGTGCCCCAGCATGGTCGCAGTCTAATGACAGAAACAAATTAAAGATATAAAAGATATGATTAACATAATTAGGGTCGCTTCGTCTTTTAACAGTTACTTGTTTCATTCATTGGACTGCAGCCATTTTCGTATTCTGCCTTGAAGAGTTTAGTCAAACAAAACCATCCCAGTTTTATTTTATTAACCTTGGTACATATTCTGTCAGTCTATTTTACCAAACCGCTAAGTTACGAGGATACGAACAAACCAACAATGGCTGTCAAGGAGTGGCGTGAAACAAACGCAAACTCAGACACGCACGTGCGCGCACACACGCGCGCATTTCTTCTTCACATTTTTTTTTTCTCATGTTTTCTCATAAGCCAGCGTCCTGGTTTTCAATACATTTAACGTTACAAACTGAGCCTGAAAGATTGCTTTTGAGATATATGACATGTTTAATGTATCTTAAAACATGAAGCAGTTAGTAGCTCTTTCGTAATTGTGCATATTAGATGATTTTTATCACTCACTGAATGGAGTATTTTGTTTTGTTGGCCCTGCCTATGATGGAAATACACACAGTTTCTGTCTACGAAATCCACTCACAAGGATTTGGTCGGTTCGGGACTACAGGAGAAGACACTTATCCAAGGTGCTGCGCAGTGGAACTGAATCCAAATCCACAAGGTTGGGAAATAAGCTTCTTAATCATACACTTACGCCTGCGCCTCTTGGTTTAATATTTTGTATTAGGGTGGGATTTGAGGGAGATTTCATTTTCAGTTTTACTTTGCCTAATGACCACTTAAAGGCACCATCGTCGCTAGTCTGTTACTGCTGCTGTTAGTGACGTTTGTGCGTATGATATGAGAAATGGAGATTAACTTAGCAAGCGTACTTACATCATAATTATTTGTGAAATTTCTAGAGATATGTATATATTCATTATCCACGCCACATCAGCCAAATCAACGAGCATCAATCATGAATTTCACTTTAATGAAATGACGATAAGACACAATTACTACCAGTCGTCTGCCAGCATTTCTGCCGACATTGAAATTATCTGTGACGTTTCGAAATTGTTTAGCCTTTAGACATTATAGAAGTAACTATTAACAGCCAACAGCTGTTTGCAATAACTCATGACAAACATTTTCTGACTTGAATTTATACTATTTAGTTTATTCTTTCCGACGAATAGGTTTACAAATTAAACCGTAAAATAGTTTGTCAGAAATTTTGCAATAAATCTCTTCCTTTCACTCGCTTCGTTTCATTTTCTGTCAGTTTTCTCCCGCTCTCTCTTTCTTTCTCTCTCCTCTCTCGCTCTCTCGCTCTCTGTCTATCCCTTTCTCTTTCTCTTTTTCTTCCCCCTCTCTCCCTTGCTTTTTTCTGTCTTTCCTTTTTTTCCACTCTTTTTCTCTGTTGTGTTTCTTTTCTTAGACAATAGCTCTTTACACATAACTGTTTTACTCTGATATCGCGTATTTGTATATCTGTACTTATGTATGCGTATAATCTCTACATATATACATACATACATACATACATACATACATAAATACATCTTAATATGACTACATTAACGCATGTACATATATATATGCGCCAGTGTGTGTGTTATATGTGTGTGCGTGTGTATTCATATAAATGTGTGCATAAAATATGTACGTGTGTGTGTTTGTGTGTGTGTGTAATGAAAAGTTGTGGGCCAGTAGGAACCTTTAACTATTATTCATTAATAGATATACGGTGCATGCGTACGCTCTACTTGTTCGAGAAACCAATCGTATTCTATTATAATGCGTGTATGTACGCATATTTACGAATGTTATATATATAACATTCGTATATATATAACATTCGTTATATATATATATATATATATATATATATATATATATATAGAGAGAGAGAGAGAGAGAGAGAGAGACTCAGACACAGACACAGACAGACAGACACAGACAGAGACAGAGACAGAAAGAGAGAATTTTGTGAGTGGTGGTGGAACCGACTTTGTTTCTTCTGCAGTTAATTTTGACAGATGTCCTGCTGACCATTCTTAATAACTGAAGCCTATAGAATATTTCTTATCCAAAAATATTACACGCATGCGCGCACACTCATATATACACACATGCACAAATGCAGGGACACACATTCACATACACACACATTCAGACATGTATGTATGTATATATGTATGAGTGCTTGTTGTGTTTCTGGAGAACAGTCACCTATTAAGAAGGACATCTGTCAAAGTTAATTGCAAAAAAGGGAAAAAAACTAACGAATCATCTATAAATTAATTTGTCACATTATTATATATGTATATATATATATATGGGAGAATGTACGAAAAAAAAACAACAACAGACGAGGACAGGTGGTGTAAACAACAAAAGGATGTATTAGTTTGACGTTCGGGAATACAGAAAGTCTTTAACGTTTCGAGCTACGCTCTTCAACAGAAAGAATACGGAGAAAACAAGGAGAAAAACACGGAGAAAAAAAATTGAATGGTGTTTATATATACATATATATATTGTAGTAGCAGGGTAGTTCAAGCCAAGATTGATTGGGTAAACATGTGGTGAAAGGCATTCCAGATTTGACCATTTAGTTTATTTGTACACCCAAGACTACGTTGTCCAATGTTTTCTCTTTTTAAGATGGTGTGGGGCAGATTTGTCCGTTATTTCTGTGTCTGTTATGTATTTGTACATCGAAGACTACGTTGTCCAATGTCTTCTCTTTTTAAGACGGTTTGAGGGAGATTTGTCTGTTATTTCTAGCAATTCCAGAGTGCAAGTACTCTTCTGATACAAAGGATGAATCGTTTCTTCAGTAGACATTAGAATAATATATTTTTGTCTTAAGTTAACACTGTAAACATTTTTAATACAAGGAGAATTACAAAGTTTTGTTGTATCTCCGGAGGGTCATTACGCCAACAATAAACACACGCACTCGCTCCATTTCACTTCTGTTGGTATTAGTCAATTAAAGGCGGCGAGCAGGCAGAATCGTTAGCACGCCGGACACAATATTTAGCGATATTTCTTCTGACTTTACGTTCTGAGTTCAAATGCTGCCGAGGCGATAAAATAAGCACCAACTGAGTACTGTGATCGATGTAATCGACTTATCTACTCCCCCACACCCAGCAAAATTGCTGGCCTTTGTCTGTCCCTCACAACGATATCCAGTCCGTTACGCTTACTTTAAACAGATGCTTTGATGAGAATGTTCCACCAGTATTCTCTGTGCTGGTGTTTGTATACGTATTCAATAACAGGTGGGCGGGGGTTCCCTATATCTATTCCAGGACAGTCTTTTTTCCAGATAGCATTGAATAGCGGATAGCGGGAGATAGTACCTTGATAACATTTTTGGGCTGCTGCTAATCACTACAGAAAATCATAGCGAGATCTCATTTAGCAATGAGACGGTTGTTATTTCGATATTTCCTTCTAGAGACATATCAAGAAAAAGACTAGAGGGTCTCTCACTTCCTGCTGTTGGGTGGCTGTTGACTCTACTAAATCCATTTCCCCTTCGTCAAGTCTTGTTTTCATCTTGCAGGGTGTCCAACAAAAACCAGTCTCCTTATCAAGCAGGCTTATTAGGGGGTCGCCCGTTTAGTCGCCGATGGCCTAACCATGCGACAGGTTGTACTGGAGTACATGATACCAATAGCACTAACAGTGACCTAATGCAACATACATACATACATGTTTACGCATAAAATTAGATGTTTTGCATCATCCAGTCTAGTGCTTTACCTTTCAAGATTTAGATCTTGTCGTGTTTACTGTTAGTTTTCAATCTTATACATATAAAACATGTATGAGAATGAAAACTAACGGTAAAATATATATTTTGGTAGGCCCCTAGAGAGAAGCGGTATAGAACAAAGAAAAATTTAGGGAACAAAAAGAAAAAACAATGCAGGACAGCGGTTGAAACTCAATTTGATTGGGTGCCCGATAGTCATAAAAAAAAATTACAAAACAAAATCATTTACTTTTTAAATATTTGATAAATTATAAAATGTTCATGGACATGTTATACAATAGACCATAGGCATAAGGGTCACAACACAGCATTCATAAAATATGTTACACAATAATCCACAGACATATGTCAAATGTTATAGTACAAGTCAAGGCATAGTTGCTACGCCACAACCGTTACATAAATGTGCTAGACACAAAGCCATATGGACCAGGGCAACAACAGAACGTTTATATAAATGTTAGGCAATAAGCAGTAGGCACCAGGCCCCCAAAATGCGTTTTTAGTAGGATTAATCGACTTCTGTGCTTACATTTTCTTTTAAGATTGGTTTTTATTTTATAGGTTCATTTTGCTAAACTGCTAAGTTACGGAGACGTAAACACACAAACACCAGTTGGCAAGTGGTGGTGGGGACAAATGCAAACCCCCACACACGCATATATATATATATATATATATATACGACAGGCCTCTTTTGGTTTCAATCTGCCAAATCCACTTTAGTCAACTTGAGGTTATATTAGAAGACACATACCCAACGTTCCACGCAGAGGGACTGAACCCGGAACCGTGTGGTTGGAATGCATGCATAAGCTATAGGCACCACATTAAAACACATTTACATAAATGTTAGACAATAAGCTATAAGCATCACATCTACAACACAACACTTTCATAATTATATTAAACAATAAACTATAGACACCAGGGCGACAACACAACGTTTACTGCGAATAAAAACGATGGCTATTTCCACATTTAAGCTATCAAGAGTTAATATATTAAATTTTTGGAAAATTTTCTTTTAACTAAATATTTACAAAAATATGTAGGAGTGAGGAAACATAAAGGAGTATTGATTTCCAAAATGGTTTGCCATGATTAAAGGTTGTAATTGCTGAAGAGAAGCATTGGGTTTCACACGCTGTTATGTCGGCTACATTCACTAGCTTTAGTGAAATTGTCCAATATTTAGTCATAGAGGAAATATCTAGCGGTGTGTTTTAACTGGAACACTAGTTTGATAGAATAAAACAATGATAGAAGTCTTCAGATATTATTGAGGTTGTTACTGAGTTAATATTGAAATTTAGAGAATAATTACTGTATAAGTGATGTAATTAAAACATTTTTCAAGCCATTACATTAATAGGGCTTACGTTATGTTGGACACTTAAGTGGCAACTGCAGACTTCACTTGCCTTGTAACCCCGTCTTTCTTTACACTCACACACACACACACACACACACACACACACACACACGCACACACGTGTGTGTGTGTATGCGTGTATGTATGTATGTATATATATATGTGTGTATGTATGTATGTATGTATATGTTTGCATGTATATGTATGTGAGTGTATGTATATGTGTATGTTTATGTATTTATGAACGTATATATATGTATATGTATCTACATGTATATGTATATATATGTATGTATATGTACAAAGAGAGAGAAGAAGGAAGAGAGAGGTAAATAGATAGATAGATAGAAAGATAGACATAAAGATATGTATTTTATATCTTTACTACCCACAAGGGGCTACACACGGAGGGGACCAACAAGGACAGACAAACGGATTAAGTCGATTATATCGACCTCAGTGCGTAACTGGTACTTATTTAATCGACCCCGAAAGGATGAAAGGCAAAGTGGACCTCGGCGGAATTTGAACTCGGAACGTAGCGGCAGACGAAATACCGCTAAGCATTTCGCCCGGCGTGCTAACGTTTCTGCCAGCTCGCCGCCAAAAAGATATGTGAGTGTGTATATGTGTGTGTGTGTGTGTGTGTGTGTGTGTGCGTGTGTGCGTGTGTGTGTGTAGAACATATCGGCATTAATGTGCGTGAGTATCTGCATATGTACATAAATACAGAAACACATAGAGGTTACAGATGTGTACACAACCCTGTGTTGTCGGCTAGCGTGAAATGGTCCTTGATATATGACTGTGTCAGTTTGTCATCTGAAAGTTAAGTACTTCTAATTACAATGAAACTTTAAAACAAAAATAATAAATGGATACTAAACATATACAGACGATAACGTACACAATTATGTACAATTAAACACCCTTGCAATTGAGAGCGTACTTAAAAAAAAAACTGAATTAATTATTTCGTGGCTAATTGTCACGGCTTTTCTCTTTAAGCAAACAAATATCTCCATACACACATAAAGACATGCATATACACAGACATAAGACTCAGGGTAGACCTTGAAGAGAGAGTGCATGTCATTGAAGAGGTCGCGAATAACGACAAAAGTAAAAACCACATTTTTATCTTCATATACGGGAATTGCAAGCCTTTTGTTAACATATTCTTTTAATCTTTTACTTGTTTCAGTCATTTGACTGCGGCCATGCTGGAGCACTGCTTTTAGTCGAACAAATCGACCACAGGACTTATTCTTTGTAAGCTTAGTACTTATTCTATCGGTCTCTTTTGCAGAACCGCTAAGTTACGGGGACGTAAACACACCAACATCTGTTGCAAAGCGATGGTGGGGCGTGACAAACACAGACACATAAATACAT
>NC_068981.1:182783747-182788294 GCF_001194135.2 Octopus bimaculoides | reverse complement strand
TCTTTCAGTTTCCATCTACCAAATCCACTCACAAGACTTTGGTCAGCTCGAGGCTATAGTAGAAAACATTTGCCCAAGGTGCCACGCAGTGGGCCTGACCTCGAAACCATGTGGTTGGGTAGCAAGCTTCTTACCACACAGTCACTCCTGCGCCTATACAATAAACTCCACACTGTTTTTGTCTACCAAATTCACTCAGAAGGCATTGGTTGGCCCGAGGCTATAGTAGAAGTGACTTGCCCAAGGTGCCACGCAGTGGGACTGAACCCGAAACCATTTGCTTCTTACTGCCCCTCCTGTGCCTATACTTACACTCCTTTAGAAAACAATGTGTAACATACTTTCTGCTTTAGTATTTCTTTAATTTTACAAACATTACTCATAAAGGATATTGTTTAGAAAATCTAATTATCATGTTTTTAATTACTTCCTCTTTATCTGTCGCTATTAACAAAACGTAGGAGTTATCTTAGTTTTCATGATATGCGCTTTGTCAGACACCTTAGCCTCTTGAAGAGGGGTGCGTTGTTAAGTTTACTCAACAACAGCATGCTTTCGAATTCAATTCCATTGTTTGGTATCGGAGACAAGTGTTCTAACAAAGCTTCGAGTCGATCAAAGCTTTGTAAGTAGAATTTCATCAGCAGAAACTATATGTAAACCTAATTGAGAGTTTCTATTTGGGAGTGGAGGTGTAATCATAATGTTTCCCGTGGGTATCATCGGTGGAGTCCAATCTGTTACAAATATTCGATCAGGTCTCTGGTTTGAGGCTATCTTCCTCATTCCTTCTTCCCTCCACCCAGTTTCGTAGGGGTTGCTCATCCACCTCTGATTAAACCATAAAATCAGTCTATTATAAAGAAAATTATGAGCTCTAAAAATTAGCAATCACTCCATTATTAGATATGGGAAAATCACTTGATTATTACACGTAAAAAAGGTGGCGAGAAGGCAGAATCATTAGCACTCTGGGCAAAATGCTTAGCAGCATTTCGTCTGCCTTAACGTTCTGAGTTCAAGTTCCGCCGAGGGTTGACTTTGCCTTTCATCCTTTCGGGGTCGATAAAATAAGTACCAGTCGAGTACTCGGGTCGATATAATCGACTGGCCTCCTAGCCACAAATTTCAGGCTTTTTACCTATAGTAGAAAGAATTGTCACATGTGACAACTATTTACTTATTACGGGATGACAACACTATAGGCGGCGAACTGGCAGAATCTGTCATAATCTTGGACAGAATATCTCGCGCCATTTATTTCAACTTCCTGCGCTCTGAGTTCAAATCCTACCGAAGCCAGCTTTGCCTGTCATCCTTTCGAGATCGATACAAAAGAAACAAGACCAGGGCTGTAGATTGGCGGGATTGTTAAAGAGCTGGACAGAATATCTTGCAGTGTTTGTCTCGGTTCTCTGCATTCTGAGTTCGAATCCTAATCTGTCAGCATAAAACGGTAGCATTTCTTATTTCTTTATTGCCCACAAGGGGCTAAACATAGAGTAGAGGAGGCCAACAAGGACAGACAAACGGATTAAGTCGATTACATCGACCCCAGTGCGTTACTGGTACTTAATTTATCGACACCGAAAAGATGAAAGGCAAAGTCGACCTCGGCGGAATTTGAACGGTAACATTTCTGTTAAGGGATGCAATCGAAACATAGCATCAGCAATTTAAAAACAAAACCAGATGGAAATATAATTTCTTTGCCTGGTATGGAAAATGGTTATTACTACGACGCCACGACATCAACACTAATAACAGAGTATGAAGAACTGGGCCTTCGACTCCTTATGAATTCGATCAGACATGACACTCATTCAAATTAACACAAAACGTGTCTCCAGAAAATAACAATTCGGGAGGGAAGATAGTTTTATTAGTAATTCCATATTTTGACTAGAATATGTCATTAACACTATTATAATGGCCTATGTTCCTCACAACTGACTGATCTCGTACTTCCTTCTCTTGGAACGTATTATTAGATAATGCAGAGCTATATATCTTTAAAAAGACGGGATGTTCAGGGCTGGAGCACCTCTGATCATGTGAATCATCGTTCAGATGATACTGAGCTGTGTCACCTTATTTAATTAACATATAGATGGTTACGTCCCCATAACTTAGCGGTTCGGCAAAAGAGAACGATGCAATAACAAGGAGGCTTGTAAAAATTAATATAGATACTTTCGTCCCCATAACTTAGCGGTTCGGCAAAAGAGACTGATGCAATGACAAGGAGGCTTGTAAAAATTTACATAGGTAATTTCGTCCCCATAACATTAGCGGTTCGGCAAAAGAGACCGATGCAATGACAAGGAGGCTTGTAAAATTTAATATAGGTAATTTCATCCTCATAATTTAGCGGTTCAGTAAAGGACCGATACAATAACGACCAGATTTGTAAAGATCTAAGTAATGGTGTCGATTTGTTCGACTAAACTCTTCATGAAGGTGCCCCAGCATGGCCACAGTTAAATGACAGAAGCATGTAAAAGAAACAGAAACAAATTACAATGAGTGGATAATTCATTTTGTATAAATTTCCAATTGCCTTGTTTCAGAGACATTGCCTTAATGAAGAGTTTCTTATGAGGAATAAGTGGATGAAAGGGGAGACAATACGATATTTAATAAAATTATGACAGGTTTTAAGACTTATTTTTACTTCTCCAGACACTATGACGAGGAAAGAAAGTATAAAGATGCAAATACAATTCTGCTTTCTCATTAATAAAGAAGGGTAGGCGAAACATTGTCCTCATATATTCGGGGGAAGCCTAGTAGTCGTCAGTTTGACAGTCACTGCTTTAGGGGATACAAGAACACAATAATACAACTGCCTAAAAGGCAGTTGGACTCACAAATGTAAGGTCGTGGGTTCGATTCGTGGACCGGGTGGCACATTGTATCTTTGAGCAAGGAGCATCACTTCACGTGTTCTTGTCAACTCAGCTGAAAATACCAGTCTACCTTACTGATACAGACATCTCTCTTCCTCTGGCTTTCACATCGTGGGTCAAGAAGTGGGAAGACCAAGAGGATGTTTCTGTCTGTTCGCGATTACACAGGCACCTGAAACATTAGCAAGAGCAAGGGACGTGCTACCAAGTCATACTTGCTTACGAGTGTCGGCTACGAGCTACATAAGTTACCATCCCGTCTTATTGTCTAATGTCTCCTTCCAATTTCAACCAGAGTACGCGTAGGTGGGATTTGTGAGGAACTCGACTGCTATTTCCAGCAGGTTGAACGTTTACATAAGGTTGTCTCGCTTGCTCTTATTTCACTCTCACTTTTTTGCTTTGCTTTTTATTTTCAATGTGTGTGTGTGTATGTATATGTGTGTGTGTATGTGTGTGTGTGTGTATGTGTGTGTATACATACACATACACATAGATAGATAGATAGATAGATAGATAGATAGATAGATAGATATACAACATATAGCTTGTAACACGCAATGCACACACACACACACATATATATATATATAACAGTATACAGAACTACACGAACATTCCCGTGAAGAGGTCTCGTACCATGTGCCGCATAACTTTTGGCATATATATAATTTATATTATATAACTGAAAAATATTTTATATTAATGAAATGTCCGTAAGATGATGTAAATAAAGATTTTACAAACAAACTCTCCTGCTTTGTTTGATTGATAGAAAGAAAGAAAGAAAGAAAGAAAGAAAGAAATTTCTGAGTGCTTAATATATTATACAGTGCTAGCTGAGTACTAGTGCAGATTCGCGCCTCTCTCTCTCCCTCTCTCTCCTCCTCTCTCTCTCTCTCCCTCTCTCTCTCTCCCCCTCCCCACCTCTCTCTCTCTGGAACATCTTTTGTCAAATTTCGATGAATAATGTGCACAATGTCGCCGAATTTGTCCAACTTGGACACTCTTCATCTCTTCGATGAATACAAATCATGGAATATAACCATTAGAATTTAATTACTTTACAATAATCCATGTTCACCTTACACTTCAAGCTAAACACGATGTTTATGTTACAAGTTATTCTTCTGAAGTAAACGGCAAGCATGGCTGTGTGGTTAGAAGGTTCGCTTTGCAACCACATGGTTCTGGGTTCGGACCCACGTCAATTTCATGCCACAGCTTTGGATAACTCAATTCCTTGTGAATGGAAATTAGTTCGCGTGAACTGTGTGTTTGTGTGTGAATTTATACATTCGAACAGGAATGCTCTGTTATATTCATGTCCCACGGAATTATCTCCCCTCACGTCAATGTCCTCTGTATTTTATATCTGAATTGAGCAGGTATACTCTTTTACTTGTTTCAGTCATTTTGACTGTGGCCATGCTGGAGCACCGCCTTTAGTCGAACAAATAGACCTCATGACTTATTCTTTGTAAGCCTAGTACTTATTCTATCGATCTTTTGCTGAACCGCTAAGTTACGGGGACGTAAATACACCAGTATAGGTTGTCAAACGATGTTGGGGGGGGGACAAACACAGACACACAAACACATATACACACACGTACATATATATTTATATATATATAT
>NC_068981.1:182782685-182783653 GCF_001194135.2 Octopus bimaculoides | reverse complement strand
TATATGTATATATTTATACGA
This sequence comes from Octopus bimaculoides, assembly GCF_001194135.2. Classification (NCBI taxonomy): domain Eukaryota; kingdom Metazoa; phylum Mollusca; class Cephalopoda; order Octopoda; family Octopodidae; genus Octopus; species Octopus bimaculoides. Next base: position 182,783,632 of record NC_068981.1, on the reverse strand, counting down.
CGGGCTTTTTTTAGTTTCCATCTACCAAATCCACTCACAAGGCTTTGGTCGGCCCGAGGCTATAGTAGAAGACACTTACCCAAGGTTCCACGTAGTGGGACTGAACCCGGAACCATGTGGTCCGTAAGCAAGCTACTTACCACACAGCCACTCCTACGCCTGAGCAATCTTTTTTAAGAAGTAGAGCCCACAAGACATGGCTCATCATCTGAAAATATTGAAGGTAACTTTTCGTTTGGCATGCGCTGCAGAAAGTCCCGTGGGCCGCAATTTGTCCAGGACTGGACTAGAACAATGAAATAAGTATGATCGACTAAAACCTTCGCAAACAGTACCCCATCATGGCCGCAGTTAAATGACTGAAACCAGAAAAAAATAATAGAAGAGAAAAGAGGGATAGCAACCGTTCCACACTACCTCGACATTCCATTTTGTTTTACCGCAATTTCTTTAGGATTCCCACACTTTTCCTTTCTGCCGACATCTTATATCCGAAGTTTAAATAAAAGAAGGAAAAGAAGTGATCTTTTATCTTTTACTTCTTTCATTTCTTTCGCTCACTGGATTGCGGCCACGCTGGGGCACTGCGTTGAAGAGTTTTAGATGAACAAATCAATCCTAATACTTTTTTAAGGCTGGTATTTATTGCATACTGTTTTGTCGAATCGCTAAATTATAGGGACGCAAACAAATACCGGTTGTCAAGCAGTGGGGAAGGACAAACGCAAATACACACGACACACATACACATACACACACACACAACATACACACACAAACATATGTTTGTGTATGTATATATATATATATATATATATATAGTCGAATAAAAAATAGAAAGTCCTTGGTGCAGTATCATATATTTGAAAAAAATGAATAGAAATGACTTTTCTCACAATTTTTCCACTTTAAATCAGTTGTTCATACGAACATCTAATTATTAAAGT
>NC_068981.1:182777906-182781039 GCF_001194135.2 Octopus bimaculoides | reverse complement strand
TATATATATATATATATATATATATGTCTATATATTTGTATATGAAGCACGATTTATTTGCGATCAGAGTTGTTCGAAAACCGAGGAACTACTTTATGGTAAGAAGCTTGCTTCCCAACCACGTTTCTTGGTTCAGTGTCACTACTGGTACTTTGGCCAAGTGTCTTCTACTATGGCCTCGGGTCAACCAAAGCCTTGTGAGTAGATTTGGTAAACGGAAACTGAAAGAATCCCATCGTATTTATGTGTGTGTGTGTATCCCCCACCACCGCTTTACAACCAGTGTTGGTTTGTTTACATCGTTATAACTAAGCGGTTTGGCAAAGAGGACCGATGCAATAAGTTTAAAATGAAAGAAAAAAGTACTGTAGTCGATTCATTGGACCAAAAATTCTTCAAGGTGGTGCTCCAGCATGGACGAAGTCCGTATGACTGAAACAAGTAAAAGATAAAAGATATACGATGTATATACTCAGTTTCCGTCTACCAAATTCACTCACAAGGCATTGACTGACCCAGGCTATAGTAGAAGACATTTGCTCATAGTGCCGTGCAGTGGGACTGAACCTCGGAGACAACGTGGTTTCAAAACGAGTTTCTTAACCACACAGCCATGCCTAAAAAAGAAAAAAAAATTCAATACAAAAATGAAACAAAAGACGACAAACAACAGATCCACACCTTTTGATAGTTCATTTTCTTTTACCGCAAATTTTTTAGGATTCCCATACTTTTACTTCCTGAAGGCATGTTATTTTCAAATTTTCTGAGTTTCTCCTTTGTGCTTTTTTGTTTTTTGGGTTTTTTTTCTCTTTTTCCTTTCTATTTCCCTGATTTTTTTCCCCACTTTAAGTCGTGCTTTGTCATTCTTTCCCCAGCTCTTTTCAAACTATAATCTTTATATTTCTAAGCGATAGAGGAAAGTTAGGATTGTCTTTGTTATTTCTGAATTGGTCACATCTTATTCATGAAATTCATAAGATACTTGTTTCGAAAGTAATTGGTTTAGTTCTATTTTTAAGTTGCTTTTATTATTATCATCGTTATTATTATTATTATTATTATTATTATTATTATTATTATTATTATTATTATTATTATTATTTTATGTTTCTTTTTTTTTTTTCACTGTTATATTTGATTGCTCTACAGATTTCATAAGAATGCGTTAATGAATAAAAACAGTTTCCTCGCAGTTCTCAAATATTGTTGTAGTGCAATAAATTTCTTTACAACCATGTCTGAAAAAAAAAAGGGATTTTTTATGCATTATACAGTTTCACAGTAACTCACAGCCTTATCTTCGCTCAGCTACCATTAAACATGAAATTACAAACAAAGCTCAATTGGATCCTATTCTGATCCAATGTCTTTACTCATAACAAAACTACGATCTCATCATGATAAAAAATATTTATATTTTCTCTTTTAGTTCATCGCTAGAATTCAAAGATTACTACTATTTCAGAGAAATATCTGGAATATAGTTCCATTTTTGCTTCTCTTTTAGTTCTGGGAAATAAATCAGTCGTTATTCACACACGAAAATAAAATCTTTATTGAAAATTAAATTAAATTATTTTGCAGAAGAATTATTTTCGTGGAAAATGGCATTTCGAAATGTTTTATTCTTAGGCTAAAAAACAAAATGATAATATTAATAATGATATATGATAAAACCAAATAATTAATCAGAATAGTAATTGGTAAAACTTAGAAAATCCTGAAGCAACTAAAGATAAGATTGTATTCGATTCTTATAATTAAAACGTATCTAAATAAGTTTAAGATGCGTCTACTTACGTGAAAAGTTCGCTTAAATACAAAACAGCTATAATTAAAAAAATGACTAAAATATAATTAGTGAAAACGGTTTAAAAACGATGCAAATAAATTTTTCTTACTTCTCTCTCTTTCTCTTTCTCTCTCTTTCTCTCTCTCTCTCTCTCTCTCTTTCTCTCTCTCTCTCTCTCTCTCTCTCTTTCTCTCTCTCTCTCACACTCATTCATTTCTTTAGAAGATGAAAAGAAAGGTGATGAATAAAAATAGTTGTAAGAAATGAATGGGTTTTTCGAATCAAAACAGGAAACTATATAAAGAAAATGGAAAAGAGTTATAGAATAGAAACTACAAAATGAATAATAATAATAATAATAATAATAATAATAATAATAATAATAATAATAATAATAATAGTAATAACTATTATTATTATTATTATTATTATTATTATTATTCAGTAGTTTTATTTTTATAACGTGCTTTCACTTCACAACCGAGCGCAGCTCTGTGCGCCTTGGGTATGTGCTGTGGTTTGCTGTGGTGCTCTTATGTTTACTGTATTGAAAGTGTTTTGCGTATTATTATTATTATTATTATTATTATTATTATTATTATTATTATTATTAAGGCTGCGAGCGAGCAGAATCGTTAGCGGTATTTCGTCCAGCTCTTTACGTTCTGAGTTCAAATCCCGCCGAGGTCGACTTTGCTTTTCATCCTTTCGGGGTCGATAAATTAAGTACCAATGAAACACTGGGATTCATATAATCGACAAGTCCCCACCCAACAAAATTTAAGGCATTGTACCTCCAGTAGAAAGAACTATTATTATTATTATTATTATTATTATTATTAGTATCAATTATCATTATTGTTATTATTATTAAGGCGGCGAGCTGGCAGAATCGTTAGCGGTATTTCGTCTGCCGCTACGTCCTTGAGTTCAAATTCATCCTTTCGGGGTCGATAAATTAAGTACCAGCGAAACACTGGAGGTCGATGTAATCGACTCATCTCCTCCCCAAAATTGCTGCCCTTGTGGCTAAATTTGAAACCATTATTATTGTTGTTGTTGTTTAAGGCGACGAGGTGGCAGAATCATTAGCACGCTGGACGAAATGCTTAGCGGTATTTCGCCTGCCGCTACGTTCTGAGCTCAATTCTACCTAGGTTGACTTTGCCCTTCATTCTTTCGGGGTCGATAAATTAAATACCAATGACACAGTGGAGTCGATGTAATCGACTAGTCCCCCTCCCGCAAAATTTCAGGCTTTCTGCCTTTAGTAAAAAAGTTCATCATCATCATCATCATCATCATCATCATCATCATCATCATCATCATCATCATCAT
>NC_068981.1:182775267-182777615 GCF_001194135.2 Octopus bimaculoides | reverse complement strand
GGGTCAATGTTATTATTATTAAGACTTCCTTCATCTCGCCGTGGATTCCCGCCAAAAAAGGAACTTCATGACTGCATGTGCTTCAGTTTTACCAAAATCCTCTGGAGGAGCTGCCATTAAGTGTCAAATCTGCAAAAAAAAAAGAGAAAAGTATATTCTAGACATTTCTGTAGAAGGTATATGTGTAAGCACATATATACATATACACATACACACATATGTATGTATATGTGTGTCTTGATGTGAGTGTTAGGTATATGTGCGTGTATGTACGTATGTGTGTATGTATATAAACACATAGATGTAACGCTAGGAAACGCTTATATATATATATATATATATATATATATATATATACACGTACATGTATGTATGTATTTATATATACGTACATGTATGTATGTATGTATATATATGTACATGTATGTATGTATATATATACGTACATGTACGTATGCCTGTATACATTTATACGTACATATATATATGTATGTATGTATGTATGTATATGTACGTACATATATGTATGTGTGTATATATATACACGTGCATATATATGCATATATATGCATATATATATACGTACATATATATATATATATATATATATATATATATATATATATATATATATGTATATATACGCATACGTACATATATATATGTATACATATATACATATACGTATGTATATACATAAATATTTTTTATGTGTGTGTGTGTGTGTATGTATGTACACACACACATACATACATTCATACAGATATACATGTGTGCGAATGTCTGTTTGTTTATGCACGTATGTGTTTCTCTGTCTTATGTATATGTGTACTGCACTTACCTATATCTACGTCTATGCATCTCTCCTTCTCTATATACAGAAGCATAGAAGCATACATGAATACGCACACACACACACACACACACACTCAGTATATACGTATATGTTTGCCTTTGTGTAAGTGTAAGCATGCATGTGTGTATGTGTATGTGTGTGTGTTGTTTAATTTGAAGTTGTGTTCAAGGCAAATGAGTTTTGTTTTTCAGCAAGCGTTGCAGAATGAAACTAGGTTACATCTCAATGGTCCATATTTAGCTTCAGAACGTTTGGATAAAAAAAAAGTATTATGTTTACTTGTATATAGATTAAAAAGAGCTATTTTGATCATGGGTGCAAAGTAATATCTCTTCTCGAACTTTCTTCATATCATCATACTAATTAGATTGTTATAGAAATATGAGGAAAATAACAATGAAATATAAAAGGAAATGACGTTTAAATAAAATAAGACCAGGTGATGAGAGAAAGAAGATGTGTAGAGCATAAGATCGCAACCTGGAGAGCATCTCTGGAGAGCAACTTGTGAAGTATTTTATTTTGGGCTTCGAATTAAGAGAGTCGGTAGAGCGTCGGATAGAACGCTTCATAATATTTATTCCGGACTCCTTGTACTCCTCTGAATTCAAATCTCGCTGACGTCAAGTTTACTTCTAAATAACTTTATGCCAAATCAATCTATTAAGCTTATTATTGATAAATAATTGAGTATTGATCATGTAATAACAGATTTAGGGTGGAGAGCTCGCAAAGGCGATAGCACGCCGGGCGAAATGCTCAGTGGCATATCTCCCGGCTTTACGTTCTGATTTCGAATTCCGCTGGGGTCGACTTTGCCTTTTATCTTTTCAGGGTTGATAAAATAAGAACCAGTTGAGCACTGAGGGCAATGTAATTAACAAATCCCGCCAAAAAACAATTTCAGGCCTCTTACCTATTGTAGAAAGCATTATCATAACAGACCATTTTTTTTTTCAATAGAACATGAACACTACAAATATAAACTGGGTTCGATAAAAAAGGTTCTAATCCACAACGGTGGAATTGTGGGACAGCAAGAATGTTGAAATAAATAGTTTGTGGTATTTGTTCCAGTTCTTTACATTCTAAGTTCAAATCCCGCCATGGACTATATACTAGGTGGGCTTAATCCGTCACCCTGTTTAACGTTGTCACCCGGCGCCTTCAGCTCCTTTAGCAGAGTCCACTCTGTGACAAGCATTCAAGACAGGCCTCCGGCTCGCGGATACCTTCCTCTTGCTAGTCACGGGGGCCCAGTGTAAAGCCTTCCCTCTTAACTTTCATGTATGTATGTGTGTGTGTACATATAAACATATATAGCTATACCAATCTATGTATCTATATATAGAGAGAGAAGGAGAGAGGAGGGAGACATACACACGCGCACACATACATGCATGCATGCGTACATACATACATACAAACATATATATATAAATTCATTTGTACGTATGTATGTATGTATGTATATATATATATATATATATAT
>NC_068981.1:182771913-182773482 GCF_001194135.2 Octopus bimaculoides | reverse complement strand
ACATATATATATATATATATATTCGAAACTACGACTCCGATGAAGATAGTATTAGTTGGGGTTTTTTTTAGCGGGAGTGGGGTTAACGTTCAATTTCTCTTAACTGATCAATAGGCTGATTGAATAAACAGATCAATGAACGAACTTATAATGACTATCGGAAACAGGTGTATGTCGAATTTGCAGGAATAAAGGAAGATGTAAAGTCCATTATTTATACCTTCCCATATATATATGGATCGGTAAAATGAGTACAGATCATATATTGGTGTCAATTTAACTGGCTGTCTTCCTCCTACTAAAGGAATTTATGGTTTTGTATCTACGTTAGAGACTATTATTATTAAGCAGTAAGCTAAAACTTCGCCGCCATATCAATCATTTACACTGAACCTTCTCTTAACCATGGCGTCATTCTAAATTTCCACTACATTAATAACAAGCGAAGCACGAACAAATAAATACATTCAAATCTAGTGAAACTCGATCTTCTATTTAAAACATTTCCGGTAAATTTCCTGTCTGAAAGACAGTTTCATAGAAGAAGCAGCGACATCTTACAATTATCTCATTGTTTCAACTGTGCTTCTGACAGTATCTCGTGCCAAGTACAGGTGACCAAACAATACCTAATATATTTCATGATTTCTTCTTGGTCTTCAGCCAATGGCGTTATTAACCAACTGAAACCGATTAAACCCCATGATTATCGGGTACGAGAACGCGGGTAGACGAACTAATAGGGATACAGAATATCCAGTAGAGTGAAGTAATTAGTTACGTTATTTATAAGTTCTGGTTTCAAATTCCACTGAAGCTGACTCTACTTTTTTTCTTTTCTTGGATGATAAAATAAGTACTGAGGTTGATGTAAATAAACTGTAAAACCTTTCCTCAAAATGTACGACCGGAAGCCGGGTTCAAATTCCAACAAAGTTGACTTTGCTTTCCATCCTTCTGGCATCGATGAAATAATGTACCAACCAAATACTGAATTCAATTTAATTGACTAACTTTCTTCCCCTAAAATTGCTGGCCTTGTGCCTAAACTAGATACAGTTGTTAGAAACTGAAAGGTGGTACACTGACAGAAACTATAGAAAGTGGCATAAAATACTTTACGGTCTGAGTTCAAAGTCTGGTAGATGCAGCACACGATATCTTCTCATAATTCTTCCTTTATCATTGGGTGACATCAGAAAAGCCTTTATTCTTCGTGCAGTTTTTTTTATTTTTTTTTATAGGAAATATCCATGGCAGGCTCCATTCTTTAGGGGGGGGGCAACAAGAGTGCCTAATAATCGACGAAGCAGTGCCTGGGGATCAACATATCATCATGAAAGAAAGAGAAAAAGTTGATAAATATGGTGACCTGAGAATTGAGATCGCTAAACTGTGGCAGCTACGAGAGTCGAACATAAAGATTATCCCTATTGTCATTAGAGCATTGGGTTCAATACCACCCAATCTGAAAAAACATCTGAAAACCGTAGAGATACCTTACAATGTATATGTATTGCAAAAGTCGGCACTACTTGGAACTACACGCATATTGCGTAAAGTACTGTC
>NC_068981.1:182767858-182770358 GCF_001194135.2 Octopus bimaculoides | reverse complement strand
AATTTAAATGTTGTTCTGCTCTACTTCATACTGACAATGTATTATAAACAGTTTGTCTTTCAAACAATTATCAAGGATTCATTTTGCTTTTGTGTTTTTTGGCGTTGTTATTCTTATTGTTCGTTTGTCTGTTGCCCTTATTTTCACTTCTGTTTGTACAACTGAATGTGTTTTGAAAAGACTGAAATATTTACTCATGATCTCTGCCAGTTTGAGCACATCTTTGACGAGAAACATCAGCGTATTTGTTGCGTTAAAGAGTCGTTGCCAAACATCGGCCTTAATAAAACACACATTAATATTTCGGTGCTCCACCTGTATACTGTCGTGCAATTTAGAGTAGTAAGCAAGTATTAAATCTTCGGCAGCTCGTGTTGGTGAGACAGGCTTGATTCTTAAATGAACGACTTCATCTCGCTTCTAGAACTTGTGGTTTTTGATAGTATTCAAAAACTCTATCACGCTGATTTTCCTTCAATGAAATCGAAGCTGTCGGTGGTGATCGAACACACCTTCAATGGTTACATTATGTGTCCATTTACATTCCAGTTACTTACTATAGGAATCTGTGCGTACGTATGTTTTTATAGGTGAAATGTTCATGAAAGAATCAACTGTGACACATCGAGCGAGTGAGAAATCTTCTACACAGTGATTCGAACTGCTAAAAATAGCAGATAAATCGCACTCTACAGGGTATCCACAAAGTCTGGATACATGCGGATTAACACATACTTTAAGAAATTATTATTTCTTACATTTAATTGTTTATGTTATGATTTTATTTACTCCATGTAGCCAGACTTTGTGGACACCCTGTACAATCTTAAGAACGGACATCTAGGATAATGTAGTTCTGAACACTGAACAAACAAGCAAATAAGAACGAGATGAACAGACATCTTCCTTTGGAAGATGATTTATTATATTAATTATCATTTCTACAATTGACTTTATTGATATTTGAATCACTATAATTCAATTCGGAAAATATTTAACAATTCTTTTTTCAATTCATTCTAATTTAAGTGTTAGTTTATAGGGCAGTCTAGCGTTAGTTTAGAGGTGAAAGTAAAATGAAAGGAAAAGATTAAAAAAAGATAAAAACAGGAACGACGATTATTGTATATACGTAAAATACAAAACAAAAACGTGCTAAAATGAAACCGTGCAAACTGAATGTCGTGTAAATTGAGGGGCAATTGTACTTATCGTCACAGACTTCTTGTTTACAGATAGCCAAACTGTATTTACCTTAAAGGTATGTCAGTTTTGGAAATTCTTGATTATTAAGATTATCTCCCCTTCCTCATTGCGAAATGGTAAAAAATGCCGTGAAGCGATTGATCTTACTCTTCCTGGAAGTGGAAATAATTTTCAGCAAATCTATCTTGTATTCTTCGATTCTTTTACTTGTTTCAGTCAGTTGACTTCGGCCATGCTGGAGCACCGCCTATAGTCGAACAAATCGACCCCAGGACTTATTCTTTGTAAGCCTAGTACTTATCCTATCAGTCTCTTTTGCCGAACCGCTAAGTTACAGGGACGTGAACACACCAACATCGGTTGTCAAGCGATGGTGGGGAGGAGGGATAAACAGACACACAAACACACTCACACGCACACACACACACACACACATATATATATATATATACGACGGGCTTCCACTCACAAGGTTTTGGTCGGCCCGAGACTATAGTAGAAAACACTTGCCCAAGGTGCCTCGTAGTGGGACTGAACCCGGAGCCATGTAGTTGGTAAGTAAGCTACTTACCACACAACCACTCCTGCGCCTATAGTATGTTGATTAACATATCTTTATTAGCCTTAGTTGTTCAAATAATTAACATTATCTCCTCTTAGTTATTTCTGTTAGCTCACCATCGTATTATATGTATGCGTGAGTGTGTGTAAGTGTGTGTGTGTATGTATGTGTGTGTGTGCGTACGTGCGTGTTTGTGAGCGTGTGTGAGCGTGTGTGCGTGCGAGTTCTCTTCTGTGTTTAACAATGTAAAACTTTCCTGTAGAGGAGTTGGTTTCTGACGAAGATACAAAGCTCCATCACTTTCTGAACTTGAGAAAAGTCTTGCATATTCTTGCTGTTCTGCTTACAAGTTGCACTTGCAGTCTACGTGTTACTAGATGATTTTTTTTTTATTGTCGAATGTACGTTTGTTATGTATGCATGTATGTATGTATGTCGTGTGTGTGTATGTATGTATGTATGTATGTTTGTGTGTATGTATGTATTTAGTATTTGTATGTCATTGTTCAGTTTTATTTCAAGATTTCTTGCCAATAGAGAAAGAGCTGGTTTCTAACCTAGATCCAAGGCTCCTTCATTGGAATTTCAACATCAATAACAGGGTATTTTTGTTATGTATGTAAGTATGTATGTATGTATGTATGTATGTATGTATGTATGTATGTAGGTATGTATGTATGTATATATGTATGTATGGATGGATGGATGGATGGATGGATGGACGGATGGATG
>NC_068981.1:182762272-182766056 GCF_001194135.2 Octopus bimaculoides | reverse complement strand
GAGTATGTATCCTGTTTCTCCTATAATAATAATGAGCATAAAGCTGAAAAGTGTATCTTGGGTACTGAATTTGCAAACTTCTTATCAATGATATATGTATGTATGGATGCATGGATGTATGCACGTATGAATGTATGTATGCATGCATACAGGCAGGCATGTGTGTTTGTATGTATGTACGTATTATATTTGTGTATGTACGTATATATGTATATATGTATTGCAGGTATGTCGTATGAGCGTATATACCGTAAATCCTCGAGTATAGTCCGCCCTTGAGTATAATACGCAGGGGATTTTTAGGGGGCTGTACCTATGAAAAACCTAAACCCTGTGTATAATACGCACCTCTTCTCTAACCTGAGTCAAGGAGGTCTATATAACGTCCTTGGTTTGTAAACATATATACGATAATAATATGTATTATTATTATAGTATATATATAACATAATGCAAACGTGTAGCTTTTTTGTTCACTTTGTTTGCAGAAAATAAAGAAATAACAGTAATAACGTCAGTGAAAAATAAATATTAAGTAAATTGCCTTTACATATTTATCATTTGTAAATTTTGCTTAGAAAATATTTTTCATTTTTAACTTCGTATATAGTACGCACTAGAAATTTTGACCTTTAAATTTTGGGAAAAAAATGCGGATTATACTCGAGGATTTACGGTATCTATGTATGCATGAATGTCATATGGATGTATGGATGTATGTACGTATGTATGTATGTATGTATTATTTCTTTACTACCCACAAGGGGCTACACACAGAGGGGACCAACAAGGATAGACAAACGGATTAAGTCGATTATATCGACCCCAGTTGCGTAACTGGAACTTATTTAATCGACCCCGAAAGGATGAAAGGCAAAGTGGACCTCGGCGGAATTTGAACTCTGAACGTAGCGGCAGACGAAATACCGCTAAGCATTTCGCCCGGCGTGCTAACGTTTCTGCCAGCTCGCCGTATGTATGTATGCATGCATGCATGCATGCAGACATGTATGTTTGTATGTATGTATGTACGTATTATGTTTGTGTATGTACGTATATATGTATATACGTATTGCAGGTATGTCGTATATACTTATGAGCGTATATATCTATGTATTCATGAATGTCATATGAAATGTGTAGTGAAGTATATTCTGCAAGCAAAGGAAATTTAGTCATTACTGTGTTGTGTAATCTAATACATGTGGCCAAATGTATTTAGCTTTTCCAGTTCCCACCTGTATTATACTATTTGTCACAGCGACGACAGCTAAAGTTTGTAAGGTTTATCATCAGATATAATTTACAATATATATACACAAGATTAGATTAGTCGAGTTAAATCCCGTTCTCCATAGAACATGGAGAGACATGTCAGATTAGTATATCACACACACACACACACACGTATGTATGTATGTATGTATGTATTATGTATGTATGCATGTATGTACGAGGTGTGTTTAAAAAGTATCTGCCTTCATTTGTTTTTCTGCTAAAATTAATGCTGCACGGGAAGAATACTTTGAGTGGAAGGTGACGCCACCCTTCCTGTACATACATGGAAATTTTTGCGCCGGTAGGCCGTGCCAGCTCCAGGCCTATACACCTAAAGTACAGACGTATAGTGCCCGCTCGTCGGATTTTCGTTTTTACCGAACATATCGAGCAGAGATATTGCTTCATGTTTTGCCAAAAGCCTGGTGAAACTCTAGCTGAAACCATCCAGAAGATTCAGCAGGCTTTCAGCATGGGCAAAACTCAGACCAAGGAGTGGTACAACCGCTTCAAACATGACCGTACCTCAGTGGAGAGCGAGGCAAACCCAGGCAGGCTATCCACAAGCCGAAACGAGGAACCGATTGAGAGGGTTTGGCGAATAGTCATGGAAGATTGTCGTGTAACAATCCAAGAAATTGCTCACGAAGTAGGAATTAAGCACAGGATCAGTGCATTACATTTTAACGGAGAATTTATGCATGCGGAGAGTGTCGACAAAATTTGTCCTCAAGGTGCTGGTGGAGCAACAGAAGCAACTCAGCATTGAAATCGCTCAGGACATGCTGGACTGTGTTAACCACGATCCAGACTTCATGAAGACCATCATCACTAGTGATGAGACATGGGCTTATGTTCTCTGCTTGATGCGTTCGGTCATCTTGCATGAAAACGAAAAACCGACATGCGAGCACTACACGTCTGTACTCTAGGCGTAACAGCCGGGAACTGATACGGCCTACCGGCGCGAAAATTTTCGCGCATCCACAACGAAGGTGGCATCACCTCCTATCCAAAGGATTTTTCCCAAACAGCATTAGTTTTGGCAAAAAAAAAATTAAGTCGGATACTTTTTGAACGCGCCGCGTATGTATGCATGTATGTATGCATTTATGTAGGTATGTATGCATGTATGCATGCATGTATGCGTGCATGTATGCTCGGAGTTCAAATCTTATCGAGATCATCATTTCCTTTCATCCTTTTGTTGTTGATGAAAATAATTTCCAGTCTAGAGTAGTGAATAGGTGGGATTATTAGAGCGACGAGGTAAGGCTGGTAGACTCGTTAGCACGACGACAAAATGCTTAGCCGTATTTCGTTCGTCTTTACGTTCTGAGTTCAAATTCCGACGAGGTTGCTTTTACCTTTCAACCTGTCAGAGTCGATGTAATCGATTGACCCCGTCCTCCAAAATTCCAGGTCTTGTACCTATAATAGAAAGGATTATTAGAGCGTCGAAATAAGGCGACGAGCTGACAGAATCGTTAGCACGCCGGATCAAATACTTAGTAGTATTTCGTTCGTCTTTACGTTCTGAGTTCAAATTCCGACGACGTTGACTTTGCCTTTTATCTTTTCGGGGTCGATGAAATAAGAACCAGTCAAGTACTGGAGTTGATATAATCGATTGAGCCCCTCCCGCAAAATTCTAAGGTTTGTGCCTATAATAGAAAGGATTATTAGAGCGTCAAACAAAAGCGCCACCAATTTCTGATAGATTCTGGTAGCTATAACATACAATACTGACTCAAATGTTAATACTGTTCTTTTGAATACGGTCAGAGTAACCCGATGCAAGGGCACAGAATTTACATCGTTTCTACCAACATATTCGTTAAATTAAAACCCCAGATACCGAATTGAATCAAATATTGTTTCTTTAATTCTTCGCATTTTTTGTTTTTGTTTTTTTAATGAGATATTCAGAACGCATAATTCAGTGCAATACCGAGAGAAGATTAATTTTAAAATCCACCTCCAAGTTCTAGTAAATTAATCTAGAAATTAATATGAAATTCAACGATGAATATTTTCTCATTATTCTCCTAAGGGAGCGATAGGGCCGAAGAAACGATTAATATTTGAAAGCTTCGTGTTGTTCTATCACTAAGCTTAAAATCCCTTACAGATTATGGGTTGACAAACGATAGAAATACGTATCTTCACATGCATGCATATACGTGCACACAAATATTGTACACACGCACGTGCGTTCGTGATTGTATACGCCGTCGCTCGAGATGCTAGAAATGGCAGCCAAAACTTCACAAAATCACATCATGCCGTTTCAAAAAAGGAAGGCCATATTAAATAAGGAAGTTCTGGAAATATTGCTCGTTGAAATTCCTTTGATAGTGCAACTGTGGAATCACAACTAACATGGTATTAAACAACAAAAAACACAATTTATATATGTGTGGATGTCAACATACGTATGTATGTATGTATGAATATATATATGAATATATATATGTATATATATATATATATGTATATATATATA
>NC_068981.1:182754720-182760262 GCF_001194135.2 Octopus bimaculoides | reverse complement strand
CCTGTTGATTTTTACCTGAATTGATATATTAGTTGTTAATCCTAGTAATTGCTTGATCAGACCGTCTGGTATATGATTACTGATAGAAATGAAACTTTAGTCGCAAACTGAAATTAAAAACCAACGATTCTGGGATCTAACATTTTCCTGCCACCCTGGATTAATGTAGTATAATAAATGAGACAGCTATAAAACGATGTGAGAATAGTTCAAGTTTCAAACATATTAAAGGGGTAAAGTATTATCAAAATGATAAGATAAAAATGAGATTCTGCTTTTTCGCATTCTATCAATAAAAATAAAATATTGAATTGAAGGAGAAAAATTAGAAAGAAAAATGCTATATGTTGAAACCATTTGAGAATAGGAGATTATATAGTATTAAAGAAATATGGCAGTATTTATTTTGTCAGATAAACTAGGAATATTATTTTCCTCTTTGTTGATTTAGAATTATTCTGGTTCCGTGACTTGTCATGTCTTCGAATTGGAGAAATAATTTTGCTATTATCTTAACTACATCATGTGGAGAGGGAGGTAAGGGGAAATAGCAATTTTCAAGCAAATGGAAACTAATTTCTAATATGTCCTGAATGCCATCATCGATACAAGAATGGTCACGAAAGAAATAGGAAGCTGCTGCTTTAATATTGCTATAGCAACGCAATGCCGAAGGGAAAGAAATCTAAAATAACATCAAAACACATTAGCTTCTCAACACTTGTTCCTGAAATCAATACACTTTCGTACAACACAAGCAATAGTGTTATTTTATCATTAAATCATGTGGATGACTTGATTATAAAATACTTCTATCACCTCATTATCTGTCAACTATCAATAATTTCGATGCCATCCTGATGAAGTATTGAGTGCCAATTTTCCTTGCAGTGGAGTCTTTTAGAAAAGTTCTTGCTTTAAAGTGCGAATGCAATTGCTCTGTCATGTATAACTCATAGCAGTGAGACCAGACGATTATTTAGAAAGGGAGATGTGATGTTCGATGCAAACCAAGAGTCAAGCTCGCTTCATATTATTCATAGGTTTGGTGTATTATATTTAAACAAAGAAATGAATTTCAATAATGGGACTTATGATTTCTCTCAAACTACTCGGTTTGTAACGAATTATGAGTGACTGACTGATCAGACCTTGAGATAGTCCTTATCTTGCAATCATGAGAAAGATCTTAAAGACTGTGATTTATAGAAACTTGGTTACTGCAATGCGAGCAAGGAAAGAAAAACAAATTTCTTCAGAGAAATCCAAGTGTTTTTCTGCATCTCATTCAATTTGCAATGATGCAAAATGTTTATTAAATCTCAAGTAATATCAATTCCTATTGAAAAAAATGTGTTTAATCTCAAAACTAAATACTTGTGCAAGTCCTAAAGAACTTAGTGTTGTTTGTATTGTCCAGTTTCTATATAAAAGTTACCCCTTTAAAATTACTTGTATTTGAAGGCTCTTTTATTAAAAACTGAGCACATAGTTCTCAGGAACTTTTGGTAAAAAAATGAGACTTGTTTATATTTCCTCTTACTGTTTGGATACGTAAATCCTAACAAAATTTCTGTTGCTCAACTATTTCTTTCTTTGTTTTTACTAACTTTTCCTTTGTATTAAGAATGTTCGAAATACGGCAGTCTTTTACGAAGGATAACATTTCTCCAATTACATAAATCTTTGTAATGTGATTCGCAAGGCATATATTCCCAGCTGAATGACTTACGATTTTTGATGGTGAAATTCAGCTCTCAGAATTTTCATTGACAGATGTTATTCTTTGGAATCAAAATGATGGAAATGCTGCTCTGAGCATTACATCGTTACTCGAATAGACAATGACTGAATCAGCGATGATATACGATGGATATTGAATGACTGAAGAGACAAAATCGTCGTATAAGAACAATACCACTGTAACCGCAGCTTTCCTTGCACACAATAGTCTTATAATTATTTTGTTTCTCTCAGATG
Organism: Octopus bimaculoides; assembly: GCF_001194135.2. Taxonomy (NCBI): domain Eukaryota; kingdom Metazoa; phylum Mollusca; class Cephalopoda; order Octopoda; family Octopodidae; genus Octopus; species Octopus bimaculoides. The sequence continues at coordinate 182,758,282 of NC_068981.1, read as the reverse complement.
TGTAAGTAATAACATGACTTAATTATGTTTGATTCTTGTTCTTCTTAAAAGGATTCTTATATATAAGACTTCAGGATGTCAAAAGGTACTACACTGTATTTAAAAACCTATAAGTATACTTTTTATATTATTGTTGTCGCCCAATGAATAGAAAAACAAGCCCGTAAAGAGTTGAATAAAAGACAAGACGGAAATTTTAATTCTCTTCAATGAACCTTTAGGAGTAATCAATCTCATAAAATATCCTTTCTGTCTCGGAAAAATTGATAAAAAAAAAACATTTCGTTTCGTTATATAAAGCTGTAAAAGTTTATATAAAAAGATTCGAGGACTTAATTCTTAGAACATTACATTAATAGCAAATAAATTTGAGATTTTTCTTTTTCAGATATTCTAATCAACAAAAATCCTCATATTTCAATTATACTCGCAAATACTTGTTTTACGCATGCGTGTGTCTAATGTGTATGCACACACTAATGTGCGAGTGTATATATTTATACGAGTTAAATTACCCAAATCTGCAACGCGATCTTTAAGATAAAAAGGTTTTGAAGGTCAAGAAAAGTGCAAAATTAAAAAAACAAAACATGTGAATTTACAAAACATATATGATATAGACAAACAAAAATAATTTCACAATATTCTGGAGAAATAGAGATGAGGATAGACTAATTAGATCGACCGATAAGAGAAAATGAAATGAAACGAATAAGGACACTAAGGTTAAGCTATTAAGATGTTTCTAGTGCCATTAATATTTTACAGTCGCTTTTATTCTTTTTTAAAGTATTATTTATGGTATTAAAACCTATAAACTAAGAAGCATCAATCATATATTGTTCCATCTTGGTTGAGTCAGTTTGACCATCTTAAAATATACGTGCTACAAATATTGGTGAATTTTACTTGTTATATTGGTAATGTTAGAAAATATTATTTTGCCACTGCAAGTAATGTTACATAGGTGGAATGATTATAATTTTACTTTATTCAAATTTTATGGTGTTTATTGAAAATAATGGAATGAATACTAGTTTTCAAAGTAAAACATATTGAATTAAAATAAAATAAAATAGAATGAAATGAATTACTTATTTATTTATGATAAATATATGTTATCAATAACAATACTACTTTTTAACTATCAATTAATTATAGATGTATGGTTATTTAATATTACCAATAGTCACAAAAGTAAGTTCTCGACACTCTAATAAATATACAGCAACCAATGGAGATAAATTCAGTAATATCAGAATTAACTTCCTTTAGGGAACAGACAAATAGAGATAGACGAAGACACATTGCCAATTCTATTGACGTACATGTACAAAATGAATCAAAAAAGTGACCTCTATGTAGTCGCTCTTCGTGCCAGAAATTGCAATCAAATACCTCTCAAATCATACTCTATTGTCTAACCATTTAAATAAGATGGAACATTGAACAATACCTTTGATAAATTTTTGTCTGATGAATTATACAGTATGGATACGATAACTGCGTCTTTGATTATAGATCAACTTGATCAAGGCTAATCTGGGGCCAGACAACACGAACAAGGTGTACATAAGTAATAGGCCACTACTATTTTCTTATAGATCCCTGTATTCTCTTCACAATGGCTTTATACAAGTTTCTCGTACTTCTTATATTATGTTTCAGTCATTTGATTGTGGCCATGCTAGAGCACCGCCTTTAGTCGAAGAAATCGACCCCAAGACTTATTCTTTGTAAGCCTAGCACTTATTCTATCGGGCTCTTTCGCCGAACCGCTAAGTTACGGGGACGTAAACACACCAGCATCGGTTGTCAAGCGATGTTAGGGGACAAACACCGACACACAAACATACACACATACACACACATATAAACACATACATACATATATATACATATACGACAGGCTTCTTTCAGTTTCCGTCAACCAAATCCTCTCACAAGGCTTTGGTTGGCCCGAGGCTATAGCAGAAGACACTTGCCCAAGGTGCCACGCAGTGGGACTGAACCCAGAACCTTGTGGTTGGTAAGCAAGCTACTTACCACACAGCCACTGAAGTTATTACCTTTCACTTTCGCACTTACGCATCTGAGAGAGTTATATTTGCTATAGATTTCAGTTCTTTCTTCTCTTAATTTTTTTAAAGATTTAACTTCTTATATAGTTTTAATCTGAAGTGCAACATGACTATTTTCTATTGATATCTTACGCTGACTTCCTTCAAAAGATTTGGCCGGAGAGGAATGGTACAAAATTTGGATTAATAATGGTCACGTGGTGAAGAGGTTCACTTCCCAATCGCATCGCTCCGAGTTTGATCCTACAGGTTGCCAGTTTGAAAAAATGTCAGCTAGGATTGTCCAATGAGACCAATTACTTGTGAGTGAAAATTGGGAAGCGAAAACTATGTAAACCTGTTGGGCATATATATGCACAATATACACATACACACACATACACATATATATACAAATACACATACATACATGCATATATACATACATATATACATACATATATATATATATATATATATATATATATATATATAATATATGTATATATATGCAATGTATACATACATTCATACACATACATACATACGTACGTACATAAACACACGCACATATACATACATACGTACACAAACACGCATGCACATACACACACATACATACATACACACACATACATACACACACATATACCTACATACATACATACACACACACACACACACATACATACATACATATATACATACATACATACCTATAATAGCTCCGAAGAAGCTCTTTGATTTGCACAAACATTCAGCTCAGAGTGCACTGCTTCATATATTGTACAAACAGCTATAAGCTAATGAAGTTGATTACGTAACTCCTGTTTTTATGTCGTTTATTAATTGTGTATGTGTGCGTTGTTTATCTGAGAGAAAGAGAGAGAGAGTTTATCTTTTGTCAATATATACCGGGGGGGTGTTGAAAAGTTCCTGGCTTTAAGGGTGTCGCGAAAGGCCTGGTTGGAGCGTCAACCTTCCGATTTCCTTTACAAGGCTTAGAAAAACTGAAGGACCGCTGCAATAAGTGTGTGAATCTCAGAGGGGAATATGATGAATGAAAATCATAATTAACTGATCCTCTTGAATTTCTTTTTATATGTAGGAGGAGAGGGAAAATATTTACATCAATTTCTGTTCAATTAGTAAATTATAATCTCTCTCTTTCTCCCTCTTTCTATTTGTATGCATATATTTTCTGCGCGCGCGTGTGTGTGCGTGCGTATGTGTGTGTATGTGCATGTGTGTGTGTGCGCGCGTGTGTGTGTTTGTCTCCAATGCCAAGAATTACTGTCGCCAAAACTGGTTCAATGTCCAGTCAGCCGTATCAACTCATTACGGCTAAACAGCTGCGCCGAATCGTCTCATTCAGATTTTGTATAAATTCAAAAACATCTCGATCAGACTGAATGTTTTTTACTCTCAACTTTACAGCCGAAGTTTTTTTTTTTTTTATGAATTCAATACCAGTAAAATACTGATATCGATTCAGTTGACGG
>NC_068981.1:182746759-182754710 GCF_001194135.2 Octopus bimaculoides | reverse complement strand
ACTTTACAGCCGAAGTTTTTTTTTTTTTTATGAATTCAATACCAGTAAAATACTGATATCGATTCAGTTGACGGTGAAATTGAGAGTGAAATCCACCAACTGAAAATGCTAAATAATTATTTGGTATTCTGTAGTGGAGGCGCAATGGCCCAGTGGTTAGGGCAGCGGACTCGCGGTCATAGGATCGCGGTTTCGATTCCCAGACCGGGCGTTGTGAGTGTTTATTGAGCGAAAACACCTAAAGCTCCACGAGGCTTCGGCAGGGGATGGTGGCGAATCCTGCAGTACTCTTCCACTATAACTTTCTCTCACTCTTTCTTCCTGTTTCTGTTGTACCTGTATTTCAAAGGGCCAGCCTTGTCACGCTGTGTCACGCTGAATATCCTCGAGAACTACGTTATGGGTACACGTGTCTGTGGAGTGCTCAGCCACTTGCACGTTAATTTCACGAGCAGGCTGTTCCGTTGGTCAGATCAACTGGAACCCTCCACGTCGTAAGCGATGAAGTGCCAACAACAATACTTCTGTAACGAGACACTGAAAGGCGAATACGAGTAAAAGCTACTGGTTGGTAAAACGTCAAGGAAAATGGCACAGCCTTTGCCTAAGATATTTTTTGTTGTCATTTTGTCAGAGGATGAAAGACAGCATTCAACCTTTTTTAAGCGCCTCTGAGAGTATGAGGAGGGAGGGAAAAAGTTATTCTCAAACCAGAGACTTGTCCTGGAGTCTTGCAAAGAGTGGACTTCACAAAAGACACTCAAAGATCAGGTGGTGGTATTAAACCAATTGACGAATTAATTCTTCAATCTGAAAAAACAGGAACTGCTCCCCTGGCGAGTTTCTCCCGACAAAATTCTATTAACAAGACTACGTTAAACGGCATTTACCCAAGGTGCTGCACAGTGTGATTAAATACCGAAATTGAATAGCTGCGAAGAGAATTACTTAACACAGTCATACCTGCACCCATAAAATTAACTTCCACTGCAGTATGGATGTCACGTTCCAAAGATAATAGGTTTTATCACCCATTTATGGATACTCCTGATCAAAATAGCTCAAGCAAGTGATTCTGCATTTCGCTCTAAAGAAATGAAAAATTGTGGTTCCTGTGTCCCATGTTAACTTTCATTTAAGTAAAACTATTATTTGACAGCTTCATCTACTAAAAAAAATACTTGAACAAAATAATTTAAATATACAAATAAAATTATGATTGTTATATTTAATTACTTTATCAAATAACAATAGCAATTTTCTTCGTATTTTCCTGCTGTTCTTTTATTATTTCCAAATCCCCACTTGTATGGGTTTCATTTAATTCTTTTTCTATTTCAATTAACAGTTTGAAAATATCTAAAACCGTCCATCACGAAGCAATTATTATTCAACTGAATTTTGATGATAACTATAATTAGTAATAAAACTTCAATCGAAATAAATATGTCAATAGCGAGAAGAAGACATTTCAAAATATTTTATCATTAATTCTTGTTGGTATTCAATAATTCATACTGTTTTACTCATGTTCACTGGAGGAAATGTAGTCGATGAATAAACTTACATTATCTTTATTTGAAAGTCTTTTATATGTACAGTGTATTTTCTAAGGAAAAGAAATGAATTTCTATATAAATATATCGTTGGTAAACAATTATATTTTGATGGATGTTAGACAACTGTCAATTTAATTGGTCTGTGACGGATAAAAATAAAAATCCAATACAACTCCAATACAATTATGACAATAACATTAAAGGTATATCTTTGAGATGCTCCATAGTGGTTTTCGTATTTTCTTTTATTTTTGATATTTCTTATTTTCAATTTTAATTTATTCTGTGCCTCAAGGTTAAACAAGTCCTGGAATATTGCGAGTAGTGTTTCTTCAGTAATACAAACAATTTAAATATAAATACCAGTTCCCCTGATACACTATTTCTTAAACATTTTTTTATCTTGCTATATAATACTTCCCTATTGTCAAAGCAATAGGTGCGCGAGTAATTGTACTTAGTTCTTGCTATACTACACATAAAACCTATATGTCACTCACAAACATGCAGACACACGCACATATGTATAGATGTATGTATTTTCGCCACATCAAGTTTCGCCATCACAAGGCTCATCATATCAAGTGGAGCAAGTTCTGCAGCCTCATTTTCGTATATGAAAGTATAATCATTATTTATATAATTAACTCATTATATTTCATATTCTTAAACGTGATTATGATTGGCTGTTGTTTGACATGGTTATGGCTGTGTGTTGAAAGTGTACGTTAAAACAACCTAATGAGGTTTAGTGTAAATGAATGGTTTTATGGAGAAAATAAAGCCGATTTTGTGCGTGTGTCTCTATTCTTCTATTTTTTACTTGTTAAGTATAAGTGTTTATTCGATTTAATCGACTCCAGTACTTATCTATACATATATAAAATCCTTTGTATCTCTATCCGCTCCCAATGCATTCTTAAACGGCCCAACCAAATCAAATCAAATCTTACATGGTAATACTATGAGACCCCCAGGAGTATCAACATGTAATTTTGGGGGATTAATTTACACTGCATACAAAAATGCAGACATACTAAATACGGTAGGTTATTAAACACACACACACACATCTACACATACATACCTTACGACTGATATGCGTGAAGTGCGGGCCAGTCAGTGTCAATACGAAATTTTATTTTCATGTCCATTAAAACGACACACGTTTACTGTTCTGTTTCCAATTAATAATTACCTCAGCAGTTGCAAGGATGCAAGGTAAAATATAAAATTCGTTGTCTCTCTTTGATAATTATTGTGGCATTTACCGTTAAATTAGCAGTTCCATATACGTGCTTGTATTTCGTTAATTTACACTGCATACAAAAATACAGACATACTATATACGGTACGTTATTAAACGCACACACACATACACACGCACACACACACACATACACACACACACACACACACACACACACACACAATTACACACATATATACCTGACGACTGACATGTGTGAAGTGCGGGCTGGCCAGTGTCAACACACATACACACTCACACACACAAACATCTACACATACATATACATACCTGACGACTTGGTTTTTTTTATTAACCACACAGGATGGAAACACAGATGGGACAGCACAAGGACGGACAAAACACAAAAGTGGGGAAAGAATAAAATCGTTTGAAAAGAATGGTGATGATAAATGAAAAGGTGGAATGGCTCTACTCGAACCCTACACTCCAGTTAATGTCATTGAACGTTTTCAGAAAAAAAAATTTTAGCACGTGTAATTTTATTTTTGTCTCTTTCTCCTTGTTGTGTGTTGCTTATGTTATATACTCAATGGATGGTTAACATGCGTGAAGTGCGGAGTTGGTGTTGGGTTGTTAGTAAGTCATTTTGTTTGCCGTGTAAAGACGTTGAATTTTGTGTTTGATTTTTGTGTAAGTGTTTTTAAACATTCAGTTTATTGTATTGTGCGGCAATGTGGCAGTTTGTGCTTTCCCTCCTCATTGAGGAGGGTAGGCTGAGTATACAAGATGTCAGACGATGATATCAGCGACTCTGAGCTGTCCTCGTCGGAGCAGTCGGAGCAGTCGTCGTCGGAAGAGGATACGTGGAACAAGATTGAGAAAATGAATGAGGAACTTATAAGAGAAAGCAGAAACTTTGCAGAAATTGCGAAGTGTCAGGAATATCAAATTGAACGTGAAGAATGGGAAAATTATAAGAAATTAATGAGCTGCGAAGGATTCAAACGTTGAATTGAACCCACCACAAGAAATGATAAACAACAGGAACGAATGTACAATTGTATACAAGACGCATTCAGTAGCTGCTGGGAAGAGAGACATTATGTCTACAACCCAAATAGAGAAGGCACTAAGGCCAATCTGGTAAAAGATAACGTATTTTGCCAGAGGGGCCAAGTATGGAACGGTAGAGGTGAGATTTAAGAAGACAGCAAAGGCAAGGGAGAATACGGCAACCATCATAAAGAGTGAAGAAGTGGCACTACTGCCCACGTACCGTGGAAGGCGTGCTACAAAGGTTAGCGTGGAGGGTATCCCACCAGAAGGTGACGTGACCTGGATAGCAGCCGCTGTCCTACATGGAAATGAGAAAGAGATAACGGTTCTCCAAGCCACAAAGACGGAAAGTAGGTACTGGAAAGGTCAAACCTTAAACATGGTCATCCAAGAGCCAGATGAAGCCATTGAGAATATGACAGAAAAGATAACGATAGATGATGTAATAATGTGGGTCAGGGTGAAAGGCAGGACCCCTCGATGCTTTAAGTCCGGCCTGAGAGGCCATATTAGAGCAGACTGCCCTTCACCGGCCAAAAAGTTGGATGAACCACAGGAAGAACAGACAAGGAAAGTTGAAGCAATAGCACCAGCGGATACAGAAGAAAAAGGGAGAGAAACAGACAGCGAATGGGAGACAACCGGAAAGAGAGGGAGAAAAAGGAAAAAAAACAAGCAAAACAGACACAGAACCCAACACCCACCCACACCCACTTCCCTCCCCTCCCCTTACAGACGCTAAATCTTCCCACTCTCCTCTGACAAACAAAGAACTGCATACAGACACAAGCCCTCAAACTTCCCCACCTCCGGCAAAAAAAGAAAAAGAATTGTTATGCGATAATATATGATAATTCAAATAGAAAATTCTACGAAGAAATAAAAACATAGAAATATATCAGAGCAGCTGAAACGAATAAATATGACAATGTGCATATTTACAGAAGAACAAAGAGAAACAATAACAAAATTTAAAAGTGGATACAAAATTTGGAAAGTGGACTTAGATATAGACCAATTGCCATGGCATTTAACGTACTTGCAGTTACTGGAGGAGTATAAGTTCGATATATTGGCGGGTACAAAGTACAAGTGGAGGCGCAATGGTACATTGGCGCAATGGCCCAGTGGTTAGGGCAGCGGACTCGCGGTCATAGGATCGCGGTTTCGATTCCCAGACCGGGCGTTGTGAGTGTTTACTGAGCGAAAACACCTAAAGCTTCACGAGGCTCCGGCAGGGGATGGTGGCGAATCCTGCTGTACTCTTTTACCACAACTTTCTCTCACTGTTACTTCCTGTTTCTGTTGTGCCTGTAATTCAAAGGGTCAGCCTTGTCACACTGTGTCACGCTGAATATCCCCGAGAACTACGTTAAGGGTACACTTGTCTGTGGAGTGCTCAACCACTTGCACGTTAATTTCACAAGCAGGCTGTTCCGTTGATCGGATCAACTGGAACCCTCGACGTCGTAAGCGACGGAGTGCCAACAACAACAACAAGTACAAGAAGTGACTAAAAGGGATAAATGGAGTCACTCGGAGGTAGGGCTGAGGAACTTCATTCCATTTTTCATTTTCATTTATCATTCATCTTGTAACATACGTTTTTATTTTTATATTTTTTACTTTGTTTTGTTTGTTCCATGTCCCCACATGTCTTTGTATTGTGCCCTCTATGTTCGCCTCTAGTGGGGAATAAAGAAACAAAGTGCAGGCTGGCCAATGTCAATACGAAATTTTATTTTCATTTCCATTAAAACATTCCCATTAAAACCCTCGGTGGTTTTATTGAGTCACCTTCTTTAGAGGGGTTGCCGACCGAGGCTGAAGGGACTTCTCCTCCCATGAGACAAGCTTAACCCTGCCAGACGCCATCCTGGTATTTCTAGGTCTCGGGGCGGGATTACAGGTACTACACTTTGCCCAACGGTTACCTGGAAGTAGTTGTGGTTAAGGGCAATCTTGTTCTTCCCACGTCGTGACGCCAGAACCGGGTGCAGCTTTATGCCATTCCCAGGGCGTATTATCATTAGTATTATTATCATGTGCTTGTATTGTTGGTGGTGGTGGTAGTAGCACTGTTGTAAGCTATTGTTCTCTGTATTTCCTGTAGTCGCAGTGGCTTTGTTGCCATCGTTGCTCTTCTGTCTCTGATGGTTTCTGTTGTTTTTGTGTTCGTCTTCGTTCTTCTAGCTGACTGTGTTGGTAGCATCAAGCTCTTGATCAGGATCAGGATCGCAGTCAAAAGTGCAAAAGAAAAAGAATGAAATGGGGAAAAAGAAGTAAACAAAATAGTAATAGAATGCTGACTGAGAGGTGAGCCAAATAAAAGAGGCTTCATGAATCGAATGAAGAGATTATGGGTTGAAAAAGGAGGATTTGAAGCATCTGCCCAGAGACTGATAGACCAAACAAGAGCAATCCGTAGGAACGACTGGATTACGGCGGTAGAGATCGAAGAAATTCAGAGAAATATAATAAAAAATGAGCAGTGAAACAGCAGCAGCAGAAAGCGGTAATGAAGGGGTAAGAGATGAAGAACATGAAACAAATGGAAGCTGCAGAGTACCAGAGTATACTGATAAAGTAACTAATGAAGATGACGTAGATGGAAACGTGACAGTAAGTGCAACGCAAGACTTGAATGATGAATAGAAAGAGATTATAGAAATGTTGCAAGGTAAAATGACTGATGGGAACAATGAAGCACCACCAAATGTAAAATATATGGACAGAAAACGAATGAGGAAAGCCATAGACAAAGTAAATGACGTTTTAAACTTCATTAAAACACTAAACATCAGTAAAACAAACCAGCTGCTCATCACTGCTGCTAATGTCATAGCTACATAGGTGGCTACAAGCGAAAAACTGAAGATATTAAAGCAAATGAAAAGAAAGAACCAAACTGGAGGAAGAGAATATGAATGAAGCTGGAAAAGATACGGAAAGAACTGGGGCAACTGAATAAGATAATGAGAGGAGAGCTCAAGAATAAGGTAGTAATCAGAAAATTGAATGAACAGTACAAGTTAGAAGAAAGGGGAAAACAAACAGTACATGAAGAATTGTCACAAAAGTTGACAGCATTAAAGGCCAAATTGAAAAGATATGATGCAAGATGCAAAGATTTCGAACAGAATAGACTGCTCCAATCATATAGAAGGCGTCTATTTTGAGAAAATAGAGGAAAGCCAACACTAGGAACTGATTCCAGATGCAGAAGAAAGTAAATAATTTTTGGGAAGGTTGTGGAACAGGCCGGCAAGACATAAAGAAAGCGCGGAGTGGCTAACAAAGGTGGGGAGACAGCTTGAAACTGTACCAAGACAAAAGGACATCAGAATTAATCTATAAACAGTGAGACAAGTTTAATGAAATAGCAAATTGGAAAGGTCCAGGCCCGGCTGGAGTACTAGGCTATTGGCTGAAGAATTTTACACAGTTGCATGATAGGATTGTTGCGCAACTGGATGACTGCCTGCAGCAAGGTCGTGTCCGTGCCTGGATGACAAGTGGACGAACACTGCTACACCTCAAGGTAACTTGACATCAAATTTTCGACCTATGACCTGCCTACCACTAATATGGAAGCTTATGACCGGTGTCTTGGCGGCAGAGTTATGCAACCATCTGGAAAGTAACAGTCTACTTCCAGAACAGAAAGGACGCAGGAAACAAAGTAGGGCAACAAAAGATCACTTATTTGTTGATAAAAGGATAATTAGAAATTGTAGACGCATATTTCCAAAAATCTTATTGAAGCAATAAATTCAAGGGCAGTACCCTTAATCAGATATGGACTTGGAGTAATAGACTGGACCAGAAACGAAATAAAGAAACTTGACAGAATAATTGGAAAGTTGTTGACGATGTATGGAGCCCACCATCCGAAAGCTGATATCGACCGGATGTACTTGAAGAGAGACCAGGGCTGAAGAGGCTTAACTGCTGTAGAAGAATGTGTACAGATGGAAAGAAAAACAAATAATAATAATAATAATAATAATAATAATAATAATAATAATAATAATAATAATAATAATAATAATAATAATAATAATAACAATAATAATAATATTTCGTATGTGTATTTCGTGTGCAAGATTCTTGATGTGGATAC
>NC_068981.1:182745494-182746518 GCF_001194135.2 Octopus bimaculoides | reverse complement strand
TATGAGCATGTGAGTGTGTGCAAGCTCGTATGCGTGCACGCTCATATGTGTGCACGCACTTATGTGTTCGTGCTTATCTGTAAGTATGTGCGTCCATATGTGTGTTTGTAACAATTTCGTTTATATCAGATCAGATAGAGACTTTGGACTTGGTTTTGGCTAGAAACAATTAACGACAAAGTTCAAATCCTCCACTCACATTATATGAAACCTATATCTTCAAAGTATGTTATCCATAAGAATTCAGCTCTATTACACAGTGTGAAAATCAATATATTAATAGCCGATTTAGTTAGAATAATAAAAAACATATCCCCTCTGTGCAGTCCATGGGAGAGGCAAAGACATATACAAGACTTCATGCATCGCATGCAGTTTTCGGGATACAGCCAGAAAGATAGAATCCGAGTATACAGAGGAGCTAGCAAGAAATTTGAGAAGATTGTTGTCAAAGATACAGATGGAACACAACCTAGATACCGTAATAAACAGTGGAATAGACTACAAAGAATTAGTGACAAAACAAACAGAAAGAGCACATGGTGCAATACCGACAAGTTCCAGGGAGTAATGTTTATAGACGCCACACCACACGGAGAACTAGCCCGCAGATTTCGAAAAATCCTCAAAAGTACTAAGTTGAGGATAAATGTTATACAAAAACCAGGGAGATCCATTAGATCAATAATATGTAAAACATATCCCTTGAGAAGGACAAAGTGTGTAGAAGAGAATTGCATTGTGTGCAAATATAGTCCTGGTATCAACTGCAAAGCCAGAAATGTGGTCTACAAAATAAGCTGTATGGATGGTGATTGTAAAAACAGAAACACGACATACATAGGTGAAACGGCAAGAAGTTTGGCTGAGCGTGTAAATGAACATTGGAGGGACTATAATAATTAAAAACAAACCTCGGTGCTCTACCAACATGCCAAAGAACAACATGGTGGTGTACTGGACCGAATTAGCATAGAAATCCGGTGACGCATCGTTGCGACAAATACAGGAGTCGGTCCTCATA
>NC_068981.1:182742225-182745166 GCF_001194135.2 Octopus bimaculoides | reverse complement strand
ACCGAAAGAAGAAAGAAGTCCAAAGTCTCTATCTGATCTGATATAAACGAAATTGTTACAAACACACATATGGACGCACATACTTACAGATAAGCACGAACACATAAGTGCGTGCACACATATGAGCGTGCACGCATACGAGCTTGCACACACTCACATGCTCATACCGAACAGTTTCAAAACAACGCCAAATCATACATTCAAAATAAATGGAAGTGGAGAGACAAGTTACTGAAGAGATTGCAAGAGTGCAATTAAATAATTTAACAAAAAACTATATAAATTAATAAAGGACTGAACCAGTGCGTGTGTTTATTACCGGCATAATGCCTCTCCCAAGGTTTAATTGTAATAATAATGATAATAATAGCAAAGTACCAGGACCTAGGCATTGAGTTACAGTGACTATGAAAAATGCGGGTAAAATGTATCACTGTAGCTATAGGTGTATTAGGAACTATCCCAAAAGATTTGAACAAATGGATAGAGGAAATAGGCATAAAACCTAGTTTAGTAAGCTCCAGAAAAAAACAATGTTACTAGGAACAGCTAAAATATTTGGGAGGGTTCTTGGCATCTAAGGTTACTTGTAGCTCGATGTTAAGAATTTTTCTTTTCCAACAGTTTAATTTGCTGTGCGTATATGAAATAATAATAAAAATTATCATTATTATTATTATTATTATTATTATTAAAGTGTAGCATACTGGGCAAAATTCTTCGTGGCATTTCGTTCGACTTCGAAAAGATGGAGAAATATTGTACCAACAGAGTGCGGAGTACGTTAATGGAATGTGGTCTTATAACCCATTTTGCCTGGATTTTGCGATTCCTCTGACTGTGTGTATGTTTGGGATATGTAATGGTTTCTTTAAAAAGCTACTAGATTCTAGGGCATTATTGTATACAGCCTCTGCATTAGAGATCATCAAGGTTCTCTTACTTAAATTCACACGGTGAATGGATGAAATTATGACTTATATTGTATCATTTAGTATGTTTGGTTTAATAATTTTGTTGTTAAGGTTAAACTTTACGATGTATGTCTAAATTATTAACTCATATGTCTACCACTTACTATACGTTTAGGTTCAAATAGCTTGGATAGATTTTTATTTATTTCATCTAAGTTTGTCTGCTTGTAAGCCGCTAATATTCTTTGTTGATTAATCAGCCATCATCTCTATAAGCTCCGCCATTAATAGTTTGGCATTTATTACGGTTTAAGTTGAAAATATACAACTAAATAAAATCTTAAATTTCTTCAGCTCCCATACGTACATCAAAAAGTCCTGTATTGTGTTTTTTTTTTTATCTTTATGAATATTTGGCATGCATTATTCTTTGTGTGTCATTATTTCTGATAGTAGAATAAAGTTTTGCAAAGTCTAAAAGTTTTTATTTGTGGAGGTTTAGTTATGAAGAATAATAGTCGATTTTGAACTTGCAGTAAGGCGGCTAGCTGGCAGAATCGTTAGCACGCCGGGCGAAATACTTAGTGGTATTTCGTTTGTCTTTACATTCTGAGTTCAAATTCCGCCAAGGTTGACTTTGCCTTTCATCCTTTCGGGATCGATAAATTAAGTACCAGTTGCATACTGGCGTCGATCTAATTGACTGGCCCTCTCCCAAAAAAATTTCGGGCCTTGTGCCTAGAGTAGAAAAGAACTGCGAACTTGCAGTTTTGTTTATCATGGTTATTTCGCAATCTAGAATCGGGTATCTTTCTGAATTTTATTGATGATTATGTCAAGAAACTTTTACTCATTTTTCCCCGTTCTATTTCAGTCGGTTTGGTGGCAGGAATTTTCATGAAATTGTAATTTTAGCCTTTGGCAGTAATGTACCTAGTTTTTTTTTTCTTTTTCTTTTTTTTTAGTGCAAGAATTTTTATTTGGCTTCTATATAAAGTTTTGCTATTTACGGAATTTAATGTATTATTGGTGTTATTTTATATAATTACTCGTAAAGTTGTTTGTTAGTTAATTATTGTAAGAATTATACTTCACTTTACATGTGTTCTATACTTTTGTCTACCTTGACTAATAATATATTCTTTGATTTTTGGATATCCTTTATATTATTCGCCATATTCTGCAGGAAGGTGTCGGTTACTTCCTTGCATGGAATGTTCTTAGCTGTTTCAAAAGATTCCAGTAGTTTGTTGTTTTATATGCAATCCCTCGTTCTGAAGCTGAATTTTGTTCTTCATTATCTTCCTTTTCTTCTTCATTGTCGATAAAGAAACCTATTCGACGCATTCTTTTAACTAGGCCCTCTTCGCGATACATACGACATTTATGAGCGTAAAATAAGAAATGCGAAGCTAAAGTTCCGTAACACTGATTTAGCGAGAGTGAAAGAAACGAGGAAGAAAGAAAGAAAAAAAGAAGTTGGAAATAGGTGGGAGGGGAGTCTGTTTCAGTGTGTGAATATAAAAGTCGTAGTGGGAACGGGAATAACAGTAACAGAAACACTGCTTACGTCACTTTTTAGGTTTCATTCTATTCTATAATACACACATACAAATACACATACTCTTTTACTTGTTTGTCATTTGACTGCGGCCATGCTGGAGCACCGCCTTTAGTCGAGCAAATCGACCCTAGGACTTATTCTTTGTAAGCCTAGTACTTATTCTATCAGTCTCTTTTGCCGAACCGCTAAGTTACGGGAACGTAAACACACCAGCATTGGTTGTCAAGCGATGTTGGGTGGACAAACACAGACACACAAACATATACACACACACACAAACATATACACACACACACATACATCTATATATACTCTTCCTCTTTACTACTACGTATCTCGCTTTACCCCTCTCGTTCTTCCTCTGTTACTACTACGTATCTCTTTTTCCCCCCTCGTACTTCCTCTCTTTCTCTTTTCCTCTCGTTGCTCACCTATTCTTCTACTTCCTCCCTTTGTTTCTCCC
>NC_068981.1:182721888-182741730 GCF_001194135.2 Octopus bimaculoides | reverse complement strand
CCAGATATGCACCTATACATACAGGTGGATGTCGGTATGCACATACCTGTACGTATATATGCATATACTCATTTACTATTTGTTTTTATATATATATATAGATATATATATACATATACGACGGGTTTCTTTCAGTTTCCGTCTACCAAATCCACTCACAAGGCTTTGGTCGGCCCGAGGCTATAGTAGAAGACACTTGCCCAAGTGGGACTGAACCCACGCAGTAGGACTGAACCCAGAACCATGAAATCAAAGGGGTCCATCGGTAAAAAAAAATATGATTGAAAACTCCTGTCTTAAATGGTTAGCATAGCTCTTCCAGGCGCGGTTCAGTTTCAGACAAACGATCCCAGATCAAGTCACTCTCAACACACATACACAAATTCTGAAACATACATACATACATACATACATACATACACGCATGTATGTATGTATGTGAGCGTATTATTGTTATTATTATTATTGTAATTATTATTCTAATATTTAGCAGAAGCAACAGAGTGACTCAAAGGTCGAGAGTTTCGTGCGTTGGCACTCATCAAACAAGTTACAGGTCGAAGAGCTGTGATTTTATATAGCTGGAGATAATTACATTGTAATTATCACATATTTATACCATATAAATTATTGTTGTTACATATATTATATATAAATGTATCCATATACATGTATACATAGATATTGAAGTATATGTTTGTGTATGAGTGTATGTGAAAAAGCAATCTTATATCCTTACAAGCGCAGCAGTTCCGACACCCATACCAGACAGTTTTCGTCTGCTACGATGTATGCCTGTGCTTTTAGCACCGTACGTCTATATGATAGGACATCCCAATGCGAAAACCGCAGGATTCAACGCTTGAATAGTACATCTACATTTAATAGCATATAAAGAGTGCCTTTTAGTATTAATACTGCCTCCATCGCTAATACTGTTTTCTGATAAGTTTGTTGGCTAGTTGCAACACCGGTGACTGAAAAGCCACTGTTATTCTATATATCATTGACAGTGAAATTTGGCTGGTATGCGGAACAGCATGCCTACCACTGAAGAAGCACGGCATGCTGAAATCACATGATCAGGCAATTCTGGCAGCCATACCGGACGGTTTTCGTCGGCTACGATGTATGTCTTTGTTTTAAGCACCGTACATCTATATGGAAGAATCTTTCATCCACGGGACATATAGATTGCTTTTTGGTATCAATACTGCTTCCGTCGCTAGTATATGATCAATAGTTAGATTCTCTTTCATTCATATTTCAACTAAATATTTTCACCGTAATCTGTTCTTCCGGTATGGTTCTAATCCATTTTTATAGTCCAAATAAAGGGATAAAACGATAGAAAAAAATTAATCTACTTTTCACGCTGACATCTGCATCATTACATTAGCATAGGTATTTCAAAAGTAAATTTAGCTAAATCTTAGAACATCAATAGAAAAGTAAATAAAATCATTTAAATATTTTTGCACATTCCTGAAAGAAGAATTTTGACTTTAAAAATTGTAAAAAGCTGTAGACATAAAAGTGATTCGCACTCTTTTTAATATCTGTGACCATATAAAATTTTTAAGTGACCTACACTACACTGCACCAGAATATACGACTATACTTTAGAAATCCTGCATCATGATAACTACTGGACTTGCAACACTTGTTGTACCAGACCAATGCGAGTATGAAGGACAAGGGAGCGGGAATGGCTTT
The DNA here is from genome assembly GCF_001194135.2 of Octopus bimaculoides. NCBI lineage: Eukaryota > Metazoa > Mollusca > Cephalopoda > Octopoda > Octopodidae > Octopus > Octopus bimaculoides. The sequence continues at coordinate 182,740,014 of NC_068981.1, read as the reverse complement.
GCACAAACCATGTCCTCTATAATAATATTTATCGTACAAGTTGTTCATTCAATAAACTAACGCCCCCGTACCATCACACTTTCTTCATTAGTCCAGTGGCTAAAAAATAAAGAAGCGACAGAGACTCATAGAAGATGCTACTGAAAGTCCTCATCTTTGAACCTACACACAGGCAGCTATAAGGCGAGGAATTTATCCTTAGACCAGATATCAAATCCGGATGCTTGCAAGAGAGTAGGCCAGTTAAGTTAAACCTGCATCTTCTAAAACACATTCTCTATAATTGAACCATGTAAGTTAGTCAACATGGCTTCAGCCAGCTTAATTATCGGCGCTCTGAGAGCTTATAATTTTGTATTACTTCCCTTCTTCCACCTTTCATCCTCACAACTGAACTATTTTCTTTTTCAATCCCACTTTCTTTTTATATCCTTGTTTCATTTGGAGCCAGAAATTTGCAAATAAGAAACAAAGGTAATTATTTCATTAGCACTATATTCTATCGACCTCTGAGTGATGAAAGAAAGACAAAGCTAACCTCGACGGGATTTGAACTCAAAACTTAAAAGTATGCAACATCAATATCGCATGACATTTTGTTCGCTGCTCTGCATATTCTGCCAATCCATCGCCGTCTTATTAATGAAATATTAAAAATTGAATCTAACAGCGAACAACATCAAATGTACCCCGTTATTACTATCCTTTAATGTTAAAGTATCTGAAAGGGCAACAGGCGTTGTTTTATTTCCTCAAACTGGCAGTTAATAAAGCAACCAGCAAAACAAAACATGATTACTTAGGCTGCATGTGAAACTCCTTTCTCCGTATTTCTTATTAAATGGAGATACACCTCCGATATTCTAAATAACCTTTTTTGCTTTATATTTGCATATTGTAGCTACTTTATTATATAATCTGTTAGCGCTGTTTGGTAAAATGATTAGAAGGAAAGTAACTACACAATACAATCCTCTGATTAGCTTCGAAATCGACAATATCAATCCATCAATGAGTCTTAGAACGAAGTGCAATCAGAAAGTAATAAAAATATATGACCAAATAATGTATCGCCATAACATATTGGAATACTTTGCCAATTTTTACCGTACTAGCGGCAGCGAATTACAATTGAAATCATACAGGAATAATATCAGGAGCAGTTAATAAACATGAAATTGTATTGTAAATCAACATATATCCTGTCTTCAATGCGATCTAATAACAAAGATTTAGAAATCTAAGTTGCATCATCTAAGGTTAGCGAATCGTTTGATTTATTTGGTCGTGAATCCGTTATATTATTCGTGTTGTTTGTTGTAACATTTGTCATAACTGCTGTCTCTAAAGGTTTATAATTGAAGATATTTGGATCTTTGCGACAAAATGACATAGGTATCGATTAAAAACCTATCGACATTATTACAAAGCAAGATCTATTTCTGCCAATCATTTATTACTAGTTTCAATTAGCTGAAGTTAAAAAATGACATGATTAACTGCTAATGTGGTCAGCTATCGCTTCATACACCTATTTCTGTAGTTATCGAATGCTTTCTTTTGCAAATTAATCAGTATGCTTATGAAAACCAGTTTATTCGATAAAGGAATAAACTAGTTTTCACGTTTTACAAAACGTGAACAATACTCGACTGTAGTAGGAAAATTATATTCCAGGATGCTCGTTACGATCCGTTGATAAGTTGTACGAGATTATATTACTGAGTTGCTACAAGTATCCAGCAAATAACAGCTAGTATCTTACATAAATAAAAAAAAAGCTTTATTGTTGTACATCTTATATTTTTATAGTTTAGTCATATCAGTGTTAAATCTAAAGAGAAGTGTGCCATGAAACACTTGCATTATTCTAAATAATACTTTTAATGCATATTTCTGTTAATATTTAAAATCATTTTCTTTAGCATTATTTGACAATAAGATTATCTGAAAGTGATTCTAAAGCGACTTAGGTATTATTTGTAACAGTCTTGTATATTCTTGAAATAGGTATTTTTCAGGAAGTAACGAGAAAGTTTGTTTCTAAAATCGCTCGATTTTTCTTTTCTTCTCTTTTTTATTTGTTTTTGCTGGGGTTTTTTTTTTTTTTTTTTTTTTCATAGTTTTCATACTCATCGACTAGGAAATATAAATCTTATGTATTTGTCAAGAAAATAAACAAGAGTATTGTCTTGTTAATAAGCAACTGAAACCTGGTCGTCTTCAAATTTCCCTTTTTCTCTGATATACCAATGAACTATTATTATTAACCATAGTTGGGACAGTGGGTGGCAGAAGCGGTTGAGCATCAACCAAAATACCTGTGATCTTTATGTCTTTGTTGATGTTCAGAGTTCAGATCTGCTAAGTCGACTGTGCATTCCATCGTTCCGAGGTCGATAGAACATTACCAAGACTGCCCTATTCAGGGATGTTACATATATACAGATGTGTGTGTGTGTGTGTGTGTGTTTCTATGTACGTATATATACATATTGTTTTTTAGGATTAAATAAAAAGACAACAAACGGAAAATATGACATACCTGCATGTATGTATAAATGGAGAACAGGACAAGTAAATATACAGAAAGAACTCTTCATCAATTGTCGGCTGTCTATCTACTCATTTCGATATATATATATATATATATATATATATATATATAAGGTGCGGTGAATACACGGTCGTCTAAATCAGTGCTTCTCAAACTATCTGATGTGGCGTACCGGCAGTTTTTTTTCCCAATGTGCCAGGGACTGGTAATATTTCTTAGTAATATTAATTTGCATCAGAAACAATATATATAATGAATATAATAAAAGTTGACAATTTTTTTAATCTTATATTTATTTTGTAAACAAATAATACAATATTACATAAGCATTTCATAATGTTTCTTTCTTTTCTAGAAACTCGCCGCGGACCACCTCTTTGAGTAGCACTGGTCTAAATTGTGCAAAAATGGAAATAACACTGACATCTTATTTTAACAGATACATTTACCAAAATTACATAAAAATATCTTGAAATACTAAAAAGTAAATTTATTCAATAAAATCGCCACTAGCTTCAACCATGGCCTCCGGACGACTTCGGGATCTCTTGCAACTCTTCTGGATGGTCTCCTTGTTTAAGTCGGTAGCTTCTGTCTACCTACTTGTGAAGGAACGTGGTTTAGTAGTTAGAGTATTCGACTCACGATCGTATGTTCGCGAGTTCGATTCCCGTCTGTGTGTCGTACCCTTGAGCAAGACAGTATTTCTCGTTGCTCAAATCCACTCAGGTGGCAAAAACGCGTTGTACCTCTTAATTCAAAGTGCCAGCCTTGTCAGATTCTATGCCACTGAGTCTCCCAGAGATTCACGAGCAGGCTGTTCGGTTGATCGAATCAATTGGAACACTCGTCGTCGTAACTGACGGAGGGTCAGGCCGGAACCAAATTCACTCACAAGGCTTTGATCAGCTCAGAGCTTATAGTAGAAGGCACCTGCCTAAGATGTACATAGTGGGACAGAACATAAAACCAAATGGTTAGGAAGCAAGTTTGTTAATCACCCACGCCTGACATTTATTATTAGTTTTCTCTTTTTTTTATTAATTAATTTATTTGTCATTCCCCTCAATTTTCGTAACGTGTTGTATTATATAAGGAGACCACAGGGACAGTAGATGCCTTCTATACGTAATGCATATCGTGGCACTCCGTCAGTTACGACGACGAGAGTTACAGTTAATCCGATCAACGGAACAGCCTGCTCGTGAAATTAACATGCAAATGGCTGAGCACTCCACAGACACACGTACCCTTAACGTAGTTCTCGGGGAGATTCAGCGTGATACAGCGTGACAAGGCTGGCCCTTTGAAATACAGGCACAACAGAGACAGGAAGAAAGAGTGAGAGAAAGTTGTGGTGAAAGAGTACAGCAGGGTTTGCCACCATCCCCTGCCGGAGCCACGTGGAGTTTTAGGTGTTTTCGCTCAACAAACACTCACAACGCCCGCTCTGGGAATCGAAACCTTGAGCCCGCTACCCTAACCACTGGGCCATTGCGCCTCCACAATGCATATAATATAATGATAAAAGAATATTTGTTCTGCTCTAAATAAATAAGATTAATTTTTACTGTCCCTTTGGAAAAAGTACGTTTTTTTTTTTCTCTCATAGATATTAAACTTATATATATGTTAATCAGAGCATGGCAACATTTCAGAATCCAGCTATATCTTATTCTATATATTCTTACTGAAGTAGAAAGATAATATAAATTGCAATCAGCATAAATAAAATGTAAGATGGGATGGGGATGGGTGCCAACAGCTCCATAAAGAAGTGTCAATCTCTCAAAGGGGATGGAACGCGTGGAAGAGGGAGACCCAGGAAGATATGGGACCAAGTGTTGAAGGATGACTTTAGGATCCTGAACCTTCCAGACAAGAAGACAAAGGATCGATGCTTGATGCCTTGTTGTACTCATGAAGACCCATCCTCCACAGCAGAAGTGTTAAAGCCAGTGAAGAGAATTGACCTGTAAGAGTCTTGTGCCAGTGCCATGTAAAAAGCACTTCTGCAGTGCCATGTAAAAATCACCCAGTACACTCTGTACAGTGGTTGGTGTTGGGAAGAGCATTCAACCATAGAAACCATGTTAAATCAGACTGGAGTTTGTTGCAGCTCTCCAGCTGGCCAGCTCTGGTCAAACTGTCCAACCCATGCCAGCGTGGGAAACGGACGTTAAATGATGAGGAGGAGGAGGAGGAGGAGGAGCCAGCAAAGCAGTGTGGTTAAGAAGTTTACTTTGCACCACATAGTTTTGAGTTCAGTTCCAGTGCACACCACAACCTGAAAGATCCCTCAGTCACATATAAATTCCAAGAAGTATTGGATAATGTTATATGGTGAGTATGTAGAGATAAATACAAGTAACATAGATGACAGCTAACTGTGATTCACGGACCAGATTTGTGGCTGGTGCAGGATTTTAACCAAACAGAAAGTGACACAGTGGTGAACTAGCATAGATAGAGCCATAAAAGCAGAGTAACACATCTGGAGAGATTGGCTAGAAGAGATGCTAAACATCAAGTATATATGCAGTATGGAAAGAAGTAAAGAGAAGTTTGCAATGAGAGGATCCAGATTACAAAGCAATGAATTGTGCAAATTAGGATGTAGTTAGAAATGAGTGTGGGTAAGAAGTGATAGTGGTACATTTATCATAACAGTACGGTTATCACTAAACAGAAAGAGGATTAGAAAAGCCACAACAAGAGGTTTCTGAATGTAGGTAGTGCAGGGAAGATAAAGGATCTGCTCAAGTGGACCCAAAAAATGAAACTGCTATTGAAGTTGACAGCCTTATAGTCAAAACTAGAATTAAGGATAGAAAAAGCAGCTGCAACACCAAAGGATAGACACTGGAATGTTGAAAATATCCAATAAAGTAAGAGATAATCTAATCACTTGGTTAGTCAATCAGGGAATAAAAGGTGTCATATTCAATGACTAGCATAGCAGTATTATTATCAACTGCTACAAAGACAATGGAGGTGTTCTAGAAAAGAGTAACTGGAGACACATCAAAATGATGGACCATCATCATCATCATCATGTTCATTTTCCATGCTGGCATGGGTTAGATCAGTGGTTCCCAAAGTGGGCGGCATTGCCCCCCCCCCCTGGGGATGGTGGAAAGTTCCAATGGGGCATTGAAGAAAAGTGAGGCAATAATGGGGTAATGATTCATGTAAGGAGTGGGGCAATAATGGGGCAGTGATTCATGCAAAAACAACAAAATGGGTTCATTTGGTTAAGTCTTATTTGTGAAATACAGTTGCTTTGAATTTGCCTCAGAAAGGAGTCTATGTTTGTGACAGTTAGTTGAAGTGGGAGTGCTAGGAATGTGACTTGGGTGTCAAGGGGGTGGCAGTCCAAAAAAATTTGGGAACCACTGGGTTAGATGGTTCAACAAGCTACAGGACTTCATCAAGCGCCAATGTTAACTTTGGCATGGATTCCCTTCGTAATGCCAAACACTTTACAATGTGTTCTGGCTGCTTTTTTGCAACACCAACATTAGTGATGTTATCAAACCTGAAAGACAAAGAAAATAAAAAGATCCCTCAATTCAGTAGAAATGTGTTTGAGAGGAGGGGTTTTATGTCAGGAGTTGAGAGACTAAAGTATGACAGAGGGACAAACACAAGTGTAAGAAGCACAGGCCATAGAGAAAATACATGGCTACCCCACATTATATAACAGTAGATGGAATAAAGAGTTGAAGCACAACTGATTATGAAGGAAATCAGCTAAAATGAGACACTGGTCAGTTTTGTACCAGGAATGGAGTACTACTGATACCTTTATTAAAAGTGGGACAACGACACAAGTTATTAGCTAAAAGCAAGCCACTGTATCTAGCTTTTGTTGATTAGATTTTCCACAAGGTACTATGCTAACTAGATGCTGATGAAGGTCTTATGAAAGCAATGCAAGTCATGTATAGTGATACCATCAGCAAGGTAGAAGTTATGTATTCAGCAAGAAATTTAGCATGCAGTTGGATTTCCACTGAGGCTCAGTTCGCATGGTCACTTGATCAAAATTTGAGCCTGTTTACACCATTTTTCTTTCTGACTCCACTAGCAATGTGCACCAAAGAAGAACAACGAGCAGTGATCCAATTTCTCTGGTCGGAAAGTGAGTCGGGTGCTGAAATTCATCAGAGGCTTTTAGCACAATACGGAGTCAGTGTACTACTGCACAGAAGTGTGTATGAGTGGATCAAGAAGTTTAAAAGTTGCCAGATGAGCATGATGCATGAAGAGGGAGAAGGATGTCCATCAACCTCCCACCACTGATGAGAAGACTCAGCAAGCTTGAGAGAAGGTAATGGTGAGCCGGTTCACCATTACCATCTCTCAGATCACTGCTCTTTGATCTTCTTTGGTGCTCATTGCTAGTGGAGTGACCATGCTTATACTGTAAAGCCAGAAAGAAAAATGGCGCAATCAGGCTCAAACTTTGATCACATGACCACAATAGTACCAACTATAAGTATGCATGCACTGAAGGCAGTGTGACAACAATAAAGATATGTTATGGCAAGAGTGCAGATAATTTTTGACTTTTCCTCGTATGTGTGTATGTACTTATGTCTTATCTTTTACTTGTTTTAATCATTAGACTGCAGCCATGATGGAACACACCTTGAAGAATTTTAGCCTCGGGAATTTTTTTCTTAAGCTGAGTATATATTGCTTCAGTCTCTTTTGCTGAACCACTAGGTTATGGGGATGTAAACTCACCAAAAATAGTTGTCAAGCAGTGATGGGGGGGGGACACAGACACACATACATACCATCATCATCATCACCGTTGAACATCCATCTTCCATGCATGCGTGAGTGGGATGGTTGAGAGGAGCTGGCCAGGTAGAAAAACTACCCTAGGCTACTGCGTCTGATTTGGCAGGATTTTACAGCTGGATGCCCTTCCTGACATCAACCACTCTGCTTCTTTCAGTTTCCATCTACCAAATACTCACAAATTTTTTTGGTCAGCCTGAGGCTATAGCAGAAAACACCTGCATTTTCCAGCAAACACAGTGGGACTGAACCCAGAACAATATGATTGGGAAACAAACTTCTAACCACACAGCCATGCCTGTGCCTATATATAAGTGTATATATTATATTATAGTATAGATAGATGAGATTGATGTGAATCTCCTATGTTGGCCAGAACAATACATCTATTTGAAAGAAAATGTAATTAGATTTACTTACAATTTTAGAATTCTTTACATAGTTATGGTATATTATTCTAATGAGAAATGTCATAATCTTTAGCTGCTTGTATAGCACTGTTTTATTGATTTTACAAAAGAAAAGTTTGAAATTCAATACGTGACATACCTTTCAATAGTATTCAATTTGAGACAGTATTATGATAGTATTAATTATGTTTTATAAATGTCCAATATGTGAACTAACTTCAGCAAAATATTTCAATGATGAATGAGTTACAACATTCATAATTTCATAAGTAAAAGCAATTATTCTTCGCATTTCTTGAATAAGGTTTCAATGACATTTCACCCACAAAAGAAAATTTCATTATTCTTCCGACACACTTTTTTTTTTTTTTAACATATATACCTAATCAGAGAAGAAAGTATACAATACCTTTAGCTTTTGCAAGCTTTGTCGGTGTCATAAAAACAAAAGAGTGGATTTTCAATTTCAACTCACCTGCATTTTCCAGCAAACAAGTCAAAATTTTAAAACCAAAGTTTACAACCAAAAAAGTTAGGCCAATTTATACACAAAGACGACTTTGGAGGACCAAAATTTCCATGTGAAATGCAACAGGATTTTGAATGTTTGAATGCTTACACTACATGTTTACACAATATATTGTGTTGACATATATGCTGGAAAATACAATATGACTTCTGGCTGCAACGGGTGAATTTGACAGTAAAATATCTTCAATGAAACATTATGAAGTAAGAATATGAAATTTTTGAGGATAGTTCATCAGTAAAGTCAGAAAAACAATAAGAATTGATAACATGTTTATTTCAAGACAGAAAAAAATAAATCAACAGAACAACTGACTGTCAATAAAAACTATTCTGATTCCTAATGAAGGAAACTGTACATTATAAAGATTCCATATTTCAAACAATATTTGTTCAATTTTTATATTTCATAGTATTAGACATTTATTATATATCACTTTTATATGATACCTGATATTGTTTCATTTGCTCCCACAGTTAAAACTTTAAGACTTTAATTACATAGATCAGTGGTTCTCAACCCCCTTTCACCTATGGGCCCCTTTGATTCCCATTTTACGGAGGTGATTCCCCTATAGCCATTCATTGTTTAAAGAAATCCTATTATACTTTTATAATATTATGAAGAATTGTATTAAAAAAAATATATATATATTTTGTGTATTGTACAAATAGAACCAGTTTAATGCAGATGAATTTTAGCAACAAAATCTTACATGGACCCCACCCCCAGGGTCCATATAAATTCCAGTTGAGAACCACTGACAGAGACATTCTGTATCTTTTACGATTTGAATAGAAATAATTCCATTGCTTGTTTCCTCTGCTTTATTTGTGTCATCTGACAGACAGTTTGGGGTGTGTACAACATAGATTATGAATTAAAATGTTTTTAAGGAAATTCTGAGAATTAGTGAAATTTGAAACTATGGTTGAAAATGTCAAACAATAGCATGCTTATCAAGATTTGAATGAATAATTATTAAAATAAAGAATAAAATTCAAATAAACTGAAAGTTAAACAAAGACTATAATGTGAATAATCTAAGAATTAAACGAAAAAAAAATAAAACAAGAATGAAACATTAAAAAAAAAAGGCACAGTTATTTCAGGGACTAACATAATGGCTGGAGTTGTTCAAGAACATCAGTTACATCAACTTAAACAGTTTCGGAGTCGCCTACGAAGGTCACTAGTGCAGACCCTAACAGGTCAAACCAAACCATAAAAAAAAAAGTTTTATTAGGTAATATAAAAACATATTTCCTGAAATTGCAAATTATTTAAAATATAAAAATATAATTTTCAACAGAGAGAATTTATCAAAATAGAAAACAAATGAAGTTTGAAGTTTAAAAATAATAGGATCGACCACTCACGACTAGCTAGCGCGGACGCGAGTACCCTTATACTCTGTGTTGTGTTTTCAAACGCATGGATATAGATGTCAAATTTGTTCCAATAACTTTCGAGTGATAGATAGATAGAGAGAGAGAGAGACAGACAGACATATAGCTCGCTCCGGCCAGTCATGGTATTAGCTGTCAGTAGCCAAAGAATCGACAAGCCAGCAACAGGCATGCAGACAGACAGACAGATACTTCACTAGCAGTGAGCACTTTCACTTCTGACAGCTAATAGCATGACAGTGCCCAAAATAGAATAAAACTTTTCGTTAAAAATACAGCAGTTAATATTTCGTATATAAAAGACAAACTTGACCAGTTCCGTTAATTTCAGCTAGAAAATTAAATATAACAGGATATCATTATGAAAAGGCACTGTTAGCAATATAATGAATTCCAAGTGTTCATGTCCGCATCTGATTATCAAGTGAAAGTTCAGAAATGGGGGACAAAACTGAACTTATAATCGGGTCTTTCTTTTCTTCTAATAAAGTAAAATCTATAACAATTCGTCCGTTTGTAGGTCGATGCTGGCGATATTTTATTTTTGCGCGATCCAACATAATTCGAGAAGCTTTAGAGGTAATTTTGTCCTTATATTTATCCGAATAGTATATGACTTCTTTAATTCCAGACTGTATAATGACTTTAGTACATTCATTGCAAGGGAACAAACCAACATATATAGAGCAATTGCAAACGTCAGTAGAATTCTTATTGAGAATAGCATTAAGCTCAGCATGACATACGTAGAGATATTTTTTATCTAGCTCAGTGACACCTTCATTGCACCAAGGAAAATCATCGTCACTACAACCACGAGGCATGCCGTTATATCCGATGCCAACAATACGTCGATTTTCATTAACAATACAAGCTCCTACCTGAGTTCTTGGGTCTTTGCTACGCTGAGCAGAAAGGAAAGCCACTGACATGAAGTAATCATCCCATTCAAGGTAATCTTGCCGCTTTTGAGACATGCTGGACGTCACACTGTTAACATAAGTACATTCTGCCATCGTGATTCAAATACGTTTGAATTAAGGGAAATATTTACTGATTACGTCCTCTTGCTTATTAGAAACACAAATATGTTTCTAATTATCTCCCTTGCTTATAGCGCTATTTGTGTCCCTTACACTTTGTGCTACCCACTATCTATCTGCCTGTCGGCCTATATTCAAAATTTTGATGATTCTAGGAAATAGAAGTCATTTTACAAATTTAATACAAATTCCGTTAGTTTAATTTTTTTTACTTATGCCAGTCACTGGACTGCGGCCATACTGGGGCAATGCCTTGAAGAGTTTAGTCAATGAAACCAATCCCAGTACATACTTTTGTGTCTAGGATTTATTCTATCACTATCATTTTATTAAACAGCTAGATTACAGTTGCGTAAAAAAAAACCAACAAGCAGTGAAACAAAGAAAAGACGCACACACATACATATATCGTCAATCTATCATATATCCGAAAAAAGAAGCACACTCTAAAAGCAAAGAGTAGTTATGTATTTATATATATATATAGTTTAGTCTATATCCGACTATAGAATGACCAATAGTTTCGCATCTACAAAGGGCTTAGCTCCATGCGTGACTTGTCAGACTCTAAAGCCACTCTATGACCGGACATAGACTTATATATATATATATATAGGTATTGCAAATTTTAGAGCTAATACTTGATAATTGTGAGCACCTGTATATGCCAGATAGTGGCCGAGGTGAGAGAATAAGTTAAAAACGTAGCATTAAAACAGAACACAAAGGATTCCGAGGTACAATCCTTTCTGTTCTGTTTTAATTTTACGTTTTTAACTTATGCCGAACTGCTAAGTTACGGGGACGTAAACACACTAGCATCGGTTGTCAAGCGATGTTAGGGGAGGGGACAAACAGACACACAAGCATACGTACGCACACACATATATACGACGGGCTTCTTTCTGTTTCCGTCTACCCTGTTGTAGCAAAGGTGGATATATGTCATATCGTGTCCGGAGTATACTGCGTGTGGGACACGATATGACATATATCCACCCTTGCTATATCAGCCTTTGCTACAACAATTATCTCCGAAAAATTCGTTGAATATAGAGCTCTACATCAATTCAACAAAAGAATTCGGCAAAAAAGACCAAATAGGCAAAATGGCATTCTTCTGCAACACAACAACGCCCATTGTCACGTCACCAATATGACCAAAGCCGTGATTCAAGAACTCGAATAAGAAGTGCAGCCTCATTCTCCAGACTTGGCGCCATCAGATTTTCATCTCTTTCAAACACTTTGCATGGTGTATCGTTCAATAATGACGTGGAATTGAGGGTTTGGTTGGATGAATCTTTGAGTCAAGACCAAGAGATTTCTCTTGCCCAAGGCATCGAAAATCTTATTGAATGATGGGCGGAAGTCATAAACAACAACAGGGAGTATATTATTGATCAATTTGTTATGTTTTGTTTTTTTTTGTTTTTTTGTAAATAAATTTAGCTAGATCCACTGATGACCCACTCAACCCAATCTATAAAACTCAAAATATCTGTGTGTGCGCTTTTTAGGCATTTCCACATTTTTCATCTGATTTTGGTGAAATTTATTTTATTAAATGGCAAATCTACCCAGGCGGGTCCTGCCATATCACCAATGCCTAGAGATACCCGCTTACAGGAGAAAAATCGATAAAACTGAAGGGACCCCCACACCTTTTGCAACAAAAGGCAAAAGTTGCACGTGAGAAAATTTTTACAGGAACGTCTGATTTTTATAATTTTGGTGCTAAAAGGACTGTCATGTTACCACATTTCAGACAAATATTCTAGCACTGCCTTGGGGCCTCTGATTCCCAAGGAAACTGCGAAAAACTTTGAAAAAAATTGATTTTTCCCATTTTTGCAAAGCTACACAGTAGAAAACTTTTTACTGGAAAGTCTAATTTCCTTGGTTTTTACAGCTAAAAAACCACCATGTAACAGCAGTTCTATCAAATATGTTCAAAGGCTTCCCTGTGTGACTAAAACATCGAAAAGCTGTTAAAAAATTGATATTTTTCAAGTTTTGCATCTTGAGAACAGTCAGAGAGTGTACTTCTACAACTCTTATGCTGTTCAGCTGACACAAGAACCCAAGGACACAGCGCTCACTGCCTTCTTCAAACTATGCACCAATGACCCCTTCGCCAAGACCCTCTTGTATCCCCAGGTTCCATCATATTACATTTGGAAAAAGAAAACACGCATTTGGGAATCAACGAAACAAGAACAACCCATCAAGGGACAGCCAAACTTAAAATCTTCCCCCACCCATGGAAGAGTTTACACAGTTCGCCCTAACCAACAGGAATGTTTTTACCTTCACCTACTGTTGCATGAGGTCATGGAACTGACATCTTTTGACAACCTGAAAAGCTCCAACGGTGAAGTTTTTGCTATATACTGTGAAGCCTGCCTTAAACGCGGCCTGCTAGAAGACAAAGCTCAGTGGGATGTAACAATGGCGGAAGCAGCTACAATACACTCGGCGAGGAGTTTTCAAAAGCTCTTTGCAGTGCTACTGCAAACATGCGAACTCAGTGATCCTGTAACCTTATGGGAGAAATACAAGGAAGACCCTTCAGAAGACTACCACAAACAAGAACAACTTCTGTTGCCTCATGTGAACATCGGTTTCAACGATGAATTCTTCAACAGAGCAATCATCGACATTGAGAATGGCCTATTTACTGCTGGTAGTAACGACCTTTCATTTTATGGTCTACCAAAAGTCAGCAGAACAAGCTCATATACACTACCAACAGGGGTTATTCAGGAAACAGCCTATGACGTCAATGCTCTTCAACAATACATCAACAAAAATTAGCCGAAGTTGCTTAGGACCAGCAGCACACAAACAGCGCTGTTTACACTTCCATTCGTGAATGCAAAGGAGGTATTTTCTTTTCAGATGTCCCAGGAGGAACTGGTAAAATATTTGTAACTAAACTCCTTGCAAAAGCCCGCCAGCAAAAGAGGATTGCTTTAGCTTCTTCCAGAATTGCTACGATTCTACTGCCCGGGGGTAGGACAACTCATTCGACCTTCAAACTCTCGTTCAATGCTTCTGCGTCCAACTCAGCCACCTGCAATATTACAAAAGACTCAAGACAAAGCAGAAGTGCTGCGAAGGTGCCAGCTTATTGTTTGGGACAAATGCACATGGCACATAAAGGATCCCTTGAAACACTGGACATGATCCTGAAGGACATCAGGAGCTGCATTAGCCCCATGGGAGGCATTTCCCTCCTTCTGTCTGGTGATTTCAGACAAACCCTACCCATAATCCCAAAAGGCACCAGAGCCAATGCTGTAATGGCTTGCATTGAGTTATCTTCCCTGTGGCAGGACGTGCCAATTTTGACTCTTACAACAAACATGAGGGCCCAGCTTTTCGGTGACAACTTATCGGGTGACTTCTCCAAGCAGCTTCTTACCATTGGTGATGGTACAGCTGGAGAGATGACGGTCTCACATGTAGGCATACCTGTGGACACAGTGGACCTTACGACTGCAGTTTTCCCTGATCTGCACATAAACTACCAAAACCTGAATTGGCTGTGCGAAAGAGCAATATTAGATCCCAAAAACACTTTTGTTGCGAAACTCAATGAAAACCTACTGCGAAGCCTTCCTGGAAACCTTCACACCTACAAGTCTGTAGACACTGTTGTGGACCAAGAAGAGGTCATTAATTTTCCCACAGAATTCCTCAATTCCTTTGACCCCTCTGAACTACCACCTCATCATCGTTTAACGTCCGCTTTCCATGCTAGCATGGGTTGGACGATTTGACTGAGGACTGGTGAAACCAGATGGCAACACCAGGCTCCAATCTGATTTGGCAGAGTTTCTACAGCTGGATGCCCTTCCTAACGCCAACCACTCAGAGAGAGTAGTGGGTGCTTTTACATGTCATCTGCACGAAGGCCAGTCAGGCGGTACTGGCAACGGCCACGCTCAAAATGGTGTATTTTACGTGCCACCTGCACAGGAGCCAGTTCGGCGGCACTGGCAACGATCTTGCTCGAAAATCCTTACACATGTCACGGGCACAAGTTCCAGAAAGGCGACTCATCAACTGCACTTCAAAATTGGAGCTCCGGTCATGCTGCTGAGGAAGCTGGAGCCACCATGTCTGTGCAACAGAATGCAGTTAGTGGTAAAAAAATGTGCTGCCACAAATTATTGAAGCAATAATTCTTGTGGGTTGTGGCATCAGAGATGCCTTTATACCCAGGATACCTCTTACTCCACCAGATAAGCAATGCCCTTGTGCCTTGCATCAACTTCAGTTCCCTCTTTGATTTTCATGCTTAACAAACCACTTTTCCATGCTTGCATGGGTCAGATGAAACTTGTTGAGACAGATTTTCTATGGATGGATGCCCTTCCTACCACCAGCCTTCAACCATTTCCAAGCCCCTAAGGCCAGACATGTTTTTCACGGACGACTGGAAATAAATAACAGTCATGCTTCTTTGCAACCATCACATAATGTCAAGACATGGGTACACACATCATCATCATTTAACGTCTGTTTTCCATGCTGGCATGTGTTAAATGGTTTGCCTGAAGACAGGCAAGCCAGGAGTCTGCACCAGGCTCCAATTTGATATGGCAAGGTTTCTACAGCTGGATGCCCTTCCTAATGCCAACCATTCTGAGATTATAGTGGGTGCTTTTTATGCACCACCAGCATGAGAGCCAGCCAGACAGCACTGGCATCAACCACATTCTGATGGAGCTTTTTACATGCCATTGGCACGGGAGCCAGCTGGGGGACACTGGCATCGACCCATGCTTGAACGGTGCTTATTATATGCCACCAGCACAGGTGCCAGTCAGGCAGCACTGGCATGAACGATAGAACAGGTCTTCTCTAGCACAGCATATCACCCGATGATTCAAGGGTACTTTCAAATGGGCTGGTTATGCAACACTGGTATCGGCCATCATCATCATTTAATGTCCACCTTCCATGCTGGCATCGATTGAACGGTTTGACAGGAGCTAGCCAGGGAGAAGACTACACCAGGCTACCATGTCTGTTTGGCATGGTTTTTACAACTGCATGTCTTTCCTAACACATACACACACAATAGGCTTCATTCAATTTCCATCAACCAAATCCAATCACAAAGTTTCAGTCAACCAAGGGCAATGATAGAAAACACTTTCCCAAGGTACTGCTCAGTGATATTGAACCTGAGAACATAGTTGGGAAGCAAGCTTCTTAACCACACAGCCATACTTGCACTTATTGTTAAATATATTATTTTAAAATGATGATAGTTTTCAGCTTGATTTCACTAAAAGTGAAAATACCATCTGGTTCAGGTACTTCATTGCAAACCACAGGGGTTGAGTTCCAACACTTCTTTCTGCTTCTGCTGTTACTGTATTGGTATAAACATTACAGCATCAAGCAAAAGACCTTGTGATTTTTTAATATCCTACCCATTCACCCTATCCAATTCTCTGGACCACTTTTATATTCAACTTCCTATAACTTGAAGGTATACCCAGACACTTCATTCTCTTCTTTTGTAACTGTGAAAGCCATGTTTTTCCTCTACTGCAAAACACCTATTTCTATCTCTGTATCATGACCTCTCATCACCTGGTATAAAGCTACCTCTCTCAATGTTACACCTCACTCAGTTGAGGGGTCTAGTTTTGCAAGTTACTTGACAGTGCCATATGAAAAGCCCCCAGAACCCTGTAAAGTGGCTGACATTAGGAAGGGCATCCAGACATTGGAGCTTGGTGCAGTTCTCTAGCTCGTCATCTCCTGTCAAACCATCTAAAACATGCCAACATTGAAAAATGGACAATAAACAATGAGTTCAGCTTCTGCTGTGTCTTTTATTCATCCAAATTGATAAAACAGTAAAGCACCTGTCAAAACACTGGGGTCAATTTAACCCTTTAACATTTAAACCAGCCATATCCAGCCAAAATATTTTTCCTGTTTTACGTTCAAACTGGCCAGATCCAGTCTTTCACACCTATCCTACAATCTTAGTCTAAAGAATATATATTGACACAATTGAAATCTCAAAGCTACAAGATATTGCTGGATAAATTTAAACCAATGGGAATAAATGTTACATTTGAAAGAATAATCTGAATGCTAAGGGATTAATCAAGGCAGTGCTCCAGCATGGACGTAGTCAAATGATAGAAACCAGTAAAAGAAAACCCCTTTTGCCAAATTTATGCCAATGTTAAAAATCACTGTAGTGAGCAAGGGGCGTAACTCTGCTGAATCCAATTTATCTGACTGACATAAAACTGATTCCACTATCTACAGTTAAGTGATCAGTTGTCACATCAAAGGGTGATTTTCCTTTATATCTTTGTTTCTGACAGCATTTTAGGTTTATTGCTGGTATTCCTATCCATAAACGATAAACGTCGCCCTTTCAAAGCCTAGCCAGGCTCATGGGCCTGGTTTCCCGGTTTCTATGGCGTATCTGCCCCCCACCCAGCTGGACGGGACGCCAGTCCATTGCAGCGTTACTCAAGAAACAGGAAGAAAGAGTGAGAGAAATTTGGGGCGAAAGAGTACAACAGCGGTCGCCACCACCCCCTGCCGGAGCCTCGTGGAGCTTAGGTGTTTCGCTCAATAAACACACACAACGCCTGGTCTGGGAATCGAAACCGCGACCCTCCGACCACGAGTCCGCTGCCCTAACCACTGGGCCATTGCGCATCCACATTCCTATCCATACTTTACTACATTAGATACACATATGGCTGTGGGGTCAAGAAGCTCACTTTGCAACCACTTGGCTTCAGGTTCAAGTTCTATTGTGGCACTGGCAAATGTCTTCTTACTGTAGCCTCCTCGTGAGTGAGTTTAGAAGGAAACTGTATTGAGGCTTGTCGTATATGTATGTGTGCGTATACTATATATATTTAATTAGAGAATATGTTAACCTCGTGAAGGGATGGCTGCATCCAAGGAAATAATAGTATTAAGTGAAATGGCTGTAAGAAGCGAAGATGACCAATTTGTTATAATAAATACTTCACTTCCTAATCTCCATTTCCTCTTTTGTTTTTTAACTATATATATATATATCATCATCATCGTTTAACGTCCGCTTTCCATGCTAGCATGGGTTGGACGATTTGACTGAGGACTGGTGAAACCGGATGGCAACACCAGGCTCCAGTCTGATTTGGCAGAGTTTCTACAGCTGGATGCCCTTCCTAACGCCAACCACTCAGAGAGTGTAGTGGGTGCTTTTACGTGTCACCCGCACGAAAACGGCCACGCTCAAAATGGTGTCTTTTATGTGCCACCCGCACAAGCCAGTCCAGGGGCACTGGCAACGATCTCGCTCGAAAATCCTACAGGAGCCAGT
>NC_068981.1:182716295-182721304 GCF_001194135.2 Octopus bimaculoides | reverse complement strand
CGAACCCAAACTGCATCTCATCTAAATTGATTCGCTCCCAAACTGCATCTCATCTAAATTGATTCATATATATATATATGGTGAAATGTACATTCTTTTATTTGTTTCAGTCATTTGACTGCAGCCATGCTGGAGCACCGCCTAGTCTATGTTTTGTAGAATGATACATTAAGGGGCTTTTTTTTTTGAGAACTAAGGAATTACTTGAATCCATATATTGACATATATATGCATGTGTTTGTCCTCGACACCATTTGATACTAAGTAAAAGATACAATTTGAAATTAAATAGTAACAAATCTAATCCTTCCCTTCCAGTTATTATGCATAGCCATAAACTAACAAAATAAATTGATGACAGCTGAGCAAGAAATATCCTTGTACTGCCCTGTACTCTACATTGAAACCAGAAACCAAAATCAAAATTCAGACAATAATATTCCAGTTAATAATTTAACATAAAAGAAAAGTATTATTAAAATTATTTATTGTAAACAGTTTTAATTACTTCCAATTTTTCCTTTTCTGTTTTTTCCCTATCCCTTTCTGTTTAGGTTTCGTAACAAATTTACTTTTATTACCGGTTTTCTTTTTCCATTTTGGCTGTCGCTTCTGTTTCCAATCAGATTTTTTCATCCACTGTTCCCTGCCCATTTCCCATTTCATCTGTTTGGCACTTGACTTGTCTTTGTTCACAACTGCCTGGCTTCCAATGTTACTCACAATGTTATCTTCTAGCATATGGGAAAATTCCTCGGCAGCCACAAAAAACTTAGACGGATCATGGGGATTCTTTTCAGATTCTTTTTTAAGCCTTTTCAGTTTTTTAATTTTGGGTTTACAAAATTTCTCATAATCATCCTCTCCATCACTATCATCAGAAAATTTGACATTTTCTTCATCAAACTCACCGTTACTATTTTCATTATCACTATCTCCACTAAAATCTTTATATTCTGCCATAAAATCTTCTCCAAAGTCAACGTCATCATCTGATTCCTCATCAGAGCCCTCACTGCTACTGAAACCGGTTTCCAAGCTTCGCTTTTTCTCACTTTGTTTTCCAAGTTCCCCATAAAAATCAAATGTTGTTAATTCCTTATCATCTGCATTTCTTTCATATTGGTCAAGAATTTGGTCAAATTCATCATCACTAACTTCTTCATCCTCACTGAAAATCCCCTTATCAGTACTAACAGCCTTTCTGTGCAAGAAATACTGATAGAGATATTTCTCCTCAACAGGAATTTTATTCGCTTTTTCAAGATATTTTCTATCATTTGCAGGAATTAGTTTAATACCTGTTGGTATATACCGATTCTTTTTAGGTTCAGAAGACTTCTCTTTAATTTGTTTTGGATTTTTGAAAACAAATCTGTCAAGGAAACGTATCAAGGTGTAATCTTGCAAAGGATTACCTTCATGGTCAATAAATTTATTGTTTAGTAATGTTGAAGCATAAAGAGAGACAGTTGGGTGAAAATGAAATGATAGTAAGTATAATTCCCAAAATAGTGTTGTCTCTGCTTGGCAATAAAGAGGGTTACGGTGATGTGGCATATAATATATGTTAGTGGGAACATATTTTAAATTTTTACGATGTATCCAAGAAGAAATCTGTCCAGACGACTTAGAATCATCCTCATCATCCTTATTTGTCAACTCTGAATCTGATGTTGCTTGTTGTGGAGACTCTGTATCACTGCCTAACTCAACATCTTTATAGCATTCTTCATCCTCACTATCCATCAAGTTTTCAGCATTTTGTTTCAGGTTCAGCAATTTAGGTTTCTCACGAAAGACTTCAGATAAGAGACAAAGAGAACCACAAATGAACGGAGGATACTGATAAAGACATATCTGAAGAAGTCTTTTAATAAAAGCTTTTATTCTGGCTTCTGAGTGGTCATTCTTAATGGCTCTGAAGACAAGATTTAAGAAGTGCATGTGTCGGTTTGAATTCTTCAAGGCCGGGTCACACATTTT
Organism: Octopus bimaculoides; assembly: GCF_001194135.2. NCBI lineage: Eukaryota > Metazoa > Mollusca > Cephalopoda > Octopoda > Octopodidae > Octopus > Octopus bimaculoides. The sequence continues at coordinate 182,719,318 of NC_068981.1, read as the reverse complement.
ACGATAAAGAACCATATAAAATCGATCAGATAAACTTTCTGATTCCATTATTTGATACAGCAACATCAATACTTGTAAGCTTGTATTAAAGTTCACAAGATGTACAGTTTTGTACAATAGTTCAGTATGTTCTGCAATGAACTCTCGATTTTCATGTATAATTTTAAAAGCAAAGTTGATACCACAAAGGATAGCACTAAGCATTCGATTGTCCATTTCTCCTTTTTGAATGTATTTTTGGAAAAATTTCAAGTAAACGTTGACAAGTTTCTCGGCTATTTTGCTTTCACCTTCTTTTAACCGAAGATTAGAGAGGAAGCAAAAGGAGTAATAGAGGCCCCTGTCTTTCATACCAGAACGACACAGAAGCATTTCTACCTCATCGATAACCTTTAATTTTTTCAATGGACAACGTTTCAAAAATTTAGACAAGACGTATATTGTTTTTGATGCTACTTTGTAACTAGGGTCACCAATTTTATTTACAAGAGCTGATAGTAAAATACTCTCTTGTTCAGAAGTGTAAACAAGAATTTCACTAACAATACTCAATACTTTTTCTTTGCAAGCATCTACATTGTCTTGTAGCAGACTAACTAATGACTCAGTGAAAACACCAAAACGTTTCTTTAATTCATTTTCAAAGTACCACAAGGCAAGTTGCTTCTTTCGAATAGAATTACTTAATTCATCAGTTTTGTGTTCATGAAATGACATTAAAGTTCTGTCTGGTGGCAAAATATATTTGATAAAAAGATCTTTCAAAACAATACCAGCTTTAATGTTAACATGGCGACTTTTTTTCTGTGTCATCGCAATAAGATTATCCAAAGAATCAAGATTGTGGACAGGTGATTGAGTTACATAAAGCTGGAAAGCTGCTTCTTTGTCACTCAAAGTTCCAGATGCAATAACCTTTTCAAACCAACTGCTTTCAGAAGGTTCCCTTTTAGCTCTCAGGTTCTTATAATTTTCTACATCCTTCTGGAAAATTTCTGCAGCTTCTAACTCCAAAGATTTCACACTGGTACGCTCAGTCTTATTGGTGTTATCTCTACTCTTATTGTCAATATTTTTCTTTTTTAGGTAATCATACCAAACGGTCCCTGCTTCAATAACTAATCGTATAAATTCTTTCTTACCACTTTTCTCACCAGTTTTCCTTTTTCTAACTGATTTTGTAGTACTTGAAATCTCATTATCTTGGACTTTTTCAGAAGAAACTTTATTTAATTTCACAACACCCTCATCTGTTTGATGTTTATATTTGTTCTTTGATTTTTTTTTACTTGGTCCTTTACTGTCTGTAGGATCCTTTGATGTATTAGCTGATACTTTTTCCATTTGGGATGCAGAAGGCTGCACAGTTCCTTTTTTCTTTGGCATCATGTCACCCCAGTTAAAATCATCAGGCAGTGATTGTGCAGATACATTACTTTTCTTACTAGATGGAGCTGATGTACTGAGGCCGAGATTTTTTATAAATGCTTGTACATCAGAGACAATTTCATCAGAGTCATCTTTCACAAGACTTTTATCCATTTTGGTAGCTTTCTTTTTTATTTTCAATTTTTCTTGCATTTTTAATTGATGAACTGTATACAAAGAAGGGAAAAAGATAAAATAAATATAATAATGTAACAAATTATTCTGCATTACTTGAACAGTTTAGAAAAATTCGTTTCCATAAATGAAACAAAAGGAACATGTAAAACCTTACAGACACTTTATGTTGGACATTTACATCGACTTTACCAAGTGAAAGCAGGATTATAGGATGCATGAGTGAATGGTAATGCTACATGGTAGTGAGACATGGGCAGTGAATGCAGAGGATATGCAAAGACTAAAGAAGAATGATGCTGGTATGCTCTACTAGATGTACAATGTCAGTGTACATGTGGGACAGAGCACTAATGTATTGAGAGATAAGTTAAGCATAAGAGGAATTATATGTAGTGTGCAAGAGAGGAGACTGTGCTGGTTTGGTCATGTGATGTGGATGGAGGAGGACAATTGCAAAAACTGGAGAGAAGTTGTGGAAGAGGGAAACTCAGGAAGACATGGGATGAAGTATTGAAGGATGATCTCAAAATACTAAACCTTACAAAGGAAATAACAGAGGACTGAGGTATGTGATGCATTGCTGTACTCAAGAAGACCCGCCCACCACAACAGAATTGAGATCCTAAAACCAAAGTGCCACATGCAAGGCATTGGTGTGGGTGCTGGTGCCATGTAAAAAGCACTGGTGCCACTTAAAAAGCAATGATGATGATAGGTAAATCCAAGCCAGCTGAAGTAGATGTTGATGATGATTTTATGCTGTCTCAGTCTTTTATCATCTCGCATGTGAAGTCATGCCTCTCCCATTGGCACTAGCCCCTAACATTACAAAACATGTTATGACTAACAATTCGTTATTCATGTACAAATTCTGTACTGCAAACATAAGCAAGTGAATGTTAAATGATGATGATGATGATCCCATGTTGAGAGGCTGAAGTATGATAGAGGGACAAGTACAGGTGTTTTACTATAGAGGAGATACATGTTAACCATGCATTATAAAAAGGGCAGGTGGGAGTAAGTGGAAAGAAGATAAAGATGGAAGAAGTTCAGGGAGTTTTTCTCTATAGTTAACCTGTATAGTAGATTTCAATGGCTCTTGCAGGCCCAACAGACTGGTATAGTCAAAGTAATTTCAATTTGAACTTCTGTAAGTGGGTGGGGAAGAAGGATTAGAGAGCTGTGGTTCTCAGGAGAAAGGATTGAGCAATTGAGATAAGACACAGAAGGAATAATGACAGGTGAATACATTGGGAGGGACTAAAGTGAATCTGGAGATGGGAGCAGTGCCCATGGCATTCACAGGCTTAATTAAAACGGCGGGATTGATGCTATTAAATTTCTTCTTGAACCGAGTTTGTCAACACTTGTAGAAACAGACATAAGCAAAAATGAAATGCCCAAGAAGGAAGGACCAGGTGCAATGAATACTGTGTTGCCTGTGAGGTGGACAC
>NC_068981.1:182712352-182715954 GCF_001194135.2 Octopus bimaculoides | reverse complement strand
GGCATAAACTCATTTTTATGCTATTAAAAATAATTTTTTTGAAAATTTATGATTTTCATCAACCCCTAAACCTTACCGGTCATAGGATATGCTTGAAACAATAGCCAAACTTCCCTTAAATTACACTTTTCCGTCTGAAAATATTTTACTTATTTTTTTTATCGAAAAGGCTTCTCTTACAGTTTCTAAATGTGTGGTGCCTCCAGAATCGGTCTGGAGAGGGGGAAGATGGTGAGGAAATCATCTTTCGCAATTTTTTTTTTTTTTTTGCTGAAAGATGCTCCAGAACATTTCCAAGGGCACCGTGGAAAAAAAAATCTGAAAACTCCCCGTCAAAACAGAGAAATTCCAACCTGTTGGTGCTTCTTAAGTCTGACGTCCACCCAAGAATGATATGAGGAGGAACGACATAAGAGTTGAGAATATCTGAGTAAGTGAGGTATGGGCCTAACAAGCTGTGAGGAGCAGAGGCCATTAAAATAGTGAGATAGAGGTTCTAACATGTTGGCAATGATCAAATTATAAAAGCAGCACGTGTGTTTTACAGAGGATTAGAAGCTAATCATTAATTGAGTATTTTCTGGTTTTCAAGAGAAAACGTAATTTCTAGAATTCAGTTTTAGGGTACTATTCAAGAAGAGTGGTCCCAGTGCAGGCACTCGCACACTTGTGCATCCGAGCTAGCGAGTCGTGACTAGTCGATCCTACGACTACCTAGCGCGAGTGCGCGTCATGCGCAAAACATGTATGAGGGTTTTTTTCTAAATAAAGTAAATTATTCTTTTTAAACAAAGTAAATAAATTATACCCTACCTGTTTTTGGTAAAGAGTCCATTAAAAAGTCGGTCTTTCAAAAATCTACTTTTACCTTTCGAGAGGTAAAAGAATAAATAAAAATATTCAAGGGAAATAACTGAACGACTTACCAGTATTATCCGTACTACTTTTTCTCTAAAACAGCATGCGACGGAATTTTAACAGGCAGAAAAGAATCTAAAACAGCATGCGACGGGATTTTTTTTTTATAAAAGTTTTAAATGTTTTTTTAGTTTACAGTACCATTCTTTTCCATCTATTCTGTCACCACGTGTAATAAGTCCGCATGGTACTAGATAGTCGTCGCAGGTAAACTTATTTCTAATAAGTCGACGACGCGCACAACATTCTGTATCTTGAGCTACTGCTTAAATCACAGATTTTCCATTTTTCCTCTAATATTAATTCACGAGTGAGGATTTCGTTTTCAGCAACAATACGATGTTGTGCAGCCGGTCTTCCACGAGGCATTTTCGATTTCTCATAAGAAACTATGATATTGAATCACGTGTGTGATTTATATATAAACAGTTAACGTCAATCAAATCACGTGATTTATTTATAAACAAAGTAGTACGGATAATACTGGTAAGACGTTCAGTTATTTCCCTTGTATTTTATTTACTTTTTTAACCTCTTGAAACTGGAAGATTACCCTACTGTTGTTCAATGGTATCAGTACATGAAGGACATTACAAGTAGTTATCTTTTGCGTAACCCCTACCAAAATAGGTGAACTTGGGCACATCGTAGAAATAAATGAATCTATGATGTGCAGATAGTCGTTATAGGATCGACTAGTCACGACTAGATAGCGCGGATGCGCGCACCGGGACCACTCTTCTTGAATAGTACCCAGTTTTAGTTCTTACGGATATGTAGTTAACATGAAAGTTCAGACAGAAACAAGTAATAAATTGCTAAAATATAGAAATGGCAAAGCAACATTGCAAAAGAGACATTAATAATAAGTAATAACAATGAATTATAATTTCATCGCATCAAAGCAATGTAACTGTGTTATACTTAATATTCCACGAATACCTGTCGTTTTGCGTTCATATAAATCAACTTATATTTTTGCTTTTAAACGTGTTTTAGCGTAAAATTTCTTGGTTCATGAGTATAAAATAAAATACAAAGCAGAAGAACGTGAGGAAAATAAGCTAATAATAATATAATAAATATTTAAAACGTATCGAAAGAAAGGTATTGTAAGTCGAGACGATATACAGAATGAAAAAAGAAATACAATACCTTCCGGAGATGTTGATGACAAATTCAAAAGACACTTGTCTGTGGATTAGTTCAAGAGATATATTTCAATATACTGATTGGTATATTAGAGAAATGTTATGCTTTTTTTAAACCGTTCATTTCATCAAATTAACTGAAACATGTGCTTCGAGTTATTCTAAGACACCGCGTGTCAGATAGGAAGGGCAGATAATTCAAGCGGTGAATATGAGAAAAGATAAACAAAATAACATTATTCCATCCTTTCTCAGAACTTACATGTTCGTGACGAATGAACATGATGTTTATTTATTCTGAAACTAACTGACCCCGTGCCGTCAAAAATGATGGCTAATTGGGCAAATTTTACCGCTAATTGTAATTTTTTATATATAAAAACGGTGAAAAAAAATCAAACAGCGCTTCGAACTCTGTTTATGTGCATATGTATACATTTATATGTACACATATGCAGTCTGTAGCGAACGCGGTTTTCTTACACTTTGTCACAGCCCTCTTCTTTTTAAGTGTGTTTATATATATGTATGTGTAAATGCGCATGTATCAGTAATTCTATTTTCTGTGAATCTTTCTAAATATACAAAAACATATGCACACTCACTTAAATATTATATACAAATATATTTTATACAAACACACACACACACACAAACATTCACATACCTCCCTTTTACACCCACACACATACACGCACACAGAGTTGAAGCGCTGTTTGATATTTTTTTCACCATTGAATTTTCACCATCCCACTTCCATCGATGGATATCACCCCTTCCTTCGTCAGTCATCTCTTGTGATGGACAAACACACAAGAGAATTATATATTAGTGGACTAGCTGACCCCGTACCGTCAAAAATAACGGCTAATTGTAGTATTTTGTATATGAATAAGGTACAAAACCAAGTTTTTAGTTTAATAATTCTTTTATTACCAAATATTTTGTGAAAATCTATCCGCAACTAACATCCCTTGACTGCCTGTTTCCTTCAAAAAAAATTTTAAGTTTCCTTTCCTTCTTGCACGACTTAAGGCCACATAAAGCTGGCCGTGACCAAACACGGGAGCTGGCAAGTAAATACCAAATACACAGAGTTGAAACGCTGTTTGATTTTTCTTTTCAGCGTTGAATGCTCACCGTCTCACTTCCGTTGCACACACACACAAACATTCACATACCCCCATTTTACATACACACACACACACAAAATTGAAACGCTGTTTGATCTTTTTTTTTCACCGTAGAGTTTCCATCACCCCTTTCCTTTCTCATTCATATGTTGTGACGGAGAAAAACACAAGAGTATTATATCACCATCCCACTTCCATTGCACATACACACACACACAAATATTCACATACCACCATTTTACATAAAAACATCCCCTGTACATACACACACATATACTCACACAGAGTTGAAACGCTGTTTGATTTTTTTTCACCCTTCCTTTCTCATTCATATGTTGTGATGGAAAAAGACACAAGAGTATTATATCACCATCCCACTTCCATTGCACATACACACACA
>NC_068981.1:182711171-182711760 GCF_001194135.2 Octopus bimaculoides | reverse complement strand
AGAGAGAGAGAGAGAGAAAGAGACAGAGACAGACAAGACAAGATAGCTCCGGCCAGTCAGTAGCCAAAGAAACAGATTTCAACTCAAACCAGCAGTAACAATCTTGTTTGGATTTTTCTACTTTCATTTCTGACAGCTAATACCATGACGGTGCCTTTTTTTCATATATAGAAAGATATACAAACATCAATGTGCATAACAAAAATAATGTGGAAAACTGTAGAACTTATTCCTAAACGCGGCAGTGACTGCGCAGTAAGAAGTTCACTTTCCAACCACATGGTACTGGCTTCAGTCCCACTGCGTGGCACCTTGGACAAATGTCTTGGCGGAGGTAAAAACAATGGACTTTGGGATTTTTTTTTTTTTTTTTTACAGGAACCCACTATATTGAGTGCGGAAATTCCGAATCTGCAAAAGAAATCTGCATTTCAAAATTTTAATTCCCCACCACCCGACTATTTCTTAAATTTTCACTTTTAAAAAATAGTTTTGGCGAAATACGCAGAAAAATACGGAGATTATGATGCTGAAAAAAAAATTTGTAAAATTCATTTTTTCAAAAAAAAAGAAAATAATAAATAAATAA
>NC_068981.1:182705099-182710850 GCF_001194135.2 Octopus bimaculoides | reverse complement strand
ACAAAAGCCAAACCGGGGATTAACTTTCTAAATACGAATTACCAAAATAGAAGAAACTTTTTTTAACTGTCATTTTGTTGCGTGTGTGTGAGCAAAATATCTAATTTTTACATACCTCTCTTAATTCCAAAAGACCCTGACCACAACATGTTGGGTTATGTTCGTCATTAGTAAAGAAAACACTTTAATTTCACTTCTTGTCATGAGAGGAGGGGTGTTTATTTTATTTATTTATTATTTTGAAAAATTAAAATTTTACAGAATTTTTTTTTTTTTCAGAATCATAATCTCCGTATTTTTCTACGTATTTCGCCAAAAAAAAAAATTTTTTTTTAAGTGAAAATTTAAGAAATTTAGTGGTACGGAGATTTAAATTTTGAATTGCAGATTTTTTTGCAGATTCGGAATCTCCGCACTCGATATAGTGGGTGGATCTTTCCGAACTGACGGGCACCACTTTTCATTTATGTTTTATGTAGTGTTTTTGGTATCGACACACTTTCAAACTTCGTTTTATGTTACAAAACAGAAACTGTGTTATAGAATAGAAATTTTTGTTAAGAAGGCTAAGAGAAAAAGATGTTTTATATGACACATTCTACCAGTATCCCAAGTTTGAAAGTGTTTCGTTAAGAAAACAAGTGGTGCCCATCAATTCAGAAAGATCCTAGTGGGTTCCTGTAAAAAAAAAAAATCGAAAGAACATCCCAGAGGGGTGCGGTCCATTGTCTTTACCTCCGCTAAGTGTCTTCTACTATAAGCTTCAGGCCGATCAAAGCCTTGTGAGTAGAATTGGTAAGCGGAAACTGAAAGAAGACCGTCGTGTGTATATGTTTGTGTGGCTGTGTTAGTTCTCCACAGTGTTGGTTTATTTACGTTCCCGGTGGAATTAATACCATACTTTAAAAATAAGTACTGGGGGCGATTTGTTCGACTACACTTTTCAAGGCAGTTCCCCCAGCATGGCTGCAGTCTGAGAGAGACAAAGATAAATTCCGTGAATGCAAAGATAAATTCCGTGAATGCAAAAAATCGAAAAATCAAAATATAATGGTGCAAGGGAAATAACTCGAGATGTTTACGTTTCCTATATCTTTAAAAATGTATTAAAATCTATATGGCTTGAATATTCAAGTTTTATATCTAAATATATAACTATTTATAAATGTTTCGCGGTTTATTTACATGTCTATCTATTAGTCTCTATGTCTCATCTATCAATCAACATATATTTACTTGTATAGGTAGATTAAAATATTAGAAAAGTTGTTTTAACTTCAGGCGACAACTGCAACATTTTAAGTAACAGTTGTATTTATAATATTCTTCCAGATCATGTATTTTAGCCATATTAATACTTGATCCGCTAAATTATAGTTTTGCTATTAGATCATTCCAACTGGTGTAGAACTGCCTTGGAAATATCTCTGGTCTTCGTCCTGTTTAGGATTCCAGGTTGTTGGCACTCCGTCGCTTACGACGTCGAGGGTTCCAGTTGATCCGATCAACGGAACAGCCTGCTCGTGAAATTAACGTGCAAGTGGCTGAGTACTCCACAGACACGTGTACCCTTAACGTAGTTCTTGGGGATATTTAGCGTGACATAGTGTGACAAGACTGGCCCCTTTGAAAATACAGGTACAACAGAAACAGGAAGAAAGAGTGAGAGAAAGTTGTGGTGAAAGAGTACAGCAGGGTTTGCCACCATCCCCTGCTGGAGCCTCATGGAGCTTTAGGTGTTTTCGCTCAATAAACACTCACAACGCCCGGTCTGGGAATCGAAACCGCGATCTTATGACCGCGAATCCGCTGCCCTAACCACTGGGCCATTGCGCCTCCACAGGATTCCAAGTAAAAGTGATGAAAAGATCAGGACGTCCATTATTACGAAACATAAGTCATAGCATCTAAGTCAGTGTCCTCTGATGCATATATCTTGAGTTTTCTATAAAAGTGGAAGGGAGCTATACAAAGTTTTCCAAGCTCTCACCCAGCGATATCATTTTTAACGCCATCTCGTAAATGCATGTATGATAAACATTTCTTTCTTTACTTTGGCACTACGGCCATAACATAGAGGGGACAGCAAAAGGACAGACAAAGCAATACATTGGGGTACATGGCTGTCAAATAGCTACATGTGTGACCGAGAAGGAAAGAGGGGAATAGAGGGGGAAAATTAAAGGAAGGAGAGAGTTCAGTGAGAGAAAGTGTGATGCAAATAAGAAAATAGGGAGGAGTAAAGGAGAGAGACAGACAGACAGACAGACAGACAAATTGGTGGGAGAGAAAAACAGGAAGTTCTTTTATAGGGTGTATGTGTGTGTGTACACGCAAGTGTATTTTCCGTTTTATCTGATGTGTACTCTCGCTTTTAAACCTTAATTCCTGCATTATACGAGGGTTGGCTGAAAAGTTCCTAGGCTGACCAAAATACTTTCTTGAAATGTGACCAAATGAGGTTTACTTTTCAACATAATGCCCTTTGGTGTCCACACACACTTCTTCCATTGGTATTGCAGTGCTTGCATCTCATCGGTGAAGACAATTTCATGCTGTTGCTCAAAAAAGCCATCAACAGCAGATATAGATATGACATCATCATGACTGTGGTTCTGGTTCCCAGCCAAGTGTTTTTCCATTTGAGGAAGAGATGATAGTCAAGTGGGACAAAATCAGAAGAACAGGTGAGTGATCAACCAGTTCAAAGCCATAGTCATGTACAGCAGCCATTCAAACCAAGGACTTGTATGCTGGAGCATTGTTCTGGTGAAACAAGACCCTTTTTGTCAGTTTTCCAAGGTGTTTGGTCTTGATAGCTTTCATAACTGCCTCATCAGTTGGCATAGTAATCTCCATTGATGGCATGGCCCTTATGAAAATAGTCAATAAATACAATGTCTTTTGCATCCCAAAAAACTGAGACTATCAGATGAAACGCCCTTAGTCTTCTTCGGAGCAGGTGAGGAGGGGGTGTTTCCACTGCATGGATTGTCTCTTTATCTTCAGTTCAAAGTGATGAAGCCAACACTCATCCTGGGTTCAAAAACATTCAAGGAAGGAAACCAGATGGAACTGCCTCAAATGATGTCAGATTTTCCCATGATGTAATCAGCCTGGTGCACTTTTGATCAGGTGTCAGAAGATGTAGCACCCACTGAACAGAAACCTTCATCATGCCAAATTCATTGTGCAGAATATTCTCAACTCTCTCATGGGGTATGTTAATAGCATTGGCTATTTGATTTATAGTCAAACACCAGTTATCCATCACCATGTGGTCCATGCAATGAATGCTTTCCTTAGGAGTGGCAGTTGCAAGACGTCTAGACCTTGGGTCATCTACAAGCCTCTTCCTTCCCTCTTAAATCCAGCTGTCCACTTATGCACAGTTGACAAAGATGGAACATCATCCCCTAATGTAACAACATTAGGGGATAATATCAGCATGAATGTCATGGACCAAAGCATTTTTCTGCAGGTACTTGATAAACACCACAATACCAAACTTTGTCAACTTTCAAGAGAAGTTGCTACTACTACTGTTATTATTATTAACATTATCATTCAGTAGTTTTATTTTTATCACATGCTTTCACTACACTATTGTGTGCAGCTCTGTGTGCCTTGGGTATGTGCTGTGGTTTGTTGTGATGCTCTTATGGTTACTGTATTGAAAGTGTTTTGCGAATGATATGTGCAGTGCCCAGTAGTGCAATTTTCTGTATGTTATATATATTTGTAAGTCCTGTTGTTTTTGTTATGATTTTGTCTGAATATTTTTTTATTATACCTAAGGCACCTACTATTATAGGAATTGTTTCTGTTTTTAGATTCCACATTCGAGTTACCTCTATTTCCAGGTCTTTGTATTTTGAAAGTTTTTCCATTCCTTTTCGAGAAACGTTGTCATCTGTTGGTACTGATATCATTATTATGATTATAAAGATTGACATAACTCTTCACAAAGGTAAATAGACAATAAAAAGAGCACAATGCGATTTGTAACAGATTGTTTATTTAACTGTTTGAACAATATTTTGAGAGATTATCTGTCTCTTTCAGGTTCAAAACATGAGCTGTTCCCAGTATTGCCACCAACTGAGTACTTCCAATGAAGTTTGGTATTGGCAGCTTTTGGTGCCAGAATATTGTTTTGTTTGAGATGGTCCCAAGTGGACTGATCACAATATGTACCACATTCACTTTTGAGGCTCTTAATCCCTCCCTCAAAATTACTGGCCTTGTATCAAAATTTAAAACCATTATTATTATTATTATTATTATTATTATTATTATTATTATTAAAGGGAGCAAGCTGGCAGAATCGTTAGCATGCCAGGCAAAATGCTTAGCAGTATTTCGTCTGCTGCTACGTTCTGAGTTCAAATTCCACCGAGGTCAACTTTTCCTTTCATCCTTTCGGAGTTGATTAAATAAGTACCAGTTATGCACTGGAGTCGATGTAATCAACTTAATCCCTTCTCCCAAATTTGAGGCCTTGTGCTTCCAGTAGAAAGGATTATTATTATTATCATTATTATTATTATTATTATTATTATTATTATTATTATTATTACCATCATCGTTGTTGTTGTTGTAACTGGATTCTAAAGAAATGTTCCCCACCATCATCACCAACAACAACAGCAACTAAAATCAAGGAAAAATAAAGTGATTGGAAGCAAATATGTCCTCTCATATGTAGTCACAAACCAAAGATGTCTAAATGGCAGATAGTGGAAGGGCATTCTAAATGGAAGAGGGGACAATCTGGTGACTGAAGCTTCCTACCAAACAAAACAACATTAAAAGAAATAATAATAAAAAAGGTCAAGCAGTCTGACCGTTTGATAAGCCAACAATCACATCAACAACAGCATCAGAAAAAGAAGATTCAACAACTGGAGATATAAACCGAAAACAGCAGCATCAAGAACAGAAACAATGACAACAAGAGTACTCAGAGAGTGCAAACCTCTGCCAAGGCAACACCAATGAAATAAGCTCAACTGCTACCACAAATGAGAAAACTAAAAATGAACCCAACTGCTCTCAAAAATTAAGTAAAAAAAAACGGAAAATAATCCAGAATCCTTGTCTGGCACTGGATCGATCCTAAAATCTAATCAGTTCGTGCCAGTCACGAGGCCAAACATCCCTGAAAGTTTCATTTGAATCCATCCAGCAGTTCTTTAGATATCTTGTCCACGGATGAACAAGCAAACATGACTGAAAACAATATCTCCACCTTCGCTGTTGTTGTTGGCACTCCGTCGCTTACGACGACGAGGGTTCCAGTTGATCCGATCAACGGAACAGCCTGCTCGTGAAATTAACATGCAAGTGGTTGAGCACTCCACAGACATGTGTACCCTTAACATAGTTCTTGGGGATATTCAGCGCGACACAGTGTGACAAGGCTGACCCTTTGAATTACAGGCACAACAGAAACAGGAAGTAAGAGTGAGAGAAAGTTGTGGTGAAAGAGTACAGCAGGGTTCGCCACCATCCCCTGCTGGAGCCTCGTGGTGTTTCCACTCAATAAACACTCACAACGCCCGGTCTGGGAATCGAAGCCGCGATCCTATGACCGCGAGTCCGCTGCCATAACCACTGGGCCATTGTGCCTCCACTCACCTTCGCTAAGGCAGAGGTAATAAGCACAGCAACATCAAAAGGCACATCAAGAATAACAGCCACAAATGCTACAATAATTACAACCACAGCAATAACAACTCACATTCAAAC
>NC_068981.1:182702250-182704946 GCF_001194135.2 Octopus bimaculoides | reverse complement strand
GTAAAAGTGATGAAAAGATCAGGACGTCCATTATTACGAACATAAGTCATAGCATCTAAGTCAGTGTCCTCTGATGCATATATCTTGAGTTTTCCCCGGTCTGGGAATCGAAGCCGCGATCCTATGACCGCGAGTCCGCTGCCATAACCACTGGGCCATTGTGCCTCCACTCACCTTCGCTAAGGCAGAGGTAATAAGCACAGCAACATCAAAAGGCACATCAAGAATAACAGCCACAAATGCTACAATAATTACAACCACAGCAATAACAACTCACATTCAAACCTCTCAACTATACAGCTTTCTGAAAGAAGATATAGAGTTAATGGAGTACGTTCTCTCTAACAAAGATGAAATTCTTAATTCAAGTGAAAATATGAACAGGGTAAATAACTATTTTCCCAAATTTTTGCTTAAATAGCTATACTAAAATAAATAGTGTAAAAATACATTGCTTATGGTCAGTATGGAAGCTAGAAGACCGACTCAACATTATCAGATTACAAACTGGTTCAACCTCCTCTTTTTGATCAGTCTGGATGAAGCAGTGTAACAACTATTTCAGAAAAACCTGTGCCTAGAGATGAATATGGTTTTCTAGACTCGGATAATAAATTCAGTCTAGGAAAACTGTATTTACCTCTAAGTCCCCAAACATGAGCAGCAGTTTGGGTGGTGAAAGAGGTATCAGATAAGTGGATATTTCTGCATTGAGGAGAGAAAGAAGAGTCAGAATTTTTTAGATATATAGTCACTGCTGCAAGCATTACCAATAGAGTTTGAGGGCAGCTGGATTGGCATTTTGGGCATGCTCAAGAATTATGTGAGAGTACCCAATAAGAGAGGGGATGCAAACCTTCCCAGACACTTCCAACTGTTTGACAACTTTTTGCCTTGATTTCTTGAACGTATTAATATGGACTTAGAGAAATCACAATAGGGCATCCTAGTCATATTTAGATAGTCTAAGATTTCCATAGTTTCAGATAGGGGCTACAAGGACCACAAATTCATAACATGTACAATCAACTTAGAATAGACCTATAGACAGGAACTCAGATTCTGGAAGATGAGTGCATCTGTATTCTCCTGTCTTGGCAGCAATATACTGAAACAAGTAGCTGACTGAGTGCATTCCTTATCAAGAGAGAAGATGGGTATTGACACTACTAAGAGTGAATGGTAAAAAAATCTTCTCACCCATAACTCTGCTCAACACAGAGTTAATGATTTTGAAACTTGTTGTTAGTAATGTAGTGATGCACAAACCTATGTGACCATCGGTAGGTTTATGACAGCCTGTATCTGATGAGATAGACAATAAAGCAGGTTGGCAATAGATTTAGCTTTGGTGAGGCATCAGTCAATTTCAATAAGTCTAAAGCTTTTGACAGGGTCAACCGTCAACCACTACATAGTAGCTGTCCTAAGATGATGGAGAGATGACATGATATAAAACTTCATGCCCATAACTCTGCTCAACAAAGTTAATGATTAAATGCTTGTCATTAAACATAGGTTTACCAACCTTTCTCACTACAGCCATTTTATTGTGTTAGTGTTTGGTTCCATATCTTGGTGGAATTGTGTGTAAATGAACTTGCCAAAGCATTGGTGTTGGTACCATGTAAAAAAGCACTGGTGCATGTGTCATGTAAAAAGTTCTCAGTACACTCTGTAAAATAAGGGCATCCAGCTGTAGAAACCAAGCCAAAAACAGACTATGGGACTTGGTGTGGCCCCTGGCCTCGCTACATCCTGTCAAGCTGTCCAACCCATGCCAGCATGGAAAAACAGGCGTTAAATGACGATGATGATGACGTATGAATAGCAATTTCCAGATCATTATATAAATTTGCTGTTAATGTTGCCTGATTTTTTGAATTCATATAATCAGCATGACCGTACGGTAGCAAATTGATTTATGCTGAAACAAATGATGACTTAGCTGTGATAAATTAATTAAAACAGCTCCTTTAATTAGCTAAAAAGGCACAGGCTCAAGCAGTACTTGGGCTGACAGCAATCTGTTGCAGTTTTGTTGCTAAATTCTGTGTGTTAGATTTCACATGTTCTACAGAGGATGTCCTAAAGTGCCATGCACAAAATTCTCAGCTCTTGAAATACTTTTGTAACTTTTCCGTCAATTAAGTGTGTGTGTGTGTGAAAGAAATAATGGAGGAATGAAGAAGAAAGAAAATATGCATGAAAAAAGAAAAGAAAAGGAAAGAAAAACATGAAATGGAAGCAAGTTATGATGAAATAGTACTGAACATGAATTTAGTGTGTTTTATTAAGAAAAAACTAGTAAGACATTTTGATGTGTGGCACACCATGCAGCTTGTTCAGGCAACGTCAATTTGATGGAGGGAGTGAGCTAATTTACAGCACATACATTTGATCACTAAAAACAAATCATTTGTGCAGGTTGTTCAGCAATGGCTGAACACTCAGTACATCACCTTTGACAGAGGAGAGTCCATCATGTGTGTGTATATATATGTATGTATGTATACATATATATATATGTATATGTATGTGTATGTGTGACAATGATGATGATATGTATATATATATATGTATGTATGTATATATATATATGTATATGTATATGTATGTATATGTATATATATATATATATATATATGTATATATATAAATATATATATGTATGTATATATATATATATATATATA
>NC_068981.1:182696661-182698467 GCF_001194135.2 Octopus bimaculoides | reverse complement strand
ACAGTCCTGTTTGAACATGTTGTAGCAGGTTTATATCTATGTCAATCAATCAACAATAGGTTTCTTAATTTTCTTCTTAGGCCACACCTTTATTCAATCAAGTATGTTACTCATTCTAATGTAAATTCTCAAATGAGACGAGGGGAGAAAAAAAACAGCTTTATTAATATATTGAGTAAATTATTATTGAAACAACTCTACAGTAAATTGCTTTTAGATAAATGGTACTTTATATTGGTTTCAAACTTTGGTGCAAAACCAGCCTTTTTAGAGGTGGGTTTAAGCCGATTGCATCAACCCCAGTGTTCAACTGGTACTTGTTTTATCAACCCCGAAAGGATGAAAGGCAAAGTCAACCTTGGTGGAAATGGAACTCAGAATGTAAAGATGGATGAAATGATACGAAGCATTTTACTCAATGTGCTCATGTTTCTGCCAGCTCACTGCCTTGATGTTACTCTATATTAATAACTGTTCTAGTAAGAGCAGAGAATTGATTGAAACAGTACAAGGGTAAACTAATGCCTCTAAATACAGCCATAGTTCCACTTCGGTATTGGGTATTTGGTGGGGTTTTTAAAAATCTTAATGTTTTTAATATGTTTGCTGAGAATGACGTAAGTCGAATAAAACAATGAAAGTTGAGGTTTATTTTTTCTCGTTAATCCTAACAGAAAAAAATTTAAATAATTTGCAGTTGAAAAAGATGTAACTTAAAACGGCATAAGTTGAGGTTTGCCTGTGTTTATTATTGTCCTTCTGTATAACCCAACATTCTTAGCCTGGATCACACCTCCTTATGGGAGGGAGAGGGTTTGTGAGCTCACAAGTGGACACCAAATGTCAAAGGAACACAATGGGGTGAGGGGGTGATTAGAGATGTTATGATTTTTCTTAGAAACAAAATATTTAAACTTTGCACTAGTACTTATATTTTGAGATAACAATTTTGCTTCCTGACCATATGGTGCTGGCTTTAGTCTCACTCTGGAAACCTGGATAAGATAAGTGTCTGTTACTATAGCCTCAGGCCAACCAAAGCCTTATGAGTGGATTTGGTAGACAGAAACCCATAGTAAGTGTGTGTGTGTGTGTCTGTGATTGCCCACCACCACCACCACCACTATTGCTTAACAACTGATGGAGATGTGTTTATGCTTATGTAATTTAGCTGTTCAGCAAAAAGAGACTGATAGAATAAGTATTAGACTTAGGAAAATAAATTTGATTTCATTTGATTAAAAGTCACCAACGTAACGTGGCCACAGTCTAAAGACTGAAACAGGTAAAAGATAAAAGATAAAAATAGGGGTACTAACACATACAAATATATAAAAGAAATACATTCAAGGTGGAATAGCATAAGAAAATATGAACAGCAAATCACAGTTCAAAATGAACTTGTGCTTGATCAAAATGATTTGCATGTTTTTGTTTTTCACCTCAAACCATAGGAAGGGAATCCAGCCATAGAAATCATATCAAAGCAGACACTGGAGTTCAATGTTGTCTTCAGAACCATTGGATCTTGCCAAACCATTCAACCAATGCCAGCATAGAACATGCACTTCAAATGATGATGATGATGGTGATTATATATATATATATATATATATATATATATACTACCCTTATTTCTTCTTTTGTCTTGCAGGATACAAAGTAACCTCACTAGTGTAGGTGCCATGATTAATTGCACACAATCTGCGCAGTAAAGTGCTTGCCAAATGAGCAGGAAAAATATAAGTTTGAGAGGACCCTGAAGTCATGTGCTGCCAAGGACATGATAACCTCTTTAGCATCAAT
>NC_068981.1:182695085-182696362 GCF_001194135.2 Octopus bimaculoides | reverse complement strand
AATGATGATGATGATGATGGTGGTGGTGGTGGTGGTGGTGGTGGAGGAGGAGGAGGATTATATAACATCGTTGCTGTTCGTTCTTTCTTCAGCTATGCCTGGCTCATAAGGGCCGGTTTCCTGATGTCATTGATGTATAGGTTCCCCACCTGGATGGGATGCCAGTCTGTCGCAGGTGAGCTGCTAGATGCAGGGGGAAAGAGTGAGAGAAAGTTGAGGCGAAAGAGTCAGCAGAAGTTTGCCATTACCTTCTGCCAGGGCTGTATAGAGCCTAGGTGTTTTTCACATAAACACACACATCGCCCGGGATGAGATTCGAACCCGCAATCCCTCGACTGCAAGTCCGCTGCTCTAACCACTAGGCTATGTGCCTCCATTTATATGACATTAGTAACTGTGAATTATGAAAGCAACCAGGAAAATAAACAACTTCCATAAACCAGTGTTATCATGACATATTATGCCATTATCTCTTCAGATAGTTTATAGGCTATTGTATTTTCCTAAATTGTATGAGTAGAAAAAGCAATCACTTCTAATCTCTAGCTTTTTACAGTAACTCTACAGCTGATATTGATTTATTTTCACCAAGCACTAAGCCAATTAAAAAAAAAAGAAGTGGTATGTTAAGTCGACTGAATCAGCCCAAAGTATTTTACTGATATTTATTTTACAAACTCCAAAACAATGAGACGCAAAGTTGAACCCAATAGAATTTGAATTTATAAAATATAATGACAACACCCAAACCTGTTATGCATCATGTTGGATGTTCTCTAAGCTTTCCATTCGAGGTCAGAAACTTATATTTTTAGAAACCTCTGTATGAGCAGTTGGTACATAAAAATATCAATATATTATTCCAACAAACAACACTTGATATTTGTATTTGTATTGCATTGATCATCTAGACCATTTGAATGTACTCAGTCATAGCTGTTTTAGATGAGGTAATAAATATATTGGGTACACCTATTTGTACTCTGTGAACTTTATCAACATCGGCTGTTGATGTTTGTAAAAGGCGAGTGCATTAAATATATTTTAAATATCGTTTTTCTGCTACTGATACACTTCACGTAATCATTTATGAAACAATTGTAATGAAAGTTAACTTTGAGTAAATTGATAAGATATTTATCACTTAAAAGAAGGGTTTACCTGTTGACAATTTATAATCTAGGTAGAGTTGTGTATTGAGAAAACAATTCAACCTGTAATGTCATATTCACCTGAATGCAAACAACTCGTGGGGGTAGAAATATTTATTTATATAT
>NC_068981.1:182674236-182694634 GCF_001194135.2 Octopus bimaculoides | reverse complement strand
TACACACACACACACACACATGTGAAGGCACATGGCCTAGTGGTTAGGGTGTTGTGCTCACAATCTAGCAATTGTAGGTTCAATTCCTGGATCGAGCAACATATTGTGCTCTTGAACAAAACACTTCACTTCTCGTTGCTCCAGTCTACTCAGCTGTAAATGGGTACACCCTGCAATGGAATTGCCTTCTTCTGATCAGAAGGGAATGTTGGCCTGCTTGCCTAGCCAGTGGGGTGGCATCATTCGGAAGCTGAAACAATGCAAAGTGCATCATTGTGAGCAGTGATGTACAACATCTTCTAACAGTCTGGTCAATCATGTGATCATGTGATTATATATATACATACATATATATATATATATATATATATATATATATATATATAAACATACTATATATAGGTATGATGATGCAAACAGGAAAAATAGAACTCAAAAATATGAGTGTATATGCCAACACACAAAAGTCTTGGACCTTGAGTCACTCTGTTACCTCTGCTAAATATTGCTAACAATATATACATATATATATATATATATATCATCATCATCATCATTGTCATCATTTAACGTTCGCTAGCATGGGTTGGACGATTTGACTGAGGTTTGCACCAAGCCTGCACCTGAACCGGATGGCTGCACCAGGCTCCAATCTGGCAGAGTTTCTACAGCTGGATGCCCTTCCTAACGCCAACCACTCCGAGAGTGTAGTGGGTGCTTTTATGCGCCACCAGCATGAGGGCCAGTCAGGTGGTACTGGCAACAGCTACATTCAAAATGATGTTTTTTACGTGCTACCTACACAAAAATAGAAATATATATATATATATATATATATATACATACATGCATACACACACACACATATATAAAAAATATATATATATATGGTGATTGCTCTATTTTGCAGATGACTGTTATCTCCTTGTGCTTCCTGATTGTCAATAGCATTTTTGACTTTCCTCCCATGACCTTTCAGATAACTATTCAGGTTTTAGCTTCATTGCATGGTTTGGAGCATAGGTAAAAAATGGAAGTTGTAATTTACTGTGCATTTCAAGCTGGTAAGGTCTGCATGTCACCACTTTTCCATTGCCATAGGATTTTCAGAAGATGGAAGAGACATCTGTATGTCATTGGATTATAGTGATGAATGCTTGTACAACATGAGTACCATTTCCTGTGACTCTGTGATTGGTACCTAGTGACAAGTCATAGCAAGATGACGAGTAATCACATGAAACCAGTGTTCTTCTAATAAAAAAATGCTGTAACAAAAGCGAAGGATTCTTCACTGTCAGTGGTTTTACTGCATGCTCTAACACCAACCAAGGCTACTTCAATGTCCATGCCTTCAGGTTAATTGTCATCTACAGGTGCTGGTTAACCTATAGCTGGAATCCTGATCGGTACGACTAATCTGGGTAAAGCAGACCTAGAAACAACAGTGGCTAAGAGGTGGTTCCAAACTCCTCAAAACCCTGGAATTTTCAAACCAGAATCCTATTATCAGATGCAGTCTAAAGTCTTGGGTACATACATATGTTACAGACATTCATTATACACATACACACAATCATCATCATCATTTAACGTCCATTTTCTATGCTGGCATGGGTTGGACAGTTTGACAGGAGCTAGCTAGCCAGAGGACTGTGCCAAGCTCTTCTCTCCACTTTGGCATTTGGTCTAGCAATTTAATACCTCTGTAGTTGTTTCTATCTAAGGCATCACCTTTACCCTTGTAGCAGCTAACTATAATACTACTACACCAGTCATTGGGGATGGTGTCTTCCTGAATAACCTGATTAACTACATGGGTGACTAAGCTGTATACTACACCACAGGGAATTTTAATCCTTTCGCCAGTGATTCCTGATGGCAACAAAGGGCCTCTCTCTCAGAGTGAAAGGCAGATTGTTTGATGCCTGTGTGCGAACAGTTACGCTGCATGGCAGTGGAACATGGGCTATGACCGCTGAGGACATGCGTATGTCTGAAAGTAATGAAGCCAGTATGCTTCACTGGATGTGCAATGTCAGTGTGCATGTTCGACAGAGTGTAGGCATCTTGAGAGAAAAGTTAGACATAAGAGGAATCAGATGTGGTGTGCAAGAGAGATGACTGTGCTGGTATGGTTGTGTGATGCATATTGACGAGGATAGCTGTGTAAAGGAGTGCTGGTCTCTAACTGTGGAGGGAACCTGTGGTAGGGTAGACCCAAAAAGACATGGGATGAGATGGTGAAGCATGATCTCTGAACTTTGAGCCTCACAGAGGCAATGACTGAGACCTTTGGTAATGTGCTGTGCTTGAGAGGACTTGTCAAGCCAAGTGCATCTGTGCTGGTGGCATGTAAATGCACCCCAGTGGTGTGTGGCTTGGACAGTTCATTATAGTTCAAGTCAGTTTGTATTCCAAGTTCCTTCTCTAGGAGATGAGGGAGCTGAAAACAAGGTTTTAGCAAACAATGAGTTCAGTGAGAATCTTAGTGTACAGGTCAAGTTCACCAAGTTTGTGTCCTTACCCCACTGTTATTTACAGTAAGGTTTAAGAGGGTGTGGGCTTCAGCAGCTTGACTGTCTTATACCAGATGAAGTGAACATTTTGAATACTGTCCTAACAAACCAATAAGGCTCACTTCAATCATCAGAAACAATTTTTAGCATTTGTGTCTCCGAGGGTATTGGATCTGTAGTATGATATATAATCATCCCACTTGATCTTGAGTCATTTTGTCTGAGAGATTTGATTTAATCTTTTCTGAGTCGTTCTCTGTCACTTTTATATCCTGCAATCGTCTGCTTTCATCAAATTTCGATGCTGCTATTTTCTTACAAACATTAGTTGATGTTATTAATTCTAAACCACTTTCTTTGTTTTCTTGTCCAACTCCTTCTCTGCTGATTAATATCGCACATTCAATGAATTAAACCGGATTCCTTTATCTCTACAGATCTTAAAAAAGAATTCAATGTCCATGTCTGATAACCATGTAGCATCACAAATCGTACCTACAGTATCGTTTGTGTACACAGAAACCATTTGTTGTTTACCAAAAGCCCTATGCTTTTACTCAAGTACTTTCAGCATTAATTACTTGTTTAACAAACTGTTTACTGTTTTCGAGAGGATTGTTTACATTTACCATATTGTATGGCATCTAAGGCGCGTTATTTCCACCACCCACCAAATATCTCAAAATCATTCCAGGTCCTACATGCAAAGTTGAGTCTCTCATGAGTTTTAATGTACTAAAGGTTTTCTTTCCCGTATATGCATTGCTGAAATTGTGGTGCATATGATATGCCTGTGTGTTTAAGCCATCAAATACGGCATGTAAATAAAATTAAGGAACTAAAAAAAAAAAAGAAAAGAAAAAGATAACGTTTCTCATCGTTTACTCCTCTCCTGCTTCGACTTCGTTATCACGAATTTCTGAACTTAGGCATTTTTCACTTGTTTTCCAAATTTATATATTTGAAACATCAACACCAATGTGATCTAGACATCTGAAAATGTATTTCTGCAAAATGTCATTTTAGAGTTATAAGGAAACAAAGTTGAAATGGAGGAGAATAATCCAACACTCATTAATTTTTTTAAAATTTTATAATCGTAACGTACCCTCACAAAAATGACCTCTGTAAAATTTCACTTAGAAATATGCGTTTTTTCGAGAAGTTTTATTAAAGTCCAGGGGAGGGCAATCTGAAAGGCGTGCGTGTACACACATACACCACGCACGCCTATATAATACCGGTGTGTATAACATATAATGAGCCATTTATATACCCATGTTAAGGCGGTGCTACAGCATGGCCAGTCCTACAACTAAAACTATTAGAATAAAAATATATACACACCGATATTTTCTTTTTACGGACACATACACACACTCAAACGTGTGTTCGTGCGTATAGGTGGAGTTTGGCGGAATGGTTGAGTTCATTCCTCACTTAAGAGGTCAGGGGTTTTATCCCAGTGCATGGAATCTTGGTAAAAGTTTTCGATAGACTTTGGTTGATTAAAACTGAGTAGACAGAAATTTATAAAGCCTCGTCGGCTGGATTGTATTTGTAATTCAAATATACAGCCTCGTCATAGACTATGTCACGCCGATTCTGCCAGAAAACAACGTTAAGGGCAAACGTGTCGGTAGAATGCTCCCACAGGACCATAGTCGAATGTCGGAGATCCACTCTCTCTCCCTCTCTCTCTCTCTATATATATATATCCTATATCCAAAACAATTACAATATGGAGGACTGGTACATCTTCAAATTTTTCTTTCATTTTAACAGTTAATTATACAGCATAATTAAAACCCGAATTTACCCATCAGAATTACAGTGGGATTCCTCACCCATAGCAATCTTTGATGTTTCTTACTACATGCGTTTATCCAGAACCCGGACTATGTTCGAGAGTTCTTATGGTATCCGCCTGGATTATTTATCCCGATATACTCATTGTCCGTATGTATGTGTATGTGTGTATAAAATATTGACAGATGGATTCAGAATTAAATCTTTATTGGGTACAACATATGTTTCGACCCATTAGTTTGGGTCTCATCAGGTACATCGATAAAAAACGTCTCACTACAGATTTTTAATGTCGACTTATACTTATATGTCTAAATTATTATTATTATTATTATATATATATATATATATATATATATATATATATATATATATATATTCTAAACATCACAGACTTTTCCATTTTTCCCGAGCGTCAAACTAATAAACCTACTTGTGACACCCTCACCTGTCTATCTTTTGGGGGAGCGGGACACATTGAGGAGTTTTTACTGCATTTTTGACTTTGAGACAAAAAAATATTTTTTACAGATGTTCACTACGTTACAAAAATTATATGAGCTAAGCAAATGACCGTTTCTAAATGTAATAAAAATATTATAACATGATCCGAACACTATCTCAGAAAATTATCGCCGTTCTCTTTGAGCCTATAAAGACAAATTTAGCAGGAGCAAAATAAGGTAAATTTGTCGTTTCAGTTCTCCAGAATCACATTTGAGAACAGACTCACACACATCGATATCCATCCCTAGACATCAGAAAAGATCAGAAATGCAACAAAAATTTATAAATATCTAGGTCATATGAAAGAGGCTCAGGGAAAAATTGCACATATAAAATTAACGAAACTCGACTAAATAAAAAGAAAAACTCAGCATAAAATATTCTCTATAGCTTCTTCATGATCTTCACGAGTGGCTTTCTTTCCAATATATTTAAGTACCATGCAGTTAGTTAAAGAGAAGAAATGGTTGAAATTAGTCATTACTCATTTTGTCCCATTTTAGATATTTTTTTGAAAATTGAAAATAATCAAATTAGACATTAGTGTGGGGAAAAAAATTGACTTGGGATCCAGAAGAGGAAAGAATATTGATGTTCAACGCCAAAAATTATCCAGATATTATATTAGCAACCTCGATTACAAACTGGTCAAAGTTTAGGGAATATTTCTTGAAAAAAAAAAAAAAAAGCATCTGCCACCTGAGAATGTCTTGGACTCTCTCAACTTCAACAACAACTATGCTGAACAATTTTTACTCCTGAAGATGATGCGATTCTTGTAATGTAATGATTTCAAACAGGTGGGGAGAACATAATGAGAAATCAAAAATTACTCATTTTACCCCGGTTATTACCCCCGCCTCCTATACATCTTATATGTGCAAAAAATATCATATACATTTGTCTAGAAAATTGGTAGTGTCATTTGAAAACAATTTAATTCGCTTGTTTCCGAAAGACGATATCGAATCTAACAAAAATAGCTACTATTGAGAATGGAAATCTTGTCCTAGACTTTGCCCGCTAAAACCTACCCGCTAATGAACGGTGTTCACCTAAGCTCACAATAACTAACCTTCTAAAATAGATATTTCTTAATAATTACAAGTTGTATATTCTTTATTACTTTTGTAACACCAAACTATGTAATAAAATAAAATTCGATTCCTTACCACTATTAACTGGTTTTTTTTATTTTTTACTTTCGCTTTTTGAGAAAAACCTATGTAACCTTTTAAGTTTTATTAAATTTTCAGATTCTTAAAATGTTTCATATTATCTCATATTTATAACAGATATTAAATCCACTTAATTTTATATATACAAACACATACATTCACTTAAACATTAATTACTTAGTTTTTCCCGGAAAAAAGTGCTAGGTGAAGGAAGATAGAATTTTAAGCAAGGAAATAGAAAAAAAAAAAAGTAAAATTCTATGGATAGTCTCCCTTGATTGGCAAAGGTAGTCATTAAAATCTCAAATCCTGGTTTGAAGGCTAAAAATATTTTGATTTCTTACACAGAGCACATAGCATTAAGCTAGAGAAAAAAGAAACGAGATGATTCTGTGATGCTCTTGTTCACCTTACGAACATCATCAGTACAATGAAATGAGTTAAAAACAAACAGAATAGACAAGTTGCAGGAACTTTGGTAAACCTCGAGATAAAATAATTCTTTTAATTAGTCTTAAGACCGTAACATGTATAGGAAGAAGAGAATGAAGATTATAAAAAAATGTCCGTCTTTTCCTAAATATTTTTAACGGCGATAAGTGAAACAAGAATTTAAAACAACCGAGGGTAAAGATGGATCGGTGGGCTCGGCTTGCCAGATTATCTTCTTGGATACATCTTTGCAGAAGTTGCCCTTAACTTTAAGCTTCAAAATCTAAAGACGACCAAATTAAATTTAAAGCTTATTGATTAGAAAACTCCTGATAGTGTTTTCAACATTATTTACTTGAGTTACGGATAATTTTTCAACCTTTCCACCTTGTAAAAATAAAAAAAAAAAATCCTTGAACTATTTTAGGTTTTTAGCAAAGCTTCCGGTTTAAAATAACGGAATAATGAAGTAATTTCCACAAATGTTATAAAAAAGATTTCTATCGAAGTAGAAATACAAACCAGCGAAATACGAATCAGAATTAACCAAACAATGAACTAAAAATGCATTACAGACAACTCCATTACTATTAATCTTAAATTAAATTTAACATTCTTATTTGAAGTTTATCTTGTAGATCATATATATACTTCGTTATACCTAAAATCTTGTAATCAAAATCTTAAAAGGACAAGGAGCTTTTTAATTTTTTTTTTTTTTACGTACCCGATCGATTGAAAGTTGCATTTCGTAACTTAATCAACAAATGTTGAAACAATTTAGTAATATTGAAATGTCTATTTAAGAACGATTTCATTACGAGTGAACTGGTTTGCATCTAGTTTCTAGACAGAAATTAAGGATTACTGCTATCCTTCATCAATTAAATCTGTAACGAAATATTTGGTATTCGATGATTTTGTGAGAGTCGTCGTTTCAAGTTATAAATCAAACAACGACATGGCAGTTATGCCGATATAGTTGTACTAATTGCTCCTAGCCCTAGCTTTAGTATCGAACTCGAAAGTGTTGCTTCATAGAAAAGGAAAGTGATCGGTATATTATTATTTTAAAAATATACATATATATCACTTCTAATTATATCCTTCCAGTTATTTATATAAATATATAAACTATGTGTATTATCTACAATAAACTAAGCGGTGGTCTGCTCTGTATGTATGCAGAAAAAAAAGTGCTCACTTTACATATTTTTATAACGTATATATATATATCAATTCCGAGTATATCCTCCAAATTACATAGATATACATACAACTATATGTAGTAGTAACTACAATAAAAATATGTTATCAACGTGCTGCTGCAAGTTGAGCATGTATGCACGTATGATTGCATGTATGATCAATGAGAGATTAGTTAGTCCTAACAAACGAGCCAGACATGTTATAGCTTAGTTATTCCTAACAACTTGTCCCAGTCTTATCTCAAACTAAATGTAATAACACTTAAATGATAAACCCTTAGTAAAACGTGTGTATGCATGTGCGTGTATGTATGATATATACATGTATATATGGCTTAGTTATTTCTTAAAAATTTGTTGAGACGGACGTTCAAACTATCAGAAGGGCCAGATAAAGCTGCTGCTGCTGTTGCTGCTATTCTGGTGAATAGTATCCCATGATGCCTTGACTGCTTTGTGTGTGCAGGCTTCCCGCGGAATTGGGAAGTTGACGCCGGAGTGTGGAGGGACATTTATATATATATATACATACATAGATATATGTATGTATATATACATACATACACACACATACATATGTACACACCTGCACATTAAAGATTACAAACTTATTTAAAAACAAAACTCGAAAAATCAAATATCGAAATAAACATTTATTGGACATATCTGATTCACACTGAGGGACATCGGGACAGACTGCCTATAGCCATCACAAAATCATATTTATCCTGGAAATAATACTATTTAAAAGAAGAACAGAAGAGAACGGAACTACAGCGGTCTTACACAGCCGGTAGAAGAACCGGTGAGGAGAGACGGCCAACGGCCATCAGCACCGAATCATTGCCAATACCGTCTTGCCCCAGACAAACAACTAAGGGCTGATACGAGGTATTCCAGGTTAAGGGATTTACATAGATCTTTACCCCTCCAAATTGACTGCACAGGTCTGTGTATTTGCACCATTAAAGGCGGGTGCTGTACTGGTGCATGTTTGCATACCATCGCTACTACATTATTACACCAAGACATTTATTAGCACACTATATTTACCCCTCTCTTTCTCAGTCTTTATCGTGTGTGTACATATGTATATATGCTGCACCCTATACATATGTGTTCCTCTTGTTTCTTCAGTTCTGTTTTTACAT
Source organism: Octopus bimaculoides (assembly GCF_001194135.2). NCBI lineage: Eukaryota > Metazoa > Mollusca > Cephalopoda > Octopoda > Octopodidae > Octopus > Octopus bimaculoides. The sequence goes on along the minus strand of NC_068981.1, from coordinate 182,685,830 downwards.
CGATACTGGCATACCTTGAACCAATTCAAAATCACTACTCGAACTTCACAGCCATCGCACTGAAGCATCAATCAACATTTCTTGCCACTGAACGAGCATTAATACTAGAAGACAAAAAGGCGGCAGAGACAATTTTTTTTTAGTTAGACTAGCTATTATTACGTTATTAATTTCATTTTTTTTTTACCTCTGCTAACAACGCAGGTCGAGAGATTGTGTTTAATTAAAAGTCACGAAGCAACTAACAACAACAAAAAAGTGTTTATTAGTAACTTACTGTTAAATGGTGTACTACTACTACTACTTGTTAGTGTCTTAGAATGCTCTTTGACTCTCTTTTTTTGTAACGGTGTGTATGTTTAGCTTCATATTTTTGTGTTTATGTGGATTGTATTTAGCGCTTTATTAATTGGCAGCGTGTTTTGTAATTTATTTCAAATATTCGGAAGATTTGCATCGACTGGAAGTGTCCCTAAAAGAACTTTAAAAATCCAAACAGCAACAATATTACTAAATAAATAACCAAAGCCCTGCCTCCTTAAAGAAAGGAGAGGGTAAAAGGAAATAATGAAGCCTAGAAAGAGAGATAAAGAAAAGCCGAATGTTGGCGAAAAACCTGGTATCGGTAGCCAGCAGCACCAACATCAGCAGCACCACATCTCTTCCAATCCACACCACCATCATGTACAAAGTGGACATGCTATATCTCACAATAGCACACATCATAATACAACTAATCACAATTCTAACACTAATCAACAAGATTCTCAATATGAAACTATCAAAGCTGATCACGAACTTTTCCTGCAAGCTTTTGAAAGTAAGTATAAATATAATTGCTATTTGTCTCCTACTTATTTTTTTCTTTGCTCCCTTAATTAGTCTCCCTTCACTTCCAGTATTTTCTCCACATACGATTTTTAAAAAAATAAACTTTAAAAAATATGTAATACTGTTTCACACATCTCTAAAACATGTGCCCATTTATTACTGATTAATTATGAGTTAATTATTTTATTTTTTAATAATTATCCTGTTAGATTGTATATAAACAAAAGATACTATTCTGAAGATACACGTGTTCATCATTCAACCTTTCCCCACCTTTCAAATAATCCAGTGTATCCAGCCATATAGCTTTATAAGATCTGAAGTTAACTGTTCCCATAATTTTGTCTTAGATCTATTAAATGCTTTAAATATATTCATTTAATAAAAAGAAATTCCATATTTCTGCAACTCCTCCAGTTTGATTGAATAAGATAGGAAGAAAAAAAACTATCATTTAATTGGATGTCTGTTTCTGTCAGACACACACAAAAAAAAAACTCAAGCTTGTTGGATTTAATGAAACATGACGAGTACACCAATGTTCTAAACATGTGAAAGTTTGTCCTTTATTGCATTCATGATCCCCAAAATATCTAAACTGAAACTTTACTGTTATTAAGTAGAAAAAATTTCAACACTTAGATGTGTGTGAATATCATGGTTTATACTCGTTCAAAATATGTTGTTAAAACCATTTTATTTCCAACACTTGGCTGAAGAAATTCATTTTTTGACGAAGAAGGTGTGAATAGGTAAGAAACACCTTCTTTCGTGTAGTCAAATTATATTCGAATATATATATAAAAAAATTCATTACTTATGAAGCAAAGGAAGTATTTATCTTATTTTGAGGCATTGTTGAAAATGTACTTGTTGAAAGACGATGGGGGAAAATAATTCATTGAGAAAACTCTTTGGTTTTTCCTTGTAATTATCTCATCGCTTTGCATTTTCCAAGCAGTTCTTTAACTCGATCCTTAAAATTAAGGCTTCAACGAAAAGCGGTATTGTCTTTCAATCTTATAAAAGTTTTAGAATAACGATATTTAAGAATCTTGTTGAAATAAAAGACAAGTTGGAACGTGAATATGAAACACCGGCTGAAGATAAATCCAACACCTATTTGTCTTCGTGTTAATCTTTTTAAAGTCATTGACTCTCTTACATGTACAGCTTAATCATTCTGAACACCGTTTCTTCTTACAGTTCAGTATATATACCCAGCTGAGTAAGAAAAGTTTGCTTGTTATACAAAAACTGTCAGAGATTTAACGAGAAAGCAGTTTTATGCAGGAGAGACAAGGGCTAAACACTACACATATTGTTCATAAAAGGATCACTTATTTAACTTAATTTCAATCAAGTTTTTTTTATCAAATTTCTTTTAATTTTTTTTTTTTTGTTTTTCTTTCTAAGAACGCAATTCTAAATTTCCCTAGATATGTATTTGAAACAAAAATTTGTAGCTCTTGACTGTGCTAAAAGCCATAGCTGATACTGCTATGTAAGATGGGATCAAACAAATCTAGCATTGAAAAAGAACCATCTCATCGTGAATAAATAAGTCTGGTTAAAGGAAATAGATTTCGGGCTAGTTAATAAAATAAATACACACGGTAATAAATACCGTATGGATTTTGTATATCTGAACGAATATTGATACTTTTTTTTCTTTAACACATAGGATAATATTGATCTTTCGATAGATTTATTACTCAAATGTACGTATTGTTCAAGTGGACTAGTAAAGTAGATTGCATGTATATACTATTGACAAATGGTTGATAAAAATAAAGATGAGAAAAATGTTAAATAAAGAATGGAGCTCGCTGTGGTTTAGCAACTACTATCTTCATAGTGAAAAAAGGAACAACATACAAAAAACGCCAGGGGGAGCATAAAATAAGTGAAAGCTAAAGAGTCTTGCATGAAAGTGTAATGAAGTTATGCTTCATTGGGTAATTATTGAAGACCTATTTAGAAATTAAAGGTTCACAAATTCGTGAATAATTATTATATTATTTTTCTCTGTCAAGTGATAGAATAAAATAAACATTTATCTTTAAATAACCAGCTGTTTTTTCTAAATACTTATATTTAGACCCAACACTTCAACTGATGATAAAATGTATTATTAAAGTATTTTAATTTTATTTTTTCAAGACAAGATTTGTAGTTGCTCCAAAGGCCTCTTGTAGGTAACGTGACAAATTGGCTCTGGTATTGGACCACCAGACCAATGTGTTTTCTCATTTCTAAGTACAATAGTATACTTAGAGATGCTTCACTTAATTTCACTATAAGGAATATGTATCAAAACTTCTGGAAGACTTCTATGAAGTAGTGTGATAGCCTATCTAGAAAATTTATAAGGCAATAAGTTCCTAAAAAGATTTGTTTTTAATGTTAGCATGGATGAGATAGATCTAAAAATTATTATGTTGAAACTTATTGGGGTGTAATGTTGGTATTGGTATCTCTCTTAGTTTTTCCTGAACCATCTTCTGGATTACTACCAGTTATAAAAACTGCTTTCATAGCATTCATAGCTAATATCTGGATCAAAGTTTCATATGTAATGCCTAAATTTTGCTAGAGAAGACCAAAATCACTTCAAGTGTCCTCAAAAGAAAATAAAAGGGGTAACAATGAAATCCTCGTGCAAATAACTACATTTGAAAATGGAAAAAGAAATCCAGTTTTTCTTGAAGGTCACCACTCTTATTAAACTTGGGACATTGTCAATTATGTATTTGTTAGTTTGTTGATCTAATCAGACTCCAATTTTGCCAAGCAGTTACTATTTTCCTGAAGAAATAGCTGAGGAAATCAAAGAAAGGGGTTCAGATGAATCTATCAGTCAAGTCTTTATGAAGATCGTAAAGTGTTCTGTGATTGTGAGATGTTTTGTGATGGATTACAGTTACTTTGGTGTTTGAGGTGAGACAAGTTTCTTTCCCAAGACTTGGGCTTTCAAATAAACTTAGTTCGGTGAGAAAACGAAACATTTTGGTTTTGAAATTCTAAGTGACTTTCCTGTTCACCTTGTAGCTCCTTATTTAATGTATTTAATTTCACCAAAATATTAGCAGGATATGAAATCAAAGCTTGGTGAATTGCACTATCTCAAACTTTTCCAAAATCCAACTGAGTATCATACAAAGTAATAGATCTTTCCAGGGAGCTGTCTTTTGATAACCATTGTATATGGGTATAAAAGAGCAGCCTCACTTAGTCTTTAGTCATGTCTTTGCCGAATTCTTTTAATAATCTTTCAGTCTTTGGTTGTGCTTTCATCAAATTTACTACTTTTATTCCCTTCTTGCTTAATTCATCCAGTGTAGGAAGAAGCCTAGCAATTGCCAAATTCTCTCTGTGGCTAATGCAGCAGTGAACAGTCATCAAGAATTGTTATCTTTCAGAGTTTTCAGTACCCTCCCTATGTTTACCCATCGACATATGTGCCACGTCTGCATTAATGGACCTCATCATCATTGTAATTTAACGTTCACTCTTCCACACTTGCATGGGGCAGATTTTCTATAGCCAGATGCCCTTCTTATTGGCAACCCTCGTCTGTTTCTGAGCAACTTTCCCCATGGCCAAACATGTTTTTCACAGAAGACTGGACAAATAATATCACTTGTATGATGATCATTTATACAATCATTGCATGATGTCAAGACAAGGCTACACCAGTGGCGGCTCATGTATAGGCGGATCTACAGCACACCCACTCGATATTATCAATAACATTCATTATAATGAGTCCTTTTTTCTTTAATTCTTTCTTTATACTTGTACATTATATAATCCTTAAGCTTAGTCAGTAGCCATCCCCTAGTTTATAAAAAATACAAAAATCTTTGTATAAAACTGTGTGCTTCACAGTTCCAGCTATGTGGTGTTTGGCCATTGTGCGCATGCTCACATGTCTGAGATAGGAAGCTTCAAACTAGGGAGAGAGAGTACTGCATGAACGACAGTGCCGGATGAAAAGTAGTGTTTCCTTTTGACTGTGTGTGTTGTGCTTAAAAATGTGTTTATATTCTTGAAATGTGATAAAGTGTAGAATTACATCATTATCCTGCTTCCAGCTTCAGTATTGCTGCCAGGATTTAAAAAATTGGGCAGATTTTTCCCCCTTATTTTGTGATTTAGGTGGGATTTTTGAAAAACAAAGGGGGAATTCACTGCGGTGTTCAATGAACAAATTAAACACACTACCCGGCAGTGGCTAAAACATGAACCAATCAAGTTTATGTATAAATTTTAATTTTATATGTTTGTTTCCTTTTACACAATATTAAAACAATGGCTAAAAATTTTCTGAAGAGGCTCCTCCACTAATTTTATCTACAAGCTGCCACTGGGCTACACACATACACATACATTTGTACAATGGGCTTGTTCCAGCCTGGGGGTTATAGTAGAAGACACTTGCCAAAGGTGCTACACTGTGGGATTGAAACTGTGACCACATGGTTAGGAAACAAGCTTCTTAACTGCACAGCCATGCCTGTACTTGTAAATCTTACTTATTGGAATATCGTTCTTTTTATTAAATACTTCCTTACCAGGTATCTCAATCAATGGTGGTAGTTTTCAAAGACTTGCAAAATAGCATTTCTTTCATGAATTTTAAGTTGTGCTGAAACTTTGTATAGGCAATAAGAAGGACCTCACTGTCACAGACTGTTTCATTGAAGCCTGGAAAAAATTTGGCATGTTGGTCAATTTCTATGTCAACATCATCTGCTGTTTTATCAATGCAACTGCAAACCATGCTGTTCTCAGTATCACTATCATCCTTTAATGCCTGTTTTCCATGCTGGCTTGGGTTGGATGGTTTGGCAAGCTGGGTAACTGCAGCAGGTTCCAGTCTGATTTAGCTTGGTTTCTATGCCTAATGCCTTTCCTAAAACCACTTTATGGTGTGTGCTGAGTGCTTTTTATATGGCACTGGCACAAGACTCTTGTAGGCTAATCCTTTTCACCTGGGAATATGGCCTTGACACTTCTGGTGTGGATGACAGGTCTTCTTGAGTACAGTAAAGTACCGAGTATCTCGGTCCTTTGTTATCTTGTCCAAAAAGCTCAGTGTTCTAAGGTCATCCTTCAGTACTCAGCACTTTTGTTTTGCATTGCCTTGAGATATATCTCAATAGTTGACTTCAACAATTCTTCACTAATAACATAATGTCTAAATTTTTTAGCAATAAGAAAACAGTTCCTAACTAGCTTGCTAGTGAGTTATGAACAGAAGTTACTGCTGTTTGGACTTCAACCTCCTTTCAGGCATTTGAAATATTGGTTTCAAATTTTTTGCACAAGGCCAGCAATTTCAGAGGAGGGGATAAGTTGATTACATTGATCCTAGTGCTCAACTGGTGCTTATTTTATCGATCCCAAATGGATGAAAGGCAAAGTCCGTCTCAGCAGCATTTGAACTCAGAATGTAAAGACAAACGAAATGCCATCATGCATTCTGCTAGCCTTATATTCTACCAGATATTGGCAAATTAATTTATTAGCTTTTGAAAAATGCTGAGTTTTCAAATGTTGTTTTAGGTATTTTGGATGAAGAATCTGGAAAGAAAATTTTAAAATGATCATTGCTTTTTACCACATGCTTTTGTATTGTTCAAACTGGTCTGCAACTGTCAGCAGTGGTGAAGCCTTGTGGAGCAGCAAGCTTAGATATGAAGCTTGTTTTTCAGGCATAGCTGTCTCATACACTCAACCAACTGTGGTATCAGTCTTTATGTCCAGACTGTTAGTTATCAAATCCCACCTGAGTTTCGTATTGACATGAGCATATTTTTCAAACCTTAATAATTGAATAGTTCTAAATGGATTAAATCTGAAGTAAAGTCTTTCTTTTCACTACTTTCACAAATTCCCATGACACTCTGTTGCCATCCAATTCCATTATTATGAATCTGAATTGGGAGCTTGAGTCATAGTGAATCTTTAATTAGCTGATTACACAACCGTGGATGCAACCCCTATGAATACATTACAGTTGCATATTTTTGACAGAGCTTGGTGATCCTGACTATCAATGTAAGAAGCACCATTGGCTCAGATGAGCTCTTCCACTACCTCTTCACAATCTGCCATGCTGCAGTCCTGTTACTTCATCATGTTCCTGGCAGGGTGGCTGAGTGGGTGCTATTTGCATTGCCAAATGGTAACCTATTACTATGCAGGACATGGTCATCACTCTGTGAAGTATTTTCATAATACCTGCATATTTGTGTGTAAAGTGCTAATTTGGGATCGTTTTTATTGTTTTGTCTAGTGTCTATTAGTAGTTTGTATGATACATCATCGTGGAGGCGCAATGGCCCAGTGGTTAGGGCAGCGGTCTCACGGTTTCGATTCCCAGACCAGGTGTTGTGAGTGTTTGAGTGAAAACCCCTAAAGCTCCACAAGGCTCCGGTAGGGGATGGTGGCGAACCCTGCTGTACTCTTTCACCACAACTTTCTCTCACTCTTACTTCCTGCTTCTGTTGTGCCTGTAATTCAAAGGGTCAGCCTGGTCACACTGTCACGCTGAATATCCCCCGAGAACTACGTTAAGGGTACACTTGTCTGTGGAGTGCTCAGTGACATGCACGTTAATTTCACGGATCAACTGGAACCCTCGACGTCGTAAGCGACGGAGTGCCAACAACGATATATCATCATCAACATTTTAATGTCCGCTTTTCCATGCTTTTATGGATCAGGTGGAATTTGAGGCAAATTTTCAACAACTGGATGCCCTTCCTTTTGCCAACCCTGACTTGTTTCCAAGTAAAGTAACATTTTTCAATGGCTGGACATGTTCCTTGGAAGAATAAGAAACATCAGTGCTTGTGTGATGTTGGCATGCATTTAGAAGTGTCATGTAGTGCCAAGACAAGGAGACACTCTTTCTCTCTCACACACACACACACACACACACACACACACACACAATGCCTTTAGGTTTTTGTGTACCAGTTCCCCATGTAAGGCTTTGGTTGGTTTACAACTATAGAAGACTCTTTGCTTAAGGTACTCCTGATTCTTCTTGCTTGAGAATCACTGCTCTAAGCATTCACACTCAATTTGTAACTGTTGAGTAGAGATGAATTTGAGAATTGAAATTAATAGTTACTGAGGATGATGAAAGGAATCAGTTTAGATAAACAGTGGAATCTAATGCTTTGTGAATCCATTAATAGACTAAATTATCAGAGCCAAATTATTGGATAATCAATATAATCTCTTTGGTTGATGTTTAACCCTTTAGCATTCAGATTTTCTGTCAAATGTAATTCTTATTAATTCACATTATTTTGAATTGATCATGCTTTAGCTTGTAGCTTTGAGATTTTAGTGGGATGATTGTTTACTTTTAGAATGACATTGTAGGGCAGGTGTAAGAGGATAGATCTAGCCAATTTATACATAAAACAGATAGAATATTTGGGCTGGATATGGCTGGTTTGAATGCTACAGGGTTAATGTAAACAAAGTCAGTGTATCAAGGTTTGACTGCAGAACCTTGTCCAAAACTAAAATAATGCTGAAAAAAATACCACACAATATTTTTTGCCAACCATGGATTTTGCAACTTCATTAAAATAATAGGCTGTGCGTTACCTATTATTAATTGTTATATGTTGCTTATCTAGTACATTTTAAAGATGTAATTAAGAACTAGATTAAAGCAAATTATAGTACTGGATCATGCTGTACTGTTGCTTCTGAATAGTGGTTTGTTGGAATTTCTGTGTAAATATAGATTCATAACAAAGACACAAGGCTGCATATGTAGGTGGGTGTTGTGTGTAATCAATTAAATCGAACCAAGTGTCGGTTGCACGTAAAAAGCACTATCCGAACGTGTTCGATGCCAGGCCTACCTGACTGGCTCCTGTACCAGTGGCATGTAAAAAGCACCCACTACACTCTCGGAGTGGTTGGCGTTAGGAAGGGCATCCAGCTGTAGAAACCTTGCCAGATCAGATTGGAGCCTGGTGTAGCCGCTGGCTTTCCAGACCTCAGTCAAACCGTCCAACCCATGCCAGCATGGGGAAACGGACGTTAAACGATGATGATGAAGTATATGATTGGTAGTTGTTTTATTGATCCTGAAAGGTTGAAGGACAAAGTGGAACTCAGCAGGTTGTAACTATGGAACCACATGTCATTTTATTTGCTACTCTATCAATTCTACCATTGACAGGTCATCAACTTTGACCTCTGGCCATTATTGTCTTCAGTCCTAGGGTTCTTAGGGCCAGTTTCTAGTTTCCATGGTGTGTCAGTGACTAAGATCATAACATTCCTCTGGACAGGATACCAGTCCATGGTAGGGTAACTTATTTACAGCTGAGTGGACTGGGGCATTGTGAAATGAAGTGTTTTACTCAAGAACATAGTGCACCATCTGGTTTGGGAATTGAAACTACAATCTTGCGATCATGAGTACAAACCCTAATCACCAAGGCCACGAGCATTTCCTTCAGTGACAAATGGTTTGTAACAAATAAGACCTGCAGTAGTTAGGAACAAATGGATGTATTGGGTTGGTGCATAATTAATGACCGTTTTATAATTTAATTTACAACAGTTTTAGAATGAAAAATAGTCGTTAATTATGCACCAATCCAATAGTTCTTTTTGATTTACTGAGATGAATTTACTGCATTAAAAGACATGAAAGATATTGTTTGCAAAAGAGGAAAGATATATTTATGGGAATATAGTGAAAATAAACTGCACAACTGCCTCTACAAGATGGATTGAGGAAAATTTTTAAGGTCATTTTGGATTAAACTGATAATGTACAAATTGCATTCTGTTGCCATGACTATTTTAATTTGTTGCTATTATATCTTGTTTAGCCTTTTTATTTTCTTATCGTAAAACTTTGCTTTTATTTTTGCAGAACCAACCCAAATCTATCGTTATTTACGTGCCAGAAATATTGTTTCAGTAAGTATTCTTATACACCAGCCCTAAATTTTGCCTTGAGTAATTTTGTTCAAATACAACCTTTTGTCTCAGGTTGCTGGAATTCAGGGGACACTGACATTGGATTTAGCAGATTTAACATTGTAATATGGTTTCCTCTGCATTGTCTCTTCCTATGGTTGATAATACGGACCTGTTTACATTCTATTTATTTGGAAACATTGAAGGTTGAATGGTTATTCTGGTGAAAGTGTGCAATTTGTGGGAAAGCGTCTTTCAGCTTACAAGTATATATGAAATTGAAGTGAGGGGTGCTGAAAAGTTCCTGGCTTTAAGGGTATCGTGAAAGGCCTGATTTGGTGCCCAACTGTTCAAGTTCTTTTACGAGACTTAGAAAAACTGAAGGACTGCTGCAATAAATGTGTGAATCTGAGAGGAGAATCTGTTACTCTTTTACTTGTTAAGTCATTTGACTGTGGCCATGCTGGAGCACCGCCTTTAGTGGAGCAAATTGACCCCAGGACTTATTCTTTGTAAGCCTAGTACTTATTCTATCGGGCTGTTTTGCCGAACCGCTAAGTTACTGGGATGTAAACACACCAGCATCGGTTGTCAAGCGATGTTGGTGGGGGGACAAACACAGACACACAAACATATACACACACACACACATATATACATATATACGATGGGCTTCTTTCATTTTCTGTCTACCAAATCCACTCACAAGGCTTTGGTCGGCCCGAGGCTATAGTAGAAGACACTTGCCCAAGGTGCCATGCAGTGGGACTGAACCCGGAGCTATGTGGTTCGTAAGCAAGCCTGTATTTTCTTTTACCCAAAGCCAAGTACTTTTCAGCACCCCCTCATAGTTCAAGGTAGTTTGAACTGTATTATTCAGTTAGGGTTTAAAGTGGAGATTAGCAATTTAACTACTTTTCATTATTGCTTGTGTTCTATTTCTTGAATAAATTTTAGGGATACTGTTAATATGTGAGTAATTAAATATGTAATCTAAAATTATGCTGAATTAAGTTACATGAAGCCATTTCAACATCTTATATATTTATTTTATACATATAGATTAATAGACACTCTTAAATTTACACCTAATTTTATTATTAATAAGTCTCATCATCATCATCATTGGTTAATGTCTGCTTTCCATGCTGCCATGTGGCATGGTTTTTACAGCTGGATGCCCTTCCTAATGCCAACCACGTAGATTGTGCTGGGTGCTTTCTATGTGCCACCGGCACAGGTTTGTTTATGCGGCACCAGCACCAGAAAGGACAAGCTTATATATGTGGAAGACAGCGATTTCACTTAGCTTGATGCATCTAGACAGCGATTTTACAAAAGTATTCCTAGTGTGTGACTAGGTAATTTGCTGGGACTAACGTAACCTGTTATTCTATGTAGTCTTCCTACTAGTAACAGTAGGTTAGCAGGATTATTAGCAGGATTAGGGCATTGGATAAAATACCCTTAAAATAATAATAATTCTTTCTTCTATAAGTACAAGGCTTAATATTTTGGGGGAGGGGATAGTCGATTACATCGACCCCAGTACTCAACTGGTACTTATTTTATCAACCCTGAAAGGATGAAAGGCAAAGTCAACGTGTGCAGAATTTGAACTGAAGCTGGAAGGACGGATGGAATGCCACAAAGCATTTTGCCTGGCATGCTGATGATTCTGCCAGCTCACCATCTTAATAATAATAATAATAATAGTCCTTTCTACTATAGACATAAGGCCTGAAATTTTGTGGGGAAGGGCTAGTCCATTATATCGACCCCCCCCCCCC
>NC_068981.1:182663457-182674193 GCF_001194135.2 Octopus bimaculoides | reverse complement strand
CCCCCAGTACTTGACTGGTACTTATTTTATTGTCTCTGAAAGGATGAAAGGCAGTCAACCTAGGTGAGATTTGAACTCGAAATGCTGCTAAGTATTTGTCTGATGTACTAACAATTCTACCAGTTTGCCATCTTAATAATAATAATCAATCCTTTCTACTATAGGCACAAGGCCTGAAATTTGGGAGGAAGGGTTAAGTCGATTACATCGACCCCAGTGCGCAACTGGTACTTAATTTATTGACCCTGAAAGGATGAAAGGCAAAATCAACCTCGGTGGAATTTGAACTCAAAACAAAATGCCGCTAAGCATTTTGGCCGGCATGCTAATGACTGCCAGCTCACTGCCTTAGTAGTAGTCTCTGAGACCCCCTTCGGTCATCACTGACCATGGGTTTGCACCTAGAAAGTTGCCCTCCCAGGCACAAGTCCGGGCAAGGTTGTTTATGGAAGACCAGCAGTCGCCCATGCATACCAGCCTCCCCTCTCCACACCACTGATGTTATCCAAGGGAAAGGCAAAGGCCGATACAGCTTGGCACCTGTGCCGTCGCAACTCATTTCTACAGCTGAATGAACTGTAGCAACGTGAAATAAAGTGTCTTGCTCAAGAACACAACACGCAGCCCGGTCCGGGATTCAAACTCACAACTTCACTATCGTAAGCTCGACGCTCTACTCTAACCACTGAGCCATGCACCTTCACAGTAGTAGTAGTAGTAGTAGTAGTAATAATCCTTTTTACTATAGGCACAAGACCTGAAATTGGGGGTAGGGTGCCAGTTAATCAATCACATTGACCCCCAGTACTCAACTGGTGTTTATTTTATTGACCTTGAAAAGATGAAAGGCAAAGTTGACTTTGGCAGAACGTTAAGATGGGACAAATTGCCACTAAGCATTTGGCTTGGTATGCTAATGAAATACAGTAAGAGTAGTGAAATGTCCAGTATTCTTTTTCCCATGACCACAATATCTTGCTTTTGAAACCCATACTCCAGTATAGCCTTCACTGTGATGGTTAAAACAACTAATAATCTAACAGATGTAATTAATTTTAATGAGGTTGTTTAGCTAAATCTTAGTTTCCCACAAGTTAACAAGAAACCATTTATAGTTTCTACAGTGTCATGTTTTAACTGGTACCAGGACAATCCCCACCAGTCAATATCCCCTAGGAAAGTGAAATTTTATGAAAAGAAATTTTTAATATTTATTAGTTGAAATTTTTGTTTAAAATTTGTCCCATGGGATTTTGTTCTGATACCCTTTTAACCATACATGCTCACATCATATTGTTTTGACAATACATTCTCACATCATACTACAGCTTCAAGAATTGGATTATTGTATGTTGTTTCCCCATCTTCCAGACACTATAAATGGATTTAAGTGTTATCTAACTTCCCCTTGTAGCTTTAGTACATCTTTTATCTTTTACTTGTTTCAATCATTGGACTGCAGCCATGGCGGGGCACTGTGGTAAAGAGTTCTAGTTGAACAAATCGATCTCAGTACTTAAGATTTTTTTTGTTTTTAAGTCTGGTACTTATTTTATCGGTCTCTTTTGCTGAACTAAGTTACTGAGACATGAACAAGTCTACACTGTTGTCAAGCTGTGTGGGGGTGACAACAAACAATCACACATATCTATGTGTGTGTGTGTGTATATATATAAATAAGGATAAGATCGTTATTTAAAAATACCGATCTTATCAGGTAGCCAGCATGGGAATAAAAACCTCAGAGGTAATAATTATTATAAAAATTATAATTTAGGGTATCTAAGAGATATCACCATGCTTGAAATAGCAGTCAAACTTTGACAAAATAAGCTAGCAAAAAATTACTGGATAATTCCAGTAATTTTTTGCTAGTTTATTTTGTCTCTTTGTCTTTTTTCCTGGTGCTGTATGAACATTTAATGTGGTTTTGGAGTCAAAGTTTGACTGTCATTTCAAGCATGGTGGTATCTCTTAGATACCCAAAATTATAATTTTTATATATAGATATATTGGGTTGAAGAATAATTCATGAGCTTTTTTTTTTTTCTTTTCCAAATTTAAAAATTCACACAAATAAAACACATTGGCAAAATGTTTTATGTTATTTGAAAGAGAATGTTTTGCTCTACAAGGTAGTGTGTTTTGATCTATTTAATTTTATTGATTTTTGTGCATTTTCAGATCATTAAAATGGAATGTCAGGTGGACGAAACTGAGCATTTTTGACACCATTTGCTTTTTGCATTAAATTCAGGTATTAAGGCCACTGAAGCTGCTTGTGAGATTTGTACTGTGTATAGAGAAGGAGCAATGCCTAAAGTACTACCTTGCCATTGGTTCTTGTGCTTCAAAAGTGGAAATTTTGACCTGAAGGACAGATTACACACAGATTGATCAATTGAGTTAGATGAGTGATTGAATCAACTTCTTCATGAAAATCTATGTCAAACAACCATAGAATTGGTGGAGCAGATGCATTGTGATAAAAAAAAAAACTGGTGAACCACCTTCTCTCAGTTGGTCGACCGGTGTGTGATCCATCTTTGAGGTCAAAATTCCCATTTTTGAAGTGCAAAAACCAATGGCAAGCACTACTTTGAAGCATTGCTCCATGTCCATACACAGCAGCATAAATCTCAAGAGCAGCTTTGGCAGCCTTAACACTTCAATTAAATGCAAAAAGCAAATGGTGTTGAAAATGTTCAGTTTTGTCCACTTGACATTCCATTTTAATGATCTGAAAATATACAAAAATAATAGAATTAAAAAATGAAAACACTATCTTGTAGAGCAAAACATTCTCTTTTAAATAGCATAAAATATTTTGCCATTGCATTTTATTTCTGTGTGCATTTTTAAATTTGAGAAAAACATTCATGGATTATTCCTCAACCCAAGACACACACACACACACACACGCATGTGACTGGCTTCCTACACAGTTTTGTCTATCAAATTCATTCGTATCCTCATTGACTGGTGTGGAGCTATAGTAGAAGACACTTGCCCAAGGTGCTGCACAGGGGACTGAACCCCAAACCACATGGTTGTAAAGCAAGCTTCTTAACCACACAACCAGATCTGTGCCTATTTATCTATAGAATTTTCAAACAAAATATCAATTTGTTTCTAATTATATTCAAAACTCCTGTATTTTAAGGGAGAGTAAATAGGAAACTTGATGTTTTTGCACAAGATAGTATAAATTTTCATATTCCAGACATTTTATTTATTAGGTTGCTTTGGTTGTTGCACTATATAACCCTTTTGATACCAACCTACCCGAGCCTGCCCCTGGTTCTATAATACAAACTCATTTGTTTTTAAGTGATCTAAATTAAAACCACGTCGCCTTCCTGGTACATGAAAAGACATTCAAGCGAGTTTGTTGCCAGTGCTGCTGGACTGGCTCCTGTGCTGGTGGCACGTAAAATACACCATTTTGAGCATGGCCGTTGCCAGTACCGCCTGACTGGCCTTCGTGCCGGTGGCACGTAAAAGCACCCACTACACTCTCGGAGTGGTTGGCGTTAGGAAGGGCATCCAGCTGTAGAAACTCTACCAAATCAGATTGGAGCCTGGTGTAGCCATCTGGTTCACCAGTCCTCAGTCAAATTGTCCAACCCATGCTAGCATGGAGGGCAGACGTTAAACGATGATGATGATCTATCAAAACTTAACTTATATTGTAGATATCAGTTAAATAATCTTGTAGATATTAATAATATAATTGTAATAATATTGTAGATATCAGTTAAATAATAAAGTTATTTTATTAAATTCTTCATCATTTCAAAACGAATTGAAACAAAGACAGTGTATTTCAGCAAGTAAAGAGATTAATCAGTTGGGCCCATTCAGAAATGCACGTTAAAGGTACTTTTGCATGTTAAAAAAGATCATCTATAGATAAGGATACCAGGAGTTCATGGATTATAAGGCTTATAGGTTTTACTTTTAGCGATTTATTTATTTATTTATTTTTTCTGAAATTCAAATTTAATTAATGGAAAGCTTTCTAGACTAGATATCTGATTATTGGCTTTTTTTTCCTTCTTTTCTGTAGATGGGTTATTACTAAAATAATTTTAAATTTCCAGACTATTAATTTATTCTCTTGAGCATGTTAGTTCTATGCCATGCTTTAATTAGTTCATTCTCCGTTTATAGTAGAGATTTGTGGTTGTTGTTGTTGTTATTCATTCCCTAGTCATCCCTGACTAAGCTGACATGCTCTCAGAGGTTTTCCAACCATGACCCTCTTGCTTTTCTGCGGTATCCAAGACTATATCCTTCAAAGTTCTTTCTATTTTTAAGATGGTAGGGTGATGTATATGTATGAATATTGCCACAAGGCTGTGTGGCACCTTGAGCAAGTGCCTTCTGTAGCTGCAGGCTAACCAAACCTTGTGAGTGCATTTGGTAAGATGGGAATTAAAAGAAGCTCATTGTGCGTGTGTGTGTGTGTGTGTAATCCCTTGACATTGCATGTTAGTTCTAAGACAGGTGTCACTGTCATACAAGCAGTGTCATTCATTTCCACCATTCTGCAAAAGCTTATCAGGCCATGGTGAAATTATACTTTGCTTTGAAACAGGTGGAGATTGGTAACAAGAAGGGCATCCAACTGTAGAAAACTCTGATCCATCTGACCAGAAATGTAGACATTGAGGCAATATGATGTCATTCACTGACATATATATATATATATATATATATATATATATATATATATAAAATATGATAATATTATCATTATTATTATTATTATTATTTTATGATATTTACTTTGTATATTTATTATGCTTCTTTATCGTGCATTTACTTATTAATTTTTTCTGTATGTGACTGGATTTTCATGGATGAGTTTATGAACTTTGGTTCTTTTCTCTAAAATTATATATTTATATGTGTGTGTGTGTGTGTGTGTGTGTATATATATATATATATATATATATATATACACTGCCATCGTAATGATATACACTATATCTTGGTTTTTACAATTTTACGATAGTTGCACTTTATTTGTGTGTCATAAAAGATGATTAAAAGAGTTGATTACAGGAAGGGGATCTGGTTGCAAAATACTGCCTCAAAATTAGACCAATCCACTTAAAAGCTCCCTTGTTACTATTGAAATTTAGTGGTTAAATACACCAAAACACTGCTTGAAATAAAGGTTCTGATTTTCCAGCATTAAGGTTTATGGTTATATTACACACATAATATTAATGAGAATGAATTGATTAAAACATTGTGTTGAATGTTCATCATCATCATTTATCATCTATGTTCCATACTGCTTGGGGCTGGATAGTTTGACAGGGTTCAGTGGCCCCAAGGACTGCATCATGCATCAGTGTCTATGTTTGCTTTGTATCTATAGCTGGTTGCCCTTCCTAATGCCAACCACTTTACAAGTATTGGGTGCTTTTTTTTCTTTGTATCACAAGTTTGCCATGCAGCTTAAGGGCTTCACCTTTTAGCATTCAGACCACTTTGTCAATTGTGATGCTTATTTATTCACAGTGTTTTAAATTAATCATGCATTATCTTGTAGCTTTGAGATTTCTACATGATTGCTTGTTTGTAAAATGACATTGTAGGGTAGATGTGAGAGGCCAGATCTGGCCATTTTGAACATAAAACAGGTAAAATATTTGGGCTGGATATGCCTGGCTTAAATGCTAAAGGGTTAAAGTATGACAGGAGGGGCCAAAGCATTTCAAATTTCTTGCTGTAGAGGAGCTGCATGACCACACACGTTTTTAGAAGAGAGGATGGGAGTTTTGTTGGAGCTGGAATGCAACAAAAATAGTAGTCATGGTACAAGGAATGGGTGGGGCAGAAGGATCAGATGTCCGATAATGCAGAGTAGCAGAAAAGTTACATGATACAGTAGATAGGTGAAGGACGAAAGAGAGACAACATGGTGTTGGGTCAGTTGCAGGAGTAGCTGAGGAAGAGAGAGAGGCAGGTGTAGTGTATGAAGGTGAGATGTATGGTGATGGGAGAGGAGAGATTATTTGGTGGCTCAGTGGGCGTAGGTGATCAATAAAACTTGTGGGTGGAGAGAACAGTATTAATGGACGAAGGATAACATTTAGTCTGAAAGTATTATATTATTTTACACTCTGTAAGGGTAATGGATTAGCAGAACTGTCAGAGCATCAGGAAAAAGTGCAGCATTTGTTTCAGCTCTTTACAATCTGAGTTCAAGTTTCACTTGGGTCAGCTCTGCCTTTCATTATTTTGGGTTCAGTAAAATAAAGCACTAGTCAGTATTGGGGCCAGTTTAACTGGCTGACCCTACTAAATTTCAAGCCCTTTGCCTATGTTAGAAACAATTATTTCAGGCTTTGACAGTTTTGATTACTTTCCAGTATTTGAATAATTAAATTCTTTGTTTCTAAAGTGCAAGGTTTTTAAAAAAATAAGTACTAAGGTCCAGTGCCCCAGCATGGCCACAATCCAATGACTGAAACATGCAAAAGATGAAAAATAATGCTGAGATCAGTTGTGTCTTTCAACCCTTCTCAGATCAGTCTATAATTACCAGTCAAGTACTGGTATCAGTTCTATTGACTACACACACTGCCTCAGCGAAGGCAGAGGTGTTGTTTTCAGTCATGTTTGTATGTTCGTCCATGGATTTGGATGAAACTTTCAGGGATGTTTGGCTTCATGACTGGCACAAACTGATAAGATTTTGGGATCAATCTGGTACCGGACAAGGATTTTGAATTATTTTTCCAGATTTTTTTCCTTTATTTTTGAGAGTGGTCGGGTTCATTTTTAGTATTCTTGTTTGTAAGAGCAGTCGAGTTTATTTCAGATGTTTTCATTTTAAAAAATCATCTCCGGCTAATTGTTGAGAGGACGTTGGTGTTACCTTGGCAGAGGTTTGCACTCTCTCAGTGCCCTTGTTATGATTTGTTTTTGTCATATGCAACAAGGAAGTCTTGCAACTAACTGTCTGTTGCTTTTTAGTTTGGCATCTACCTTGACAGATTGTCACTCCAAATTGTAATTTGTCATTCATTACTATCAGTAATATGGCCATACTTTTAGATGCTTTTGGTGCACATTTTTAGATGTGCATGATTACATGTTAAACATATCTGCTTTCTATATAGAGATCCTTTGGCATTTGTCTGTAATGTCAGAGTAGTAGCTCCCTTCTGGATCCATATAAGATTTTGTGGGGTCCACACTTGCAAAATAATAAAATAGGATTCATGAAAAATTTTTGCTTTACATGTATTTATTTCAAGAACCATCTAGGTTTTTTTTCTCTGACATTTTGCATAGTTCAGCCTACATAAGAGAATGTGTGATAGACAAAATAAGAATTTTGAAAGAAGAATCTATAAACTAGTTTTTAGCCATCAAGTGGTTATGGGGGTCCCAGAATAAAATAGTAATCAAAGGAGTCCATAGATAGAAAAAAGAATGGTTGAGAACTGCTGCACTAGAGCAGTGCTCTGCAACTTTTTTTCACTTGCAGTACACTTATATTTTTAGTTCAGGTGTGCCACCAAATTTTGAAAAAAATATAACTAAAAGTATAGGGGGAAAAAAATATATATTCAGGTTACACTGAGGCACACCAGTGTGTGCCACTGCATACTGGTCGCAGAGCACTGCACAAGAACATATATCTCACCAAATACAGTTGGCAAACAGTCTACAATGGCTATATGTTCCAGTACTAGTATATTCACTATGTGGCTTATTGTAGGTAGGTAACTGAAATATAAAAGTATTTAGTTGTTCCTATCTTATGCACAACCAAACCATGTCTCACTGTTTACTCAAAACTTGAGCCACAGACTTGATTTTAAGTTTGGCAACTAGATTTTTTAATTGTCCATGGATATGTGTATAAACCTGAAGATGGCAGCTGCTTTGTGCTTACTTAATAATGCCTGTATTCACAAGTCTTGACTTGGTGATGGCAGCTGAAAAGTATTAAAAACTGTTTGGCAACTATTATGTTTAAACATTTTATATTGTTTAGGCCAAGCATTTTTAGAGGTGGTTTATAGTCGGTTGATTTGAACTAGTATTTGATTGGTGATGATTTCATTTCTGTGAGATGAAGTCAACTTCAGTGGATTTCAAACTTGTTTTAAATATATATATATATATATATATATGAGGAGAATTCAGTACTAGGTTAGCATTCATTTAGAAAGCAACTTTTCCAGATTTTTTCCTCAGGGTATGTGTAAGCCAGTCGTTCTCAGCCAGGGTCTGTATCAAATTTGATTCGTTGTCCAAGGGTTTTTGTCTTGCACGTTACTTGGTGACCCTGTCAATACTGATGCCACGTAAAAAGCATCCACCATGTGATTGGAAGCCACACTGATGCTTATATGTTGATATTTTTGGTTGCTTTGGTCTAATATTTTTGACAGTTCACCTGTAATATTTGTCTTCCTTTGTCAAAACAATATTTAAGAAATTACCTGTATAAGAAAGTGGCTCTGTGGTAAGAAGTTTGTTTCTCAACCACATGGTTTTGGGTTCAGTCCTGCTGCATGGTACCTTGGGCAAGTGTCCTTATGATAGCCTTGGGCTGAACAAAGCCTTGTGAGTGAATTTTGGTAGATAGAAAATGAAGATGCCCATCGTGTGTGTGTGTGTGACACCATTGCTTGACAGTTGGTGTCGGTATGTTTACATCCCTGTAACTTAGTGGTTCCATTAAAGAGACCGATAGAATAAATACCAGGTTTAAAAAAAAAAAAAAGTGTTGTGGCTGATTTGTTTGACTAAAAATTCTACAAGGCAGTGCTCTAGTTTGACCATGGCTAAAACAAAAGATATAAGATAATTTACTTTATAGATATATTTATGTCTTCAATACTAAAATAGTTGAGTGAATTTATATTTCATGTCTGAAAAAATGCAAAATTTCATGTATTGAATATTTTGTTGTTAAATTTTCGAGTCGTAACTCTGTCACATTTTGAATGTTTTAAACTTGGTGCGTGCATACGTTCATTCAGCAGTTCTTTAAAATGGAATTAATCTTCATCATAGTCAACAGTTTTATTAATTAACCCTTTAGCGCTCAGATTACTCTGTCAAATGTAATGCATATTCATTTGCATTATTTTAAAGGAGTCAAGCTGGCAGAAACATTAGCATGCCGGGCGAAATGTTTAGCGGTATTTTGTTTGTCTTTATTTTCTGAGTTCAAATTCCACCAAGGTCAACTTTGCCTTTCATTTTTTCGGGGTCAATAAATTAAGTACCGGTTGCATACTGGGGTTGATCTAATTGACTGGCGCCCCCCCCCCTCCCCCAACATTTTGGGACTTGTGCCTAGAGTAGAAAAGATTATTTTGAATTAATCATGTATTATTTTTTAGCTTTGAGGTTTCAATGATGTGATTGTTTATGACATTGTCATGTAGATGTGAGAGGCCAGATCTGGCCAGTTTGAACTTAAAACAGGTAGAACATTTTGGGCAGGATATGGCTGGTTTAAATGCTGATGGATTAAAAGCTAATTAGACGTTTGCAAATTCATTATCCAAAGTTTTCTTTGGTAGTTTTGTATTACTAATTTTAAAAGGGGTAAAAAAGAGATATATTTTATCCAGTTTCTATAGATTTCAAAACTTGCTTGAAAAATAACTTTCAACCCATTTGATATTAGCCGTTCTGGGACTGCTCCTGGTTCTGTAATGCAAACTTCAGGTTTTAAAGTGATCTAAATTAAAACCTTTCATTAAAGTTCCTTGCTAATTTATGTCCCAAATACCAAGTTAATAATGGCAAAGTTATTTTATTTAATTCTTTATTATTTTCAAAACTAATTGAATCAAAACCAATGTAATTCAACAGAAATATAGTAACAAAAGGGTTGAAATGCTAATTGCTTATTTAGAACTGAAAAACTTTTTGTAATTATTGAAAACTAGTCATGACTTCCTTTGTTGTGTAAAATGCAGACTAACCCTAGCTATGACCCACGCTTATATTTTCATATTTGTTATGCCGTGTGTTCAGGGATAGTAAATGCACATGCTAGTAATCTACTGGCTATGATCTACTTGTTACTGGTATATACTAACTGTGCTACATGTTTAAAGAAAAAAGAAGAAAAAAAATGCAGATTAAATTAAAACTAGCAGGGAAGAAGAATATCAACTTTAGTTTTAGTTTGGAAGACACTTGCCCAAGGTGCCACACAGTGAGACTGAACCTGGAACCATGTGGTTGAGAAGCAAACTTCTTACCACACAGCTGTACCTTTGCTTATCATGCCTTTTTCTTATTTATTCAGTTGTGTGTGTGAGAAGATGGGTCAGAGAGCTTAATACTGTTAATTTACTGATAGGTGCTATTTTCTTTTACTAACTTGTGTGACTGGTAGCTGGTTGTTTTATAAAGCAACCAACACAATCTTAATAAGCCTTTTTGGATTTGTGCTCACATCTGTTTGTTTACATAGTTTTATATTGAAGCAGTTTGTCTTTGTAGGTGGGTTGTCTTCAGTGGATCTCTTTTACTTGTTTCAGTCATTAGACTGTGGCCATGCTGGGGCACCACCTTGAAGAATTTTTAGTCGAATGAATCAACCCCAGTACTTATTTTTTTTGTTGAGTCTGATGCTTCCTCTATCAGTCTCCTTTTCGCCGAACCACTAAGTTACGGGGATATAAACCAGTTGTCAAGCAATGGTGAAACCCCCCCCCTCTCTCTCTCTCTCTCTC
>NC_068981.1:182662194-182663186 GCF_001194135.2 Octopus bimaculoides | reverse complement strand
TCTCTCTCTCTCTCTCTCTCTCTCTCTCTCTCTATAAAAACAAATAATGAGTATATGCATATATACGTACAGGTATGTGCATACCTACGTCTACCTGTATATATAGGTGTATATCTGGGTACAGGACATTGCAAACAAAACGTAGACAAGAAAATAATAATAACCAGAGTACAGAACACACACAAGCCACACAGAGAACATTTTACTTCATCAGCTACCCCCGTTTTAACACCAGCGTTTCGAAGAGTTATATGTATACACACACACACACACACACAACGGGTTTCTTTAAGTTTCCATCTACCAAGTCCACTCACAAGGCTTTGGTCAGTCTGGGAATATAGTAGAAGACACTTGCCCAAGATGTTATGCAGTGGGACTGAACCCGGAACCATGTAGCTGAGGAAACAAGCTTCTTCCCACACTGCTATGCTTGTGTATATGTCAACTTAAAATGAATTCCTTCTTTTAAATCAGTTCTTCCTTATAGTGAACAAAAACCTTCTTTTCTCATAACTTCATTTTCTTTTAATGTGTATAAACACACTTTTATATTTCCTATCTATTGTGCATGAAGAGGGGAGAGGGAGAAAGAGAGATTGATATATAAAATATGAAATGGTAAATTTTATTGGTGGGTGGGGTACTTTTCTGGTGTTATGAAATGCTTCATTGTATAACAGGCTCATAGAAAGCTGTTCTGAAAACAATATCGACTATTTTTGGGCCAATAATGTTAACCCCAAAATAGTCAATGTTATTTTTAAATTAAGTTAAAATACAGAGAAGAATGTAACAGGAATAATAATTTTTGTGGCTCACTGAAGAATGGTGTTAGGACTTCTCTTAAGTTTACAGTATAAAGGAAAATGGTTTTTTTTTTTCTAAGTGCAAAAAGAAAAGGTGAAAAAAAAATAATGTAGGAGTGGCTGTGTGGTAAGTAGCTTGCTTGCTTACCAACCACATGGTTCTGGGTTCAGTCCCACTGTGTG
>NC_068981.1:182653504-182661876 GCF_001194135.2 Octopus bimaculoides | reverse complement strand
AGTAAAAGAGAGTAGTGTGAACTTAGTCCGCTCTCTTGGTGATTTGTTATTTATTGAGATATTTAATCTGATAGTTTTTAAATGAAAATTTAAAAAAATTAAAATAGGTGCAGGTGTGGGTGTGTGGTAAGAAACTTGCTTTCCAACCACATGGTTCTGAGTTCAGTCCCACTGCATGACACCTTGAGTAAGTGTCTTCTACTATAGCCTTGGGCTAACCAAAGCCTTGTCAGCGTATTTGGTACATGAAAACAGAAGCCTATCATACGCATGCGTGCGTGTAGTTTTTCCCGTCACTACTTGACAACTGGTGTTGGTGTGTTTATGTTCCTGTAACTTAACAGTTCAGCAAAAGAGACTGATATAATAAGTACCAGGCTTAAAAAAAGTTCTGGGATCGATTCATTTGACTAAAAATTCCTCAAGGCGGTGCCCCAACATGGCCACGGCCTAATGGCTGAAACAAGTAAAAAATAGAAGATCAATCTGTCTTCAGTTATTTTTGAATAATTTTCTCTTAAGTTTTTAAAATTCACTTTTCTCTCTTGAATTGTTACAACTTTGTAAAGACAACCATATTGATTTAATGTTCATTTCTTCCTGGAGTTAAATCTATCTAAGAGTGATTAGAACTGCGTCTACCTAAACCAACCAATTCATTTCCAGATTTTAGATGTTACAATACAATAATATCTAAGTAAGGAATAACGGAATGTAGAAAAGCAAACATGTACCATTACTGATGGACAAAGAAAGTGGAAATCTTTAACCCATAAGCATTTAAACTAGCCATATCTGGCCCACGTATTCTACCTGTTTTATACACAAACCAGCCAGATTTGACCTTCCATATCTACCCTACAGTGTCATTCTAAAACTATACAATCGTTTTCACTGAAATTTTGAAGCTATAAGATAAAGCATGATTAATTTAAAGCAATGTGAATAAATATGCATAACATTTGGCAGAATAATCTGAATGCTAAAGGGTTACAAAAAAAACTAAAGACAAAAGAACCCAATCAATAAGACTTTTGTGGGCATTAACTCAACATAGCTGCCTCTGCTGAAAGGTAAATATATAAAACCTAGAGTTCTATGTGCGTCAGTAACCTAATGGATAAGAATGTTTAGGTTCCTTGTTTGTATCGAGTTTGATTCTGTGTACACACATTCAGAAATAAAACACCTAATGGTGTTTGGAGATCAGACTGATCAAAATGGATGTAAATACTCAAATAGTAGGTGTAATATGGCACTCCGTTGCTTACGATGATGAGGGTTCCAGTTGATCCGATCAACGGAACAGCCTACTCGTGAAATTAACATGCAAGTGGCTGAGTACTCCATAGACACGTGTACCGTAACATAGTTCTCGGGGATATTTAGCGTGACACGGTGTGACAAGGCTGGCCCTTTGAATTACAGGCACAACAGAAACAAGAAGTAAGAGTGAGAGAAAGTTGTGGTGAAAGAGTACAGCAGGATTCGCTACCATCCCCTGCTGGAGCCTCGTGGAGCTTTAGGTGTTTTCGCTCAACAAACACTCACAACGCCCGGTCTGGGAATCGAAACTGCAATCCTATGACCGCGAGTCCGCTGCCCTAACCACTGGGCCATTGGACCTCCACAGTAGGTGTAATAACATCATCATTACCATACATCCGTTTTCCATGCTAGCATGGGTTGGATGGTTTGACAGGAGCTGGTCAGCTGAAGAGCTGCCCGGGCTCCATGTTTTGGCACGGTTCCTATGGCTGGATGCCCTTTCTAACACCAACCACTTTACAGAGTGCTCTGTGTGCTTTTACACAGTACTGGTATGGTTGTGTTTATGTGAAACCAGCACCCATGAGCCCACAAGAGTAGGAATGCTCAGCTGGAGAGGGATGCAGGGGACATGCCTGTATGCAAGGATAACCACAATTTTACTTAGCTTGATATGTCTTGTCAAACACAGCAAACTGCCAGGAGTCTTGGTCCCCTGTCATCCCCCTCTGTGAGGCCCACCATCTGAAGATCTTTTCTCTCCACTACCTGAGTCTTCCCCTACACATGTTCCCTCCACAATTAGAGATTGTCACCTTTTGATGCAACTCTTCATTCACTAAATAATATTTCATCTTTCACAATTAAAAAAAAAACAAAAAAAGGATATTCTTTTTGCAATAATTAAAATAATGATGATGATGATGAGAATTACAAGATCTTGTGGAGTTTCCCTACAAAGACTGACTGTAGAAGAAGGAAGACCAGATATGATGATAGAGGTCAAAATAAACAAACAGTGTTAGATCATAGATTTTGCAATTCTCTATGATAGCAGTCAGTACCAAAGAATTGGAAAAAATTAAGTATCAGGATCTAGTCAGAGAGAGCTGAGGAGATTGTGGGAGACCAAGGCAGCAATTCTTATATTGATTGGTGCACTTGGCACAACACTCAAAATATTACCAAAAAGACTGAAAGAGATTGGAATTGAAACACGCATTGTTGACCTGCAGAAAAGTGCCATCCTTTATATTCTGGTAGAATCAGCTACAAGATAATACATAATTAATTCAAAACAACTTGAATAAATAAGCATTACATTTGACAGAATAATGTGAATGCAAGAGTGTTAAGCTGAACATCACATGGATTCTGAAAGTTCCAGCAAGAGCTATGGGTTCTGACTTATTGTGTTGGACTAGTTTTAGTAATGATATTCACATTAAAAGCACTGATTTGTGAAAGGAATGAGCAACAAGGCCTACTGTTGGAATTTTTCTCTCTACGTGATAATTATAACATCGAAAGTCATTACAGCAGTTAATTTGTTATTTGATTCATGGGATTAATTCTTTTTTTAAAGCATTAAGCCCAGGTACAACACCTTGCTGAATTAGAAATTTGGGGAAACACTAAAACAGTACATTTAAATTAGGAGAAATAAAGGACTGAATTTGTGGTGATGAAAGGATAAATTGTCTGTAATGTACTTAATAACACGAGTCACCTGGCAGTTGATAGCTACATGGTTCATTCCCATCATCAAGCCTGCTATTTTCTCTCTCTCAACTTGATATTTTATGTATTTTCATAATCCCTTTCCTCTATAGTCACATGGGCTGAAATTTTGTGGGGAGGGGTTAGTCAATTATATCGACTCCAGGGCTGTACTGGTTGCTTATTTCATCAACCCTGAAAGGATAAAAGGTAAAGTTGATCTTGAACTCAGAACATAAATACTATTAAGCATTTTGCCTAACGATTCTGCCAGTTTGCTACCTTGTGTGTATTTTCATAATAATGTTTGCATTTAAGGGATAGTAGACTTGATTCATCACCTGGCCCTTGGGTATCTTTCATAGTGCCTACTCTATTACAAGTATTTGGGTCATGTTTCCAGTCTAAATATAAGTTCTTCGCTTCCTTTCACCAGTCTCTGAGACCTTGGAAAAGATCATTAGCACTGTCTTTCTTTCAACTAAGTTATAGAATAAAATACGTTAGCAGTTAATCCTTTTGATATCAAACTGCCTGATATCATCCTTGGTTATAAAATACAAACTTTTTGTTTTAACCCAGCTACATCTGGCCCAAATATTTTACCTACTTTATGTTCAAACTGGCTAGATCTGGCCTCTCACGTCTACTGTACAGTGTCATTTTAGAAATAAACCATCAAAATCTCGTAACTCTAAGATAATACATGATTAATTCAAAGCAATGTGAGTAAATAAGCATTACATTTGACAGTAATATGAATGCCAAAGGGTTGAAATTTTCTGAATTAAAATCTTCCAAAAATTTTATAGGATCTATTTTAAAACGGGGGCCACATATTTCATTAATGTTTTACGTAGTGTTTTTGGTACGGAAAGACTTTCAAACTTCGTATACTTATCTATTTTGTGTTATAGAACAGAAAAATATTTTTGTATTCGAATTTATTTCATGTAAAAAATTGTCTTATTTCGATAATTTCAACCAATCACTGACAAGTATTCAGTTGTTTACATTTACTCCTTTGGCTGATTAAGCGATGTAAAGCGTATTTAATCTCCATACCTTCGTTTTATTTGCTTTTTTTCATTTTAAATTTGCTTTAACCCTAACCTTAGGGTTAGGGTTAATTGTTTCAGAATCGTTTGTTTATGTAGTCGGCACTTAATGTATATCGGCTGAATGGATGTCAGTGATTGGTTGAAATTACAGAAATACGACAACTTTAACATGGAATAACTTATGGATTTCTTTTTTTTTTTAAGAAGACTAACAGAAAAAGATGTTTTATATGACACATTCTACCAGTGTTCCAAGTTTCAAAGTGTTTTGTTAATGAAAAATGTGGCCCCCGTTTTTAAAAAGATCCATTTTATATTCCAAACACCAGTCTCATAATATTTACATTAAGGGATAGTAGTAATAAATTGAAATATAGACAAGAGTACCTCAACTGAAAAATGGAAACAAGATGGTTAATTCATAATATTAGTAATACTTCCTGTTTATTCTTTCTTAATCTTGATTTTTCTCCACACTGCACCGTTTGTTTCCAGACGAGTAAATGAGCTTTCACTGCTTACCTAAGCCGAAAGTTGCAGCAGTGCTAGCATCTTCATAAAGTGCAACACTTGTAACTGATGCACATAGTTCTGCATCTTTTGTAATCCACTTAGGATTAGATGAGTTGAGATTCTATCATTGTAGATTATTACTTAAATGATTAATAAGAGAATGATGATGCAGTAGAAATACACACTTACACACAAGAGACAGTTAATTCTACATCTCGTTGGGTGATGTCATTAATTTTTATTAATGGCTTAGTACATCTTTCTTTGGTATATAATATTTGCTTTTAGTTTTGTCTTACCAGATTAGTTGCTAAGTTGCTACTTTTTCTTTCTATATCTTCTACTATTAATTACATTGCTCTCTAGCTTCAGTGACTTGATTCAGGATAAACCTATTGGCCATGATACCATAAGATGGTTTACTTTGCAAATAATAACTTTTTCTTTTTAAGTCAGCTGTTTGAGTGAATCTTCTGTGTAGGTAGCCAAGCAAATGCTCAGAAGAAGCCCTATTAATTAATTACGAGTAATATTCCTTTACGCTCTACATCTAGATGTTGCCTGCGTTGACGGTTAAATTAAAGTGTCGAGTAAAGGATTAGTGATTGAGTGGGGATTGATTTGAGTAACCATAGCACTTTTCTTCAAGTGTATGGCCTTTTATCAAACATAGAGATTATTACTGTTAGTGTTGTTTTAATCAAAGATTAAGTCTTTGGGTTCACTTGGGACTTGCTTTTAACAATAATAATTTAGGCTAAGGAAGGCATGTAATTAAGAAGTGTTAGTTGTCTCAACCAAGATTTAAGTCTCTCAGTATGTGATCCCATTTTAAAAGTGTTGGTTACTTTTTCAAAGGGGATTTACTCCTATAGTGTACAGGCCACGCAACAACATCTCTTTCAATATTAAATATTTTTCTGTTTTAATTTATTAAAATGTTATTGTGTGTGTATGTGTACTCTTGTCTTGATATCATGCGATTGTAAACCAGCCTCAGCGCCACACAAGCAATGTTGTCCATTTCCAGTTTTCCATGAAAGACCTATCTGGCCAAGGTAAATATTACCTTGCTTGGAAACAGATAAGGATTAGCAATGGAAAAGACATCCAGCTGTATAAAACCTACCTCAACAAATTGTCCGACCCATATAAGCAGGGAAAGGTGATGATGATGATGTATCCTTGGAGAGAATGAGATACTGTTGTTTAGATTTGCTTGTAATTGCTTCATTTTTCTTTTACTTTGTCACTTAACTGTTTTATTATTATTTATTCTTTTTAGCCAATATTTCTCCATCGGAACCTTCACTATATGAAACACAGACGATCTATTAGTAGTAACAAAAGGTAAAGGCTTTTTATTTTTCACTTTTGTTCTTCTCTTTATTATTTCTAAGGCAATGAGCTGGTAGAGTCATTATTGTGCGAGACAAAACTACTTAGCACCGTTTCTTCCTGATCTTTACATTTTGGGTTCAAATTCTGCCTAAGTTAACATTGCCTTTCATTCTTTTAAGGGCGATAGAATAAGCAGCAGTTGAATACTGGGGGTTGATGTAATCGATTTGCCCTACCCTCAAAATTGCTGGCCCTGTGCCTAATGTAGAAAAAATTATTGACAGCACTGGATTCCCAGAATTGTTAGCATGTCAGATAAAATGCCTCACTGTATTTATTCCAGTTCGTAACAGTTTGAGTTCAAATCCTGCCTAGGTTACTTTGCCATTTATCCTTTCAAGGTTGATAAAATAAAGTACCATTCAAGTACAGGGGTTGATAGCAAGCTGATGTAATTGTTAGAGCATTATTAAAAATGTTTTACTGTATTTATTTCAGTTCTTTATGATTGAAGTTTAAATACTGAGTTCAGTTTTGCCTTTCATCTCTCCTGTAAATGAACAAAGGAAACCTTTATTTAGTTCAAATTTTCTCATGGTATTAATCAGTATCCTCCAATCGACTTTTGGTATAGGTGGTGGGTATCTGAAATGTTGAGGAAAGGGGTCACTTACTGGATACAGCACCTTGACCATTGCATTTTTTGATCTGGTTTTGGAACAGAACACAATGTGCTCTGTAGCAGTCTGGATATGTTGCCTTAATTATATTTTCCAGTTAGTTCATATGCAACTCACCAGATCAGGCCTCTCATACCTACCCTAAATTGTCATTCTAGAAATAAACAACCCTATCATCAAAATCTCAAAGCTATGAAGTAATGCATGATTAATTCAAAACAATGTGAATAAATAAACATGACATTTGACTGAGTGATCTGAATGCTAAAGGGTTAAATGAAATGGTGGTAGTGATTGCAGTAGCAACAGTCCTCGCCTCTTCTTCCTCTGTGTTGGGATACATTAGGCAAGAAGCTTCCCCCAGCTTCATAATCTACTGCATTTCCTTTTCCAGTCTAACTGGTTTCCATATATTTGAAGTCTTCCTGTAATGTTTGGTGTTAGGCGTTCTTGGGCCAAGTCTTTCCCACATTTTCCTTCTTCTAGTGTTCATGCCTTTGTCACCTGTGCATTCCAAGTTGGCTGGCAGATGCAGAGCATGGTTATCACTGTGCAAACATTGAAATTGGATGAGTTACACAGGATTGTATTATCGACCAAAATGGGAATGTATTGAATTAGATTTTTGTTAGCCCATATTATTCTGTAAGGGGCATAGGGCCACTTTCCCCAGTTTCTCTGGCGCTTATATTCCTCCCTTGATGTGACACCAGTCCATTACAGGATTACTCATTTTTACCAGGGAGCAATATGAAATGAAGTGTTTTGTTCAAGAACATATCACCCAGTACAGGAATTGAAACCACAATCTTGCAATTGTGAATCAAACGCTCTAACCACTAAGCCATACACCTCCACAATTTAAAAAAATTTTTTTTTTTTTTTTACATGAATTTTTACTGAGTTGAAATTTAATTAAGCAAAGCCTTCACCATTAGATTAGTAGGCAAAACTTTCAATATTAATTTACAAGGAATTACTGTGGTTGATACTCTTTCTAACACCAATTAGTCACCTAGAAACTAAATTTGTTTTTTTATTCATCTGTCATTTGAGAAATGTTTTTGCTGATTTGAGATTTTGAAATGTTTTTTTTTTTTTTTCCATTGCAAAGATATGTTGCTGTTGAAGCTATTGATGGTCTTTTACTTTTATTATGGATGTTCTTTCTCTTAACCACCATTATTGTAAAGTAAAAGTATGTTTTTTTTTTTTGTGTGTGTGTGTGTGTCAATGAAACAAGCTAATACAGAGATAATTTTGTATCTCACTCTCAAGAGTACAGCACAGTATTAGCTATTGTTAGATTTGAACTTGTGATCCTGCTGTTCATAATCCAACATGATGTTATAAGTATTTCTTTATAACCTGCCTTCTCTCTCTCTCTCTCCCTCTCTCCCTCTCTCTCTCTCTCTCTCTCTCTCTCTCTCTCTCTCTCTCTCCCTCCCACCATTGACTAAGAGCAAAAAAAAAAAAAAATGCTTGCAAGAGTGAACTCTTGAGAGTAGAGCAGTTGGCAAAAGAAAGCAGTCTCATGTTTTGCTACAATTCAATTTTTAACTCAGTCACATTTATTTCTCTACATATAAGGTTACGGATTTGTTTTTGCTAAAGGTGTTATAATTTGTTAGACTCTAGTATATAACAAACTCACTCACTCGCACCCTTGTCAGTTGCAACAACAAGGGTTCCAATTGATCTGATCAATGGAACAGCCTGCTCGTGAAACTAACATGTAAGTGGTTGAACACTCCACAGACAAGTAGTACCATTAGATCGGAAGAGCGTC
>NC_068981.1:182644874-182648970 GCF_001194135.2 Octopus bimaculoides | reverse complement strand
GCGGGTGACACGTAAAAGCACCCACTACACTCTCTGAGTGGTTGGCGTTAGGAAGGGCATCCAGCTGTAGAAACTCTGCCAAATTAGATTGGAGCCTGGTGTTGCCATCCGGTTTCACCAGTCCTCAGTCAAATCGTCCAACCCATGCTAGCATGGAAAGCGGACGTTAAACGATGATGATGATGATGATGATATAATATTTTCCATGTGAACTATGATGAAAAAATTTATGAGAAAGATATGGTGTATAATTTTTTTGTGCAGGGGTTCCTTGAGACGTGTGATTTATTTTAAGGGTTATGCCAGGGTAAAAAGGTTGAGAAACAGTGAGTTAGACTGGCACTGCAATCATCTAAAGTAGTGCTCCGCAACCAGTGTGCTGTCACACACTGGTATGCCACAAGATGATTCTAGGTGTGCCGCAGTGTAACCTGAATATTTTTTTTTTCCCTATATTTATAGTTATATTTTTAGTTCAAGTGTGCTGCTGAATTTTGGAAAGAATATAAGTGTATCGCAGGGGGAAAAAAGGTTGCGGAATACTGGTCTAAAGCAGGGGTTTTCAAAACTTTTTGACTTGCGGACCCCTTATATTTCAGGCTTTACCTTAGGGACCCCCTTATAAATGCTTATGAAATTTATACATAAATATTTGCTTAAAATAACATATATTTTTGCATTTATTTATTTAACAGTATTTAACAAATAGGTTTATTGTCAATTAAAAGATTTCGATTAAAAAACATATAAAATCAAATTGCCCATAAAAAGTATTTGCTGTCTACTTACCCCCTGTCTTGTCCTTGCGGATCCCCTGTGGTCCGCGGACCACAGTTTGAAAACCCCTGGTCTAAAGGACCTGTGACCATACACAAGACATTAGCAATCCGAAAGACATTCCATGACTTGCTTATACTTTGTAGAAATAATTCTTTCTAATTTTGGCATAAGGTCAGAAATTTTGAGGGGCTAAGGCAAGCCGATTGCATTGACCCCAATGCTTGCCTGTTACTTTATTTTATCAGCACCAGAAAAATGAAAGGCAAATTTGACCTAGGCAGGATTTAAACTCAGAATGTAAAGATCTGCAAGAAATGCCAATAAGCATTTTGTTCATTGCATTAATCATTCAGCTGGCTTGCTGCATTATGTTTGTAGTTATTATGAAAATGAGTAATGTACTTAAATGCTTGACTTTTTGGTTTATAGACATTTATTTTTGTTGAATCATTTTCTACTCTGACAGCAGATATCAAAACTTTCTCTTTGTAGTCTGTGACATTTAACATTTTGTCTCCATAAGTCATACACGTGTATCTCTCTCTCTCTCTCTCTCTCTCATATTTTATAAGTGGATATTTTTACTTAATAGAGCATTTGACAGTTTCACTTTAATCACGGACCAAAAGTAGCAAATGTTGCCATCAGACAATTAAAATGGTATGGTTATTTGCACAAATAAAAATAAATTAATTTTAAGCTCTGCTTCCCAAGCATTTCATTGAAAAACAAATTATTGTTAATTGTTTCTGATTAGTTTCGCATTGTGTTTTTGAAGAGCAAACATAGCTGTCAGTTAATAAAATGTATGACCCAATGTATTTTGGATGCTTGTAAGTTGCTTTAAAAGCGTGTGTGTTGATTGTTATCACACTCTTACAGGTTCACTATACTGGAGCCTATCCCATTTCTTAGGCAAATAATGACCGAAAACAACACTCTGCCCAGAACAAGATGACTGTGGCTGAGGCTCCCACCATATAAGTTGAAATTGTTCATTTTGGTCACAAACACACATACTACTGTACATATTCACATTTAGACTTTTACTAAAGTTGTGGTTGTTTAGACAAAGAATTTATGAACTACAAGAATATTCTCAAGCAGCATTCACTTACAATTTCAAAAAGGCACTTCATTCAGCATTTTTGATAGTTTCATTTTCTAAGTTCCACTTCAATATTTAGAAGGTTTAAAGAAGAAAAAAAAAAAAGCCATTTGGAGGTCACTAACTGAATATATGCAAACCAGTTATAGTCTGGATTCCACAGACTAATTTTAGATCTTTGGTGAATAATGTTTGGCATTAGAATACATAATTTTGCAAATGAATAACAATAATAATAATGAGCACTCAGAGAGCACAAACCTCCGCCAAGGCAACACCAACATCCTTTCAATGATTAGCCGGTGATGGTTTTTAAAATGAGAATATCTGAAATAAACTCTACTGCTCTCACAAACGAGAATACTAAAAATGAACCTGACCGCTCTCAAAAATTAAGATTAAAAAAAAGAAAAATCTAGAATCTTTGTCCAGTACTGGATCGATCCCAAAATCTAATCATTTTGTACCAGTTGTGAGGCCATACATCTCTGAAAGTTTCATCCGAATCCATTGAACAGTTCTTGAGATATCTTGTCCACAGATGAACAAACGAACGAACGAACACAACTGAAAACAATACCTCCGCCTTCACTAAGGTGGAGGTAATAATCTTTTCTACTATAGGCACAAGGCTTGAAATTTTGCGAGAGGGGACTAGTTAATTACATCGACCTCCAGTACTCAACTGGTACTTAATTTATCAACCCCGAAAGGATGAAAGGCAAAGTCGATTTCAGCGGAATTTCAACTCAGAATGTAGCAACGGGCAAAACACCACTATGCATTTCGTCCAGCATGGTAACAGTTCTGGCAGCTTGCTACCTTAATAATAGCAATAATAATAATAATAATAATAATAATAATCCTTTCAACCACTGCGGAATTTGAACTTGGTACATAAAGACAAATTAAATCATGCTAAACAGTTTGTCTGGCATGCAAATGACTCTGTCGGCTCACCACCTTCATGATGATGATGATGATGATGATAATAATCCGCTCTACTATAGGCACAAGGCTTGAAATTTTGAGGGAGGGGTGCTAGTTGATTACATCAATCCCAGTCGTAACTGCTACTTGTTTCATCAACCCCTAAAGGATAAAAAGCAAGGTCGACCTCAGCAGAATTTGAACTCAGAATGCAAGGACGGATGAAATACTGCAAATCATTTTGCCTGTCGTGTTAACAATTCTGTCAACTCACCACTTTGCTGCTACTGTTACTACTACTACTAATAATAATAATAATAATAATTTAAAACAAATGAAGGTTAATGAGTGTTATATGATTGACTAAAATCTTTAGAAACAGTGCCCCAGCATAACTGCAATGACTGAAATCAATAAAAGATTATTTATTTATTTTTTTGCTTACTGCCCCTTTTTAAATATTTATAAAAGCTTACGTCCTTTTCCAGTATGATAGTGGTTAACTACACAATAGCCATGGAAATACAATGGATTATTGTGCAAGTTGCAGGTTATCTTATGTATTTGCACTCACAGGTAATTCTAAAAATTACTTTGATACGTACCTACCCAGAAACTTGTACCTTGGCTGGCATCATGCAAAACCATATTGATCTTTATTTCATTGTGATTTTTGTGACATAATAGTGGCAGGATGTGAGTGCTAATGTAACAAGGATTGATCTGGGTTGATAACAGACATACAAGTACTAATGATTCCCACCAAAAGACACAAAACTAGTCCACATCTCTACTGTCATGATTGCAAAAACAGAACGCCATGTACCTGGCAATGCTGCTCAATAGCTACATGAGTGTCAGTAAGGACCACTTGAGAGAAGAGAGTAACAGAAACTGCAGCGAACTGCTGTTCCCTGGGCATCTCTGGTCGCAACTCCAGCTCATGTTCTCTTCCTAAGTTGACGACCAAGAAACATATCCTTCTTCCCACTCCTCTGCAGTGTCACCCTTATTGACCTGGGGCTGAAATAGAGATTGGAGAAGGCTGTTTAGGCATACTCTCTTTTACTTGTTTCAGTCATTTGACTGTGGCCATGCTGGAGCACCGCCTTTAGTCAAGCAAATCGACCCCAGGACTTATTCTTTGGAAGCCTAGTACTTATTCTATCGGGGTGTTTTGCCGAACCGCTAAGTTACGGGGACGTAAACACACCAGCATCGGTTGTCAAGCGATGTTGGGCAGGACAAACATATACACATACATACATACATATATAT
>NC_068981.1:182641338-182644475 GCF_001194135.2 Octopus bimaculoides | reverse complement strand
ATAGCAGCAAATGTTTAATTCTTCCAGATTTATCGGAAAACATTCTTGTTCCACACACGTTTTTGTTTGTACGGTTGGGTGGCCCCATATGGAAAATAATTAGAATTTCCTTATTTACGTATAATGAAATAATTTCGGGAAAAAACTTGTAAGGGTTTTTTTTTTTTTTTTTTTTTTGAGATGTTAATCTCTCATAGACCCTACCATCTCTCAAATCATCAGTGTTATATATAATCAATACCTTGTAAATTACTAAGACAAAAGTTGTCAGTAGGTTGGTTAAATGATATTTAGAAATATTTAAGTTACTTGTAGTTAGTTCACTTATTTAATTATTTATCAACACAACGATAGAGTTCCTGATCAAGCAAAAGGGGAAAATATTCAGTTTTATTGGAAGTTTGTTTATCAAATCCGGTTTTGTTTGTATATTGTCTTTTTTTCCTATAGTGAAAAACTAACATGATTTAATTAAAAAGAAAAAAATTATTTATTGATATTTAAAGTTTTTCCCCGCCTCTGTTATTTTTCGTTAATGAGTTATAAAATTAAATTGTCTGCCGACGTCTGTTAACCAGCATTCATTATGGTATCTCCCAGCCTCTTACGTTTGTTAACATTTTAATTTATATCTAGTTAAGCTGAGTATTCAGTTTATTTTCGATCCTTGTTTAGTTGAATCTGTTTCATGAATAATACAGAATGTTACCTCTGCTCCTTGGCTAGCCAAGTGAGATTTTTACGTTAGTTATTCAAGTCTTTTCAAACGACACTATGTATATATATTAAACAAAGTTCATTGATTCTTACTATACTACCATCAACTTCTGTTAACTCAGCCCAGCCTACACAATCGCTTATCCAACCTCCTTATGTATTTATAATTCCTACTTAAAACCCACACGTCCGTTGGTATCTTGTTATCAGCAATTTCTATTTAATACCAGCTTAAATACGTCCAACCGCCTCCTACGGTTTCGATTCTTCCTTTTGTCATTTATAAATATTTTAATTATTTTCTCGAAACCAGTCTTTTTAGCCATTGTTATATAGTTTCTGTTTCGTTTTCTCTCACTCCATTCTCCTTATCTTTCAATGTACTCATATCAGAAACTTTGAATAGGTATACGTACAGTAATGCATGCGCAGAAGTATATATGTGTGTTATGCGTTTATTTTAATTTGTTTTTAATAAACACCTCGGAGTACTCGGTGTCTACTTCCTTAGTTTATTCCCTCGCCATTTCACAGTTCACTTATCGCACACTCAGTACATCGCGAATTTTTCTGGCTAATATACGTAAATTTATATCGCGGGTTTCTGCGGCCGTTAGGTATTTATTATTTTTTTTTAGATTTTAATTATTTCTGGAACGTAACACCCGCGATAGTGGAGGGATTACTGTACTTCGAATTCTATTTATTTGTGACATTAAAAGAGGGATAATTAAATTCGTCACGTTGAATCGCAAACTTAAATTTTTACCATAAATTATTTTATTTTTTACCTCTTTCAGTGATTAGACTGCGGCCAGAATTTTTAGTCGAATGTATCAACCACTACTTGTTTTTTTAAAGCCTGGTATTTATTTGATCGATCTTTTTGGCCGAACTGCTAAGTTGCGAGACATAAACACACCAACACTAGTTGTCAAGCGGTGGTGGGATGGACGGATGCACACAACGAGCTTTCAATTTCCGTTTACCAAACCCACTCACGAGGCTCTGATTGGCCCGAGGCCATAGTAGAAAAGCACTAACCCAAAGTCCTACACAGTGGCACTGAACCCGGAGACTTCTTATCACACAGCCACACCTGCACCTCATCATCATCATCATCATCATCATCGTTTAACGTCCGCTTTCCATGCTAGCATGGGTTGGACGATTTGACTGAGGACTGGTGAAACCGGATGGCAACACCAGGCTCCAATCTAATTTGGCAGACTTTCTACAGCTGGATGCCCTTCCTAACGCCAACCACTCAGAGAGTCTAGTGGGTGCTTTTACGTGTCACCCGCACGGACCATAAATGATTTTCTCAACAAAAGTTAATTATTTAGAAGAAAAATTTCTTCGTAATTTCTAGTAGATAAAACAAAGTGTATCACTGTTGAGTTTTTTTCTTTAAGAAAAAAGTTTTGATTGTTAATTAGGAAAAATATTTTTCATTCATTTCTTTATGAAATTTCTCATTGTATTTCACCCCATCACTTTTTACCCAACTAAAAATGTCATTTATTCTCCCTTCATTCTTGCTATTTCATTCAGCCCGTTTGTATAAACCTGTAAATCTTTATACCTACATAGAAATAAATACATATTGGACTAAATTAAAAATTACTATGAGTTGAGTTTAGAACAGTGTTAGCTTGATCCTGCTAACCTTCTTAATATATACAAAAACACTGAGCCAACTCATTTGCACATTTTTCTTAGAGAATTTAATACTTTCACTCCAACATTTCATTTTCCTTCAAATCAAACAAGCTATATTATTTCAATGTAGTGTCCCATTTAAGTGGAAAATTATGAGAGAAGTGGTTAATTTCTTTTTCATCATGTTAATCATAAACGATGGCTATCCTTGTTTAGGCCTGTTCTATATTTGTACAACCCCACCCAGTATCAAATGTTTAACTAACTTTGCATTTAAATATGTAGGACACCTTTCTAAATTTTTTTTCCTTTTTTTTTTTTTAATTAACATGTACACAAGATAGGAAATGGGTTTATGTCACTAACATTTATTTATTTTCTGTAGGGTATTAGTGATCTAAGTGAAATTACTACAGACAGCCACTAAAAACCCCAGATAGCAGACATACTTCCCTCCATTTTGTACAGCCCTTGCCTATATATTTATAAAGATTTCGTACAACCTTATATCTTGTACACCGGTAGCACATTTAAAATATTAATATCACAGTGTTTTGACCCTTTTTTTTTAATTGTATTATTTTGTATACCATACATACAGGTTCAAGTGTGTATATTAAAACTATGCAGTGTTTGAAACCAATTAGGTTGCATTTATAAATATAGAGGAGAAGAAGGGGAAGAAACTTGACCAGTTGCTTTCTGGGCTCCAGTCTAGTGTTTCTAAGTTTCAAATTCTGTTGTAGTTCTCTTTCATC
>NC_068981.1:182637129-182641328 GCF_001194135.2 Octopus bimaculoides | reverse complement strand
CAAATTCTGTTGTAGTTCTCTTTCATCATCATTGTTTGACGTCTGCTATCCATGCTTGCTAGCATAGGTTTGACGGTTTGACTGAGGACTGGCAAGCCAGTAGGCTGCACCAGGCTCCAATCCGATCCAGTCATTGTCTTTTATATTCTAGAGTGGAGCGTGGCCGTTGCCAGTACCGCCTGACTGGCTCCCGTAGGATTTTCGAGCGAGATCGTTGCCAGTGCCCCTGGACTGGCTTGTGCGGGTGGCACATAAAAGACACCATTTCGAGCGTGGCCGTTTTCGTGCGGGTGACACGTAAAAGCACCCACTACACTCTCTGAGTGGTTGGCGTTAGGAAGGGCATCCAGCTGTAGAAACTCTGCCAAATTAGACTGGAGCCTGGTGTTGCCATCCGGTTTCACCAGTCCTCAGTCAAATCGTCCAACCCATGCTAGCATGGAAAGCGGACGTTAAACGATGATGATGATGATGATGAAGTGTCAGTCATGTAACGTAACGTAACCATGTAATCATAAGATTATAATCTTGTCCTGTTAAAGGAGTTCTGCATGCCTACATAGACATGGTGCCCATCGCGTGTATCTCTGTGTTGGTATCTTGTTAATTGCTGTAAACGAGTGTTGCTGTCATACTGCAGTGTCCTTTCTAGCCACAAGGAAATATTACCTTTTTTTTTGTAACAGGTGAGGGTTAGCAACAGGAAGGGCATCTGGTTAAATAAATTCCGTTTGACCCATGCGAGCATGGGACAGTGGACATTAAAACGATGTTACTCTTTGATAATTTAAGGGTATGCCCTCAGGAGAATAATCAATAGAATACCTCTCATACCTGTCATTTGAAGAATCAGAATTTCATCAATTTGGGTGTATAATTGGTACGATTGGGCAATTGTCTTCTTGCCAGACCGACCAAAGCCTTGTGAGCGGATTTGGTTGATGGAAACTAAAAGAAGCCCGTCATATATATATATATATAAATATATATATATCTCTGTGTGTGTGTATGTGTTTGTATGTCTGTGTTTAGCCCCCCACCATCGCTTTGACAACCAATGTTGGTGTGTTTATGTTCCCGTAACTTAGCGGTTCAACAAAAGTGACTGATAGAATAAATACCAGGCTTACAAAGAATAAGTCCTGAGGTTGATCTGTTCAACTAAAGGCGGTGCTCCAGCATGGCCGCAGTCAAATGAACGAAACAAGTAAAAGAGTATATAAATCTCCTGTTGATTTAATTAACTCCCAGTTAAGCCTGATTGAGCACGTCTCACATCCATGATCACACCATGATCTTTTTTTGCAATGTGCAGGTACCCTGGATCATTCCTGTCCTATGCTAGGGTGGGATTTAACCTTTTAGTTAAACCAGCTAGATCCAGCCACTTACATCTACCTTACAATGTCATTCTAAAAATAATCACATCATTGAAAAATCCATTGTTATGAGATAATGCATGATTAATTCAAAACAATATTTATAGATAAGCGTTGCATTTGACCGAGTGATCTGAATGATAAAGGATTAAGAGAGATTTGACTGCTATTTCTAGCAAGTTGAACGACCACATAGAATGTCTTGCTGGGAAGACACTGGTTTGGTCACTGTTGCTTTTCCTGTTTCAACGAATAAAAATAATTTAGTTACTTTCTCCATTGTGATTGGTAATTGCAGGTTCAAATTTTCACTGAATATCAGAGGCTCAGCTTTTCAAGAGCTTAGCCCCATGTATGCTGCATTTGAAGTTGAAGGTTTTTTAAGTAGAGAGAGACAAAGCTCAGCCATTCTTGCTTTCTCTAAGTATTACTGAACTAGTAGGCACAGCCATGACAGTGTGGTTAAGAAGCTCACTTTGTAACCATGTGGTTTCAAGTTCAGTCCCACAGCACAGCAGCTTGGACTAGGTGTCTTCTACTCTAGCCTTGGGCTGACCAATGCCTTGTGAAAGAATTTGGTAAACAGAAACTGTGGAATCCTGTCGTGTGTCTTTGTGTTTGTCCCCGACTACTACTTGACAACTAGTGTTGGTTTGTTTACATCCTAATAACTTAGTGGTTCAACAAAAAAAACCAATAGAATAACTACCAGACTTTAGGGGGGGGGGGAAGAAGTACTGGGGTTTAATTTGCTCAACTAAACCCTTGGAGGCAGTACTCCAGCATGGCCACAATCTAATAACTGTAACAAGTGAAAGATAAAAAATGGAGGGAAATTGCTCCAACTTGAAATCAAATCTTGACTCAGTTCTGCAATGAACTTATCTTGTATTAGATAAGCATTTCTGTTTTACACCAAATCTTTTGTAAACATGCTTTTTCTTTTTCTTCCTCTTCTTCTTCTTCTTCTTCTTACTGTTATGTTCTATAAGGCTTTGCTTGTTTTAGAAAAAAGTTTCCAACCTGGTGAAACAGGTGTTTTTCATTTTCTTTATATTCTCAGACTTTCTGGTCTTTTTTTTTATTTTTTATATTGATTCTAATGCCTGAACATTTCCTGTGGTAATTAATAGCAGCTGAAATTCTTGTGATCAGCATTTCAATAATACTTCATTCTCAAATTGCTGATCTATAATTTTCTTTTCTTTTCTTTTTTTTTTCAAATCATCATTATCGTTATTGGTGGCTGATTCTTATAAATTTCAAAAAATTTCTTTTGTTATTAAGATTCTTTGTTCAGTTTTTATTTTTTTTGTGTATGTGTATGTTAAATATTGATTTCAAATTTTGGTACAAGGCCAGCAAGTTCAGTGGGGATGACGAAGTTGATTAGATCAACCCAAGTACACAACTGGTACTTATTTCATCAACCCTGAAAGGATGAAAGGCTAAGTTGACTCCAGCAGGTCAACTCGGAAATCAGAATGTCAAGACAGATGAAATGCTACTAGGTTTTTTTATGCCCAACATGTTAACATTTCTACCAGCTCACTATGTTTTTAATATTCAAAATGCATTGTCTATGTTATTTATTCATGTTTTTTTAAATTTTTTATAGCATTAAAATACTAACAAAATGCCTAGTTGTGCAAATATGATAATAATTTGTATATTAGTATATATTGTAAGGTAGCAAGCTGGAGGAATCGTTAACACACCACACAAAATGCTTAGTAGCTCTTTGTCTTTGTTTTGAGTTCAAATTCCACTGAGGTCAACTTTGCCTTTCCTCCTCTCAGGGTTGATGTAATCGACTTATCCCACCCCTGAAATTGCTGGCCTTGTACCAAAAATTGGAAACCAGTATTAGTATATATTGTAGGGTTGAGAAAATGAAGTATGACTCAAGTATTGTGTTGTAGCCATGTTTTATTCCATTCTGGGTATTAAGCACCTCACCTTGCATGGGGTCCAACAGCAGAAAGGATAGAAAAGGTAGTTGTTGGTTTTGTGTTCATTGATCAAGCTCATGTGTGTCTCAAAATAACCTTGTTCTTTGTACTCTTATAAGGTTATATTTTAGAAACCATGTTCACATTTCTAACAATGTGTGTTACTGGAGACAATATCTTATTTTAAAATTTGCTTTAAATTTGATGAGTATTGTGTTAAAATGGTAGCATTGATGTAGATAGATAATAGATCCAGTTTAGTTGTGTGTGTGTGTGTGTGTGTGTATAAACATATATACATACATATACACACATGCACATCTATCTATATATGCGTGTGTGTATATTACTGTTCCATTAAGTTTTTTTCAAATACAACTAACCATGTGCCCTGAGTTTGAAGACTTCTTGGAGACACAAATCACATTATATAAATCTGCCTAATTACAGTGCTTCCATGGCAAGAAACTATTAGTATCTCTTATTTTAAATACTGTGTACATTAAACGATATATGTACTCGGGTGGGCAAAAGTAAGTATACAGTTGCTTAATACGAGTGGAATGCTCATTCCATTTCTCTCTTTTCCAGGATAGAGAATAAAAAGAACATTCCATTCATATTAAGCAGCTGTATACCTACTTTTGCCCACCTTTAATGATTAGATGTTCAAACACCTGATAACTTATAAACATCTAATTATTAAAGTGGAAAAATAATCAGAAAAACCATTTTTTCCCCCATATATATATATATATATATATATATATATAATACTGTACTTAGGACTTTTCTATTTCTTATTCTACTATATATATATATATATATACACACACACACACACACACACACACACACACACTCATGG
>NC_068981.1:182633792-182637030 GCF_001194135.2 Octopus bimaculoides | reverse complement strand
CTATATATATATATATATATATACACACACACACACACACACACACACTCATGGACCAAATCATTATTATGGTTATATGAAAAGTAAATTAGCAACTGATTGTGCTGATAGACTACTGACCCATTGGCTGAAAAGTCAAGGGTTCATTTCCTGTCCACTCAACTGTAAATAGGTTCTATGGGAGTGGGCACTTCAAAGTTAGCTAGTAAAAGCAACATTGCTTTCAGCATTTGGCTTCAAAATGATTGCTCTTGTTAAAGGGTTTCAAACACTGTAAGAGGGAGTTTTTGTTTACTAATTGATTGAAGTAGATTTTTTAAAATTTCATTGTGTTTGTGTGTGTGTGTGTGTGTGTGTATGACATGATCTTGTGAATGACCAGACTATCAGATATTGTTATACATTGTTTGTCACAATGTGCTTTGCATCATTTTGGCTTTCAACCGATGCCACCCCACTGGCTAGAGGATGACTAGTCCATTGCAGGGTCACCCCTTTACAGTCGAGTGGGCTGGAGCAACGTAAGCATGCCACTTGGTCTGAGAATTGAACCCACGATCTAGTGATCATGAGTCCAACACCCTAACCACCAGGCTCCACACCTTCACACATATGAAATCATCATTATTGTTTAATGTCCACTTTTCCTGCCTGCATGGGTCAGATGGAATTAGTTGAGGCATATTTTTTACTGCTTGATGTCCTTCCTGTTACCAAGGTAACATTTCCCCATCATCAGAAGAGTGGGAACGAACAACATGGCCAGTATCACGGTGACGGTTGTTTACTATCATTACTTGGTATCAAGTCAGGGGTGAAGACACACATGATGAACTTATTTCAGTTTCCCTACTATTATTTCCACTCACTGCTGGTGACACGTAAAAGGCACCCTTGCCAGTGACCTGTCGAAGGCACCTGTGCCAGTGACACGCCGAAGATACCCATGCCAGTGACACGCCGAAGTCACCCGTGCCAGTGACGCGTCAAAGGCACCCAGTACACTCAGTGGAGTGCTTGGCATTAGGAAGGGCATCCAGCCATAGAAACTAAGCCCAACCAGACTGGAGCTAAATGCAGCTCTTTGGCTTACCAGTTCCAGTCAAACTGTCTAACCTATGCCAGCATGGAAAATGGACACTTGATGATGATGATGACAGCTTTGGTCGGCCCACGACTATAGTAGAAGATACTTGACCAAAGTACCACACACACTGTGTCTGAGCTCAGGACTACATGGTCGGGAAGCTTCTTAGCCACCACCCATGCTTATATCTGTGTTTATGTTTGTATTACATAGGTGAGGTCCTATGTTTGCATTTGTGGTGGCACTCCGTTGCTTACGACGTCGAGGGTTCCAGTTGATCCGATCAACGGAACAGCCTGCTCGTGAAATTAACGTGCAAGTGGCTGAGTACTCCACAGACACATGTACCTTTAACGTAGTTCTCGGGATATTCAGCGTGACACAGTGTGACAAGGCTGACCCTTTGAATTACAGGCACAACAGAAACAGGAAGAAAGAGTGAGAGAAAGTTGTGGTGGAAGAGTACAGCAGGGTTCGCCACCATCCCCTGTCGGAGCCTCGTGGAGCTTTCGGTGTTTTCGCTCAATAAATACTCACAACGCCCGGTCTGGGAATCGAAACCGCAATCCTATGACTGCGAGTCCGCTACCCTAACCACTGGGCCATTG
This sequence comes from Octopus bimaculoides, assembly GCF_001194135.2. Taxonomy (NCBI): domain Eukaryota; kingdom Metazoa; phylum Mollusca; class Cephalopoda; order Octopoda; family Octopodidae; genus Octopus; species Octopus bimaculoides. The sequence goes on along the minus strand of NC_068981.1, from coordinate 182,635,335 downwards.
CGCCCTCACGTTTGCATTTACTACTAAGTAAATTCCAGAAACGTTGCTTGAAGTATTTCTTCTCTGCCATATTAAGGTTTGTCAAGCGGATAGAAATACATTTTATAAAGAGCCAATGACATCCTGAGATAGTGATAATAATAATTGTAATACAATAGTCATTTCCTGTTGCATTTTGTATTGTGCTGCTGTTAGTTCCAATCATTGGGCTGTGGCCATGCTGGGGTACCGCCTTCAAAGGTTTAATCGATCAAATCTTCTTTTAGCCTGATAATTATTTTATTGATTACTGTTTGTCAAGCCACTAAATTATGGAATGTAGGATAAGTTAACATGAACAGAAGCATGAGGAATACATACATACAGAGAGAGAGAGAGATACATACATATGTATGTATGTGTGTGTGTGTGTGTATATATATATATATATATATATATATATATATTTATATATTTATAAATATTTATCAGAAGCAAGAGTGACTCAAGTGCTGAGAGTCTCATGCATTAGCACTTATCAAACTAGTTACAGATTGAGGAGTTTTGAATTTATATCCTGGTGATAATGGTATTTCCCTGGATAGTTCTTGAACAAATTGTAAAAAAAAAAATTGTCACATAATTCATATTTTTCAAATAGTTTGCCCATTATGCTTTTCAATAAGTAAATACATAAATATACAAGATGATACATTATGTGTAGTAAGAAGCTTGCTTCTCAACCACATGATTCCAGGTTCAATCCCACTGCATGACACCATAGGCAAGTGTCTTCTACTATAGCCTGGATGGAAACTGAAAGAAGCCCGTTATATACTTATATATTATGTATATATTTGTGTGTGTGTGCGTTTGTCCCAATGTTGGTGTGTTTACATCCCTGTAACTTAACAGTTTGGCAAAAGAGACTGATAGAATATGTACTAGGCTTACAAAGAATAAGTCCTGGGGTCAATTGCTTCAACTAAAAATCATTTTTACATCGATCCCCAGTGCTCAACTGGTACTTATTTTATCGACCCCCAAAAGGATGAAATTCAAAGTCGACCCTGGCGGCATTTGAAGTTAGAATAAATGCTGCTAAGCAATTTTCTGGTGCAGTAATGACTGTGTGAGCTTGCCACTTTAAAAATAGATAATATTGATGTAAATGCTATTGTCACCTCAATATTATCTATCTGTACACACTTCTATTCACTCACTCGGAAATACACTCACTAAAATCAAAGCCTTTTAAAGGGAAATAACACAGAACAGAAGGGATTATTATATGTTGTTTATTGTTAATCATCATCATTATTGTTTTACATCTGCTTTCCTTGCTAGCAATGGTGTTGGACAAATCGTAATGGTCAGAATCAGTTGCTCTCTTGGACAGGTTGCATGACTGCACCTCACTTGTACATTTTGTTTAGCTCACTTTCTATCTCTTGAGGCCCTTCTTAACACCAGTCACTTTACAGAGTGTACCGAATACATTTTCATCATGGCACCAGCTCAAAGAGATTGTCCTTTTCTTAACTCCGCACTTTGCAGAGTATTA
>NC_068981.1:182626888-182633303 GCF_001194135.2 Octopus bimaculoides | reverse complement strand
GGGTCGATGTAATCAACCAGTTTCCTACTCTGAAATTGCTGGCCTTGTGTCAAAATATGAAATCAATATTTAAATTTATAATCAAAATTTAAAGAGTTATTATTCTTTCTGAAATTTTTATCTAGCATTGTTTGTAAATATCCATTCTGTATATTACGTGTGTGTCGTGGCTATTAGTGGTGGCAAATATTGTTTCTTTGCAGTTTAAAGAATTTTGAAATAGATTAACTTTAATTTTTATTTTTTAATTTTTTTTTTCAGGAAAGATTTTCACTTAAGTTCTATTCTTTGCAAAGTTGATGCCAAGCTCAGAAAATTAGCTTTGAAAGAAAGGTAAGTTGTTTGTTCTTGTGGTAAAGTTAGTATTATCATGTTTAAGTTTTGATTTGATGTCACAGAACACAATGTAAATAGTTCTGACATTTGTGTGAAAACGTGATGTTTGGTGAGAGAGAAGAAAAGAATATTTGACTAAATGCACAATCAGTTTATACTTAAGCAAGCTTTGCATAAAAGTGTGGAAGTAGAAAGTAATAAATTTTATAAACAGTATAAAGCAAATTTACCCCTTTCATCCTGATTTTCATCTACCGAATCTGCTCACAAGGCATTGGTTGGTTCAAGGATACAGTAGAAGACATTTACCTAAAATGCCTTGCAGATTGAACTTGAGACTACATAGGTAACAAAGCAAACTCTGTGTCCACATGGCCATGCTTGTACATATTGCTGTGCTCAACTGTTTCAGATCAATATCAACGGCAGTTCTAGCGTTTGTACAAGGTTACAAATTTAAAAAAGGATGGAATCGTGTTTCTTTAGTACTTAATCCTAAAGGGGTTGAGAAGTAACATTGATTCCTTAGAGATTTGATCTCAGAACATTGGGAGATACAGCTAAATACTACAGGACACTTAGTCTGCTGCTCTATTGATTCTACCAAGTCACCATCCTTCAAAAAATGCTACTTAGTAACATCACCACCATCATTGTTTTAGCATCCACTTTTCTATGCTTGCATGGTTTGGATGTAAGTTATTGACACCCATACCTATTTCCAAGCAATGTGATATTTCCTCATGACCAAACCTGTTTTGCTGGCATTCATTTACAACAACCAGGTGATTTCAGAACATAGAGAGAGAGTGGGTTTCTTTCAGTTTCTGTCTACCAAATCCACTCACAAGGCTTTGGTCAGCTCAAGGCTATGGTAGAAGACACTTGTCCGGGGGCCACATAGTGGACTGAACTCAGAACCATATGGTTAGGAAGCAAACTTCTTAACTACACAGTGTGCCTGTGCCTATGTATTGCTTGTATTATTTTAGAAGTTGAAGAATACCGAGTGGCAGGGGAGGGTGTCTCCCCGTCCCCACACACACACATATCTGGATAACGACGTATAGAGATGTGTTAGCAATTTAATCCAAATGTTTAACAAAATTAAAAATGGTATCTTTGTCATTGTAATAGACTGGGATAAAAGACCCATTCTGTGTATCTTTGTGGACCTATGCTGTATAAAAAAAACAAATCGTTATTTATATGTTATGTAGAATTGTTAAAAGCTGATTGTAAAATTGTTTAATCTTATGAATGAACAATAGAATAAACTTTTTCTTTTTTATTTTAGTTTTTATTGTTTATATGAGAAATATATATAATTAATGAATATTTCATCAGTAAACTGAATGATATAACAATATTCTATATTTGCAACAATTAATGTTTTTTTGTTGCATTCTGTTTTTACATTTGTCTAATTAATGCAAGATAGTGTCTCCATTTAATGACATAATTGCCCATTCACAACTTTTGAAAGTATAATTGAGCAGAATTTGCAGCCTAATGCTGATCATTACATAAATGAATTTTAACTTCATTAGAAATATTAATAACTTTAGATCACATTAATAATTTTTCAATTTTATCCCTCTTGTAAAAATTATAAGCTCCATGACTGTAAATTTGGCTATAATCAATAACTTTGAGCTACATTGGGCAAGTGTCTTCTACTATAGCCTCGGGCTGACCAAAGCCTTGTGAGTGGATTTGGTAGACGGAAACTGAAAGAAGCCCGTCGTATATATGTATATATATATGTATGTGCGTGTGTATGTTTGTCCCCCCAACATTGCTTGACAACCGATGCTGATGTGTTTACGTCCCCGTAACTTAGCGGTTCGGCACAAAGAGACCGATAGAATAAGTACTAGGCTTCCAAAGAATAAGTCCTGGGTTGATTTGCTTGGCTAAAGGTGGTGCTCCAGCATGGCCACAGTAAAAAGACTGAAACAAGTAAAAGAGTAAAGAGTATCCACAAAGCTGGGAAACTCAGTTCTGCTATAAGGCTTTTTTCGATCAATGCTAACTTTTAGTTTCTATAAAACCCAAACTTCACTGAGGTGAAATTTTAGCTCATTGTTCTGTATGTAGTTTGGCACCTTATGAAATAAGGATATGCTGATTTAGCTTCAGAAATCATGTTGGCTGGAAGGAAACAATTTTACAGAACCAGTTATCTATTAAGAAATTCTCTCCGTTTCATACCTCAAACACTAGTATCTGGTTTGTTGTGTTTGGAATACCGAGATTTGCATTTGAAGTGCTACTAATTTTATTGCCACCAGTGGATTAATGTCCATTATGCTAAGTGGAAGTATAATTATGTAAATTTGTTACAATCGTAGGGGATTGAATTCTCCATATAAATGTTGAATCTGTCTTTATTGTATGGAGAGAGAGAGAGAGAGATATCTTATTTGAGCACCACTGGAATATTCATTTTCATGTCTTCACTACAAAGTAGTGGTTGGCATGAATGGATTTCACTTATGCAGTGAAGAGCAGCGCTATTGTATGTTTCAAATGTACCTTGAAGAAAGTGCTCTCCTTCAACTCATTAGTGCTACCTTAACCCATTAGCATTTAAACCAGCCATATCCAGCCAAAATATTCTACTTGTTTTATGCTCAAACTGTCCAGATCTGGCCTCTCATACCAAACCTGCAATATCATTCTAAAAACAGCTCATAAAAACCTGAAACCTTTAAAATAATGCATGTTTAATTCAAAACAGTATGAATAAATAAGCATTACTTTTGACAGAATAATATGAATGCTAAAGAGTTAATCTGTTTCTAGACCCATTCATTTTCTCCCTCCCACTTTTTTATAATGTAGGGTTTGCCATGTATCTCCTCCATAGCAACAAACTTGTTTCTGTCCCTTCTATCATACTCTAACCTGGGAAACGCAAGCACAAGACTACCCTGCCTGACAAAACTGCACCAACAGAGGTGCCACCCCTGACGAATAGAACAGGATTGCAGAGGCACAAAGAAAATGTGATCTATGCAAGTCCAGAGCCTACACCTTGCCTTCAGTCCCTACAGACCATCAGTACTCAACCTGTGGCAGAGCCTTCTACATGCACCTGACTGATTGGCCACAGCTGGACATACCATGCCCCATCTTCTCCCATATGATATCCTTGGTCATCATCAACAATGATGAATGAACAAATATAACCTCTCAGTGCCTTGCATAGAGCTACCTCCCTCTCTACTACACTTTCATTCAAGGAAACTCTTTAGTCTTGCAGGGTACATGGTGACCTAACTAGTGCTGGTGCCAAGAAAAAAAAAGCACTCAATACACTCTGTAAAGTAGTTGGCACTAGAAAGGGTATCCAGCTATATAAAATGATGCCAAAACTGAGGCACTGGAGCAATACATGGTTCTCCAAACCATTGGATCCTGCTGGACCATCTAACTTCTGCCAGCATGGATAGTAGATATGAAAATATTAGCAGAAAATAATATACACACATGCTTACATATACATGAATATATACACTCACTCACTCACTCACTCACTCACTCACTCACTCACTCACTCACTCACTCAATCAATCAAATTTCTTAATCACACAACCATACTACTCCTACCTATTTTGTATTTTCATATGTAAATATTTTAAAATAAAAAAAATATACGTAATAGAAAGTCTTAAAATATTGTGGCCTTTGCTGAATTAGAACTTGCATCTTTCGATTCCAAAATAATTATTATTTAATCACACAGGTTAATTGATCATTTGCTTCTCTCATGATTTTTATAAGTTCTTGTAATAGCCGAGCCATTGCTTCCAGGTCTCACGATATACGTTCATGTTAGATTAATCAGACACATATATAAGATATAACCTAAATTATTATATGGTAAAAATGAGCTGTTTTTATTGGTGGACTTACTTAATATACTGTCTCTTCTCTTTTCATAGTTTTTGATCAGTGGGTTTTTTTTTTTTTTTTTTTTTTTTTCAGTAATCATTGGCTTTAGTTCTGTTCTAATTTGAAATTATCCAAATAATTAAAATCTCTCTCTCCAAATTAAGCACCTAATCATGGGAAAAGAATATATAGATACATACATACATGCATGCATGCACAAACAGTCTGAAGATATTAATTTAAAGAAAAATTGTAATAGCTTGAAGCATGTGATTAATTTAAACTGTCGTTTTTCTTAGTTATCATTACTTCTTCAGTTTCATTATCAGAGAACCACTTTTAATTCATATCCATTACAAAATTTGTTATTTCTCTTTTCTGTTGGCCATGTGGCAAAAAGTTCGCTTCCCACCTACATGGTTTTGGGTTCAGGTTTTGAATTTATGTGTATGAGCTGGTGTGCATACATGTCATTGGTCTTCTTGCTTTGCCATTGTGTTATATATATTTGTAACCAAATGTCACTATTATGCTAGTGGTATCCATAGTTTCCAATCTTCCATGAAAACCTACCTGGGGAGATTACATGGTTGGTGACAGGACCCATGAAGGCATGGAATGGTGAACATTTAAAACAACAATGATGATGATGTTGATGTCTTTCTGTAAATATTCTTTTCTACTTTATGCACAAGACTTGAAATTTGGTGGGTGGGAGCCAGTCGATTAGATCGACTCCAGTACACAACTTGTACTTAATTTATTGACCCCGAAAGGATGAAAGGTGAAGTAAATATGATGAAACTTTGAGAAAACAGGATTTCCTATATAAGGAGTTCATTTTCTGCTAAATGCAGTGTGTTTGGTCCCAGCTTGGCTTCAATATTAAAGGGTTCAATTATATATTCATTTCTTGATATATAACTTGCCCTGACTTGTATCTAAGGAAGACTAAACTAAATTTAATACCTTTTTCCAATTATAAATGAATCCTGATATTTTTCAAGAGTAGTAATTAGGTTTATGCCTTTCTCCAGGGGCATTAGTGATGTAAGTGCCTATGACCGGAACTCATTAAAGCCCTTGCTCTGTTTTACAAATAGAATAAGAGAATATACTGAACTCCCTATGCCAATGTTGTTAACAGTTCCCTAAATTTAGTTAGTCATATTATGGTTATATATGGCAAAGAACATCATTTGTCCATTTTTCTTATTCACCTACATTGTTCAGTAGTGTTGAAATTGAATTATAATTCTCAGTGTCAGATCGTTGTATCAAACAAACATGATGGAACTAAAGCTCTTTGCAAAATAAAAGTTATTTCCTTGTCTTGATGAATATTTAATAAATGGAGTTATCCTAGAAAGATTATTTAATGGTAAAATTATATAAAACGTTTGGCACCATTCTTTAGATTCAAAGTAAAATTCTGACATAATTTAGATGGTTCTTCTCCAAGAATTGACACTGTACATCTTTCCTGACTACATATCCCTTTGTAATTGCAAAACAATTTAAATTGTATATTGAACTTGCATTAACCTCACTCCATTTGTCTAGCAATACCAGTAAAAATTTTAAAGCTGATGACATTTGCTTACACACTCAAAGTTTAAGAGACATTTTGCAATGTACGTGGGTGGTACAGCTAATTCCATAATCATCAGTTCGTTTTGTTCTCAAGAGTAGATTTTAGATCAAAGAGTAGATTTTAGATCACCTGTAACAGTATTTATAATGTATCAATGTAATTATTCTTACTTTTTCAAAGTGTAATCGTTGACCTTAGGAAAACTAGCCACTCTATTGTGTAAATTTTCATGACCAGACAAGCATGGAAAAGGGGCACAAAATATAAAAGTGTCTTTTATCATTCATTTGTTTCAGTCATTAGACCAGTGTTTCTCAAGCAGGGTGTCGCGAGAAAGAGTGAGATAAGCTAATGTTAATTTCATGATCATAATATATATGTATCATCATCGTTTAACGTCTGCTTTCCATGCTAGCATGGGTTGGACGATTTGACTGAGAACTGGCAAGCCAGAAGACTGCACCAGGCTCCAATCTGATCTGGCAGAGTTTCTACAGCTGGATGCCCTTCCTAATGCCAACCACTCCGAGAGTGTAGTGGGTGCTTTTACGTGCCACCGGCACGAGGGCCAGTCACAAAGTACTG
>NC_068981.1:182623040-182626271 GCF_001194135.2 Octopus bimaculoides | reverse complement strand
AGTGGTGGACATATATATATATATATATGTGTATGTATATATATATATATATATATATATATATATATATATATGACATTTACCATGTGAACTATGAGGAAAAAATGAGAAAGATATGGTATATAATTTTTTTTGTGCAGGAGTTCCTTGAGGCATGTAATTTATTTTAAGGATTATGCAAGGGTAAAAAGGTTGAAACAATACATGTTAGACTGTGGCTATGCTGGGACACTGCCTTGAAAAATTGTAGTTGAACGAATCAACCCCAGTATTTATTTTTTTTAAAGCCTGCTACTTATTCTATCAGTTTCTTTTGCCAAAGCGCAGTGTTATGGGGATGTAAACACACTAACACCAAATGGTGGTAGGGGGCGTGGTGTCAAACAGTGATAGGGGACGTGCGCGCACACACACACAATGAGCTTTTTTCAGTTTCTGTTTACCAAGTCCACTCACAAAAATACCTTACATAGAGTATGTTTCACTTGAGTCGCACAGACACTCCTGTGTTACTCTCACCCATTGTTAAATGCAGTCAATTAGTGATCTGGAAGCCTGTAACTCAACAATGGTATTATTCACAAAATGTAATATAAATTAGAAAGCCCTATAGACTAGCATAAATTTCTGGAATTTTTCATTTTACCTCTCCCCCTCCCCTGCTTCCCCTCCCTTAAGATATACACACACACACACACACACACAAGTGTGTGTGTGTGAAAAATATGATATAATGTATAATAATATACCATGCACATGCAATAATGCTTTGTTTGTGAAGTGCAAAAATAGCATAAGTTTATTTTCCATTTTCTATACGAGAATTCTAAATTACCTGTTGATAGTTGTTCTGATTTAATACAAGGAGATGCTTAAACGCTCCTGGTTTTAAGAGTATCATGAAATGCCTGGTTGGAGTCCCAACCTTCCAAGTTCTTTTACAGGGCTTAGAAAAACTGAAGGAGCACTGCAATAAGCTTGTGAATCTGAGAGGGGAATATGTTGAATAAAATTATAATTAACTGATCCTCCTGTATTTCCTTTTACCCAAAGCCAGGAACTTTTCAGCACCCCCTCATAAATGCTATGACTTTATCTGTTTTAGCGATGATTAATTTTAGCTTTTTCTTGAGCTATATCATCATCATCATCACTATTGTTTTAACATCCAAAAGCTTTGTGAGTGGATTTGGTTGATGCAGTAGTTATAAATGGCATCACTGTCAAAGAGCATTGTTCAATTCCAATCTTCAGTGAAAACGTCTGGTAGTGGGAAAATGTCTTGGAAACAATTAAGTGCTGGCAACAGGAAGGGGATCTAGCTGTAGATAATCTGTCTCAATGATGTAGATAAACTGTATTAAAATGCATGTATTTTGGTTTGGTTATAAAATTCTGTTGTTCTCACTTTTTAAATAGACATACTAAAATATTCTGAAAATCTTTAAACCAATTTATTTTAGGACAAATTAAACATTTCAGAGATGACGGAAAATTTTAAATTGAAGGCAACAGTGTGATTGGTTATATAATTTATTCCTATAACTCTTTAGAATTCAGATAACTCAATCAAATTTCATGCTTATTTATTCTCATTCGTTTGAATTAATCATGCATCATCTCATAGCTAAGACATTTTCATAAGTGATTGCTTAGTTTTAGAAAGATGTTGTAGAATAGGTGTGAGTGGCCAGTTTTAACATAAAATTGGTAGAATATTTGAGCTGGATATGGTCAGTTTAAATGTTAAAAGGTTAAACAGCATTCTGTTTTTTAAGGAAGTGTGGTTGGCTAATAATTTTAACTGTCTTCATATGAGATTTCATGATTTTTCTGATGTCTTGGACTTTTCGCTTTCACTCAGAATGTTCCTTGTATAGAGATTATTGTTTCAGTTCCTCAAGTTGTCTCTTATTATTTGTCATAACAACGGTGAATCTTAGCATTAAAGCATCTAAAATATTCAGAGGATTGTTGCTACCAGTGACAAACCTTAAGTTAGTCTGAAAATCATTTATTATTTCAGGAAAGAAATGAAATGAATATTGGTTTGCTTGATATGTAGCGTGTTTCATATAATATTAAACATAAACAGATGGGTTAAGATATTTGTCATTTGGTGAGGTTTTGGATAATGATGAAGCCCACTTCTTCCTTATAATTTTTTAAATGAAATCAATGTAGCTCCTTATATGAACTAAACTGTTATCAATTAGTAAAATAGAAACAAAATTCAAATTAATGAAAAACTTGATTTTATGATAGAGAGTAACAGAATTGAAGAAGTTTTTTTTTTTTTTTATCTGTTAATCATCATCATTATTTAATATCCATTTTCCATCCTTGCATGTATCAGATGAAATTTGTTGAGGCAGATTTCCTATGGCTGGAAGCCCTTGCCACCAGCTTTTACTAATTCTAAGCAAGGTAATATTTCCCCATCACCAGACATGCTTTTCATGGAAGGCTGGAATCAAACAACCTTGCTAGTATGATGTTGATGCTCATCTACAACCATCACAATATATAGACAAGGGTGTACACACACACACACACACACACACACACACACACACACACACACACACACACTCCCCCCTCTCAGATATATCATCATTTAATGCCCTCCTTCCATGCTGGCATGGGTTGGACAATTTGACAAGCTGGATGCCCTTCCTAGCACCAACCACTGCTGAGGTCAGTTTTGGCATGGTTTTTTACAGCTGGATGCCCTTCTAAATCCAACTGCTTTACAGTGTGGGCTGGATGCTTATAATAAACTTTTTACATGGTGGTGCCATGTAAAAAGCACCTGTACACTCTGTAAAATGGTTGGCATCAGGAATGGCATCCAGCTGCAGACACCAAATCAAAACTGAGTATGGGACCTTGTGTGACCCCTGGCCATGTGAGCTTCTGTCAAGCCGTCCAACCCATACCAGCATGGAAAACGGATATTAAATGATGTTGATGGCAGTTATGAATTCCTGATAGCAATAAGGATTAGAAAATTCACCTCACACCTTCAAAAACAATTTCCTCTTTTTTTTTTTTTTTTTACACCTGGAAAAAACATGGAATGATCAATCATTACTTGATTACATTTGGTTCAGGTGTGTTTAGAGTGAAAGAATGTGACAGAATATAGAGTATAGATGCAGTTATGGCTAGGTGATTAGAAGCTCATTTTCAACCATTTGATTTTGGGTTCAGTCCTACTGTGTGGGTACC
>NC_068981.1:182621817-182623030 GCF_001194135.2 Octopus bimaculoides | reverse complement strand
ATTAGAAGCTCATTTTCAACCATTTGATTTTGGGTTCAGTCCTACTGTGTGGGTACCTTGGGCAAGTGTCTTTATCCTCTGGCCAACCAATACCTCATGAGTGAATTTGGTGGGCAGAAACTGTATAGAAGCCCACCATTTATGTATAAATATGTATGTGTGTGTCTTTGCTCACTCATAAACACACACACACACACACACACACACACACACACATTGCTTGACAACCAGTGTTGGTTTACTTACACCTTCATAACTTAGCAGTTCAGCAGAAAAGACTGATAGAATAAGTACCAACATCAATTTGTTCAAGTAAACTCTTCATGGTGGTGCCCCAGCTTGGTCACAGTTTAAAAATTTCCTCCCAGAAGAAACAAAAAGAAAAAACTTTTTTTTTTTAATTTTATATTTAAAAACCAATGTGACCATTTAGGACACAGCAAAAAAAGATTGATTGCCACACTTTGTTTGTTTTTTTTTCCTTCACATATAGCTGGCCTAGAAGTAAAAAAAAATATATAAATCTCTTGTAGTCACAGCTGTTGTCAATCTAGTTGGTTTAACTTTACAGTCTCTTGTTAGAATTAAAAGTCAGGCTGATTTATTCAACAATCAACATTGTAAATTGCTGTAACCCTTTAGTATTTAAACAAGTCAGATCTGGCCTCTCACACCTACCCTACAATGTCATTCAAAAAATATACAATTCACATCACTGGAATCTGAAAGCTGTGACATTTCATGAGTAATTAAAAATAATGTGAATAAATAAGCATTATATTTCACAGTAATTGGGATGCTAAGGAGGTAAAACATTAACTAGAAGGATCCTCATCATCATCATCATCATCATCATCATTATTTAACATCTGTTTTCCCTGATGGCATGGATTGCACAGTTTGACAGGAGCTGACCGGCCAGGGAACTGTACCAGGTCTCAGTCATCTGTCCTGGCATGGTTTCTATGGCTGGTTGGCTTTCCTAACACCAGCTACTTTACAGAGTGAACTGGGTGGTATTTACGTGGTGCTGGCACAAGTGCCTTTACACAGTGCCAACATATCTTCTCAAGTACAGCACACATGGATTTTAATCTCTTTATACTAATGAAATAATTCTCTCTCTCTCTCTCTCTCTCTCTCTCTCGTATGTGCTTTTCTGAGAATATTCCACTGATGAGGCAGAAATCCGGGATCTGGAATTACCCAGTAA
>NC_068981.1:182617923-182621523 GCF_001194135.2 Octopus bimaculoides | reverse complement strand
TATATATATATATATATATGAGTCAAGTGGAATCAGTGTCCTGGCCGATGCCAGTACTGCCTGGCTAGCACATCAAAAGCACCATTCGAGCATGGTCGATGCCAGTGCCACTTTACTGGCCTCCTTGCTGGTGGCACGTAAAAAGCGCCCACTACACTCTCAGAATGGTTGGTGTTAAGGGCATCCAGCTGTAGAAACCTTGCCAGATGAAATTGGAGCCTGGTGCAGACTCCTGGCTTGCTAGTCTTCAGGCAAACTGTCCAACTCATGCCAGCATGGAAAGTGGATGTTAGATGATGATGATATATGTATGTATATGTACATGCATAAACACTCTACTTGCTCTCATATCTTTAATCCATAAATATCAATCAGGTCATAATATTTTTTATTTCTTTTCAAATACAGTCATCTTCTCTTTTATGGAAGTTTTGCACTCATGAAAAATCTCACCATGATGTGTGGTTCTATAACACAAAACCTTATTTTCCAATTGACTTCTCGGTTGTGTGACAGTCACTGAATATGGAAATTAATGGGGAAAATGTTTTACTGTTATAGAACACCACATCATAGCAAAATATTTTATAACCATGACACCTCTGCAATTAAATGCAATGTAGAGGCTCTTCTGTCAGTGCTTGACTGAGATTATTGTCTTCAGAGATTTTAAGTATTTATAAACTGTAGTGGAATAGCTAATCCACTGTGGAACATACAAATAGTATTTCTGAATTGAAAAATCTGAAAGGTGATGCGGTTGTAATCAGTCTGAGACCTGATGAATGAGACATGGGCTGGCTGCAAAAATTCCAAGTTAAAAAAAAGCAATAGATTCCAATCTGTGCAAGCATGGAAGGGCATCCAGCCATTTATAAAAAAAAAAAAAAAATGCTAAAGTAGACCTTGCTGGTGCTGATGCCACATAAAAAGCACCAAGTCTGCTCTGTAAAGTGGTTGGCATTAGGAAGGGTATCCAGCTGTAAAATCCATGCCAAATCAGACAGTGGAGCTTGGTGTAGGCCTCTGGCTCACCAGCTCCTATCAAACCATCCAACCTATGCCAGTATGGAAAAGAGACATTAAATGAGGATGACGCACACACGCTCTCATGGACTTTCCTACCCTTTCACCCTGTCCAAACCTTTGGACCACCTCCCTTATATATTCATCTTTCTGTAACTTGCAGGAATTCCCCAACACCTCTTTACCACCATATCTCTCTTTTTTTCTAACTGGGGTAGCCATGTATTTCCTCTACTACAAGACACCTGTTTCTGTCCCTCTATTCATACTTTAACCTTGCGTCACCTGACAGAAAGCCACTTTCCTCAATACCGCACTCAACTCAGTTGAGGTGGAGGCGGGGGCTTATATCAGAGTTATTTGGGGACCTCACTAGTACCAGTACCAAGAGAGGGAAAAAACATCCAGTACACTGAAGCAGTTGGTGTTAGGAAGGGTATCAAGCTGTAGAAACCATTTCTAGATGAAGTGATTATTGGTTGTGTGTTGATGCTATTTTATAGAAGGTAAGAACATCGGGTACTTTGCTAATGATCACATTACTACTGGACTCCTTGTCCATATAATTTCGTAAGGGAGCATAGGGCTGGTTTCTTGGTTTTCCTGATGTGTATATACTCTTCCCTGAATGGGATACCGGTTCATTGCCGGACAATTCATTTTTATCAGCTGAGTGGGCTGGAGCAACATTAAATGAAATGTTTTGCTCAAGGACACAATGCATTGCCTGGTCCAGGAATTGAAACCACAATCTTATGATCATGAGTCTAACATCCTAACCACTAAGACGAGCACCTCCTCATTAAAGTGTCATGTAATTTGGTAGAGACTTTAGTTGACAACAAAACTGTCTTATATACACCCCATTAGTAGAAGATTAAGAAACCCAACATAATGTAAAAATATTTGTTCATAAATTTTAGAACTATAAGCATGGCTTTGATTAAGAAGTTTGCTTTGCAGCCCTGTGGTTTTAGGTTCAATCCCATTCCATGGCACCTTCAAAAGAATTGGCCAACTAGATTCTATAGTACAAGTGAAATTTGGTAGATGGAAATAGTACAGAAGCCTTTTGTGCATGTGTGTGAGTGAATGTCTATATTTATGTCCTGTGACATAGCAGTTCAGCAAATGGAGTTAAGTGAAGTAAGTACCAGATTTAAAAGCCAAGTTCTAGTAGTGATATGTTCCAGTAAACCTTTGAAGGTGATGCCCCTATCAAGGGCACCATCCAATGATTGAAACCTGTGAGAGAATAACATAAACAAGGAATAAGATGACAGACAGATTGATTTATTTAACTATTATTATAGATTTATATGTAATACATTCAAAGAAAAAAGAATAAAACTTCCTTACTAGAAATAAATTTGTTGACCAACCATTGTACTATGGAGATATCGGCAATCTTGCATTTGGATTATGCTTATAAATATTCATCTCCTTATTATTTCTTTCTTTGCATATGCACATGCAGATTGTATAGATTTTCTTTAACATAACATGCTATTTAGATTATACTATATTTTTACCTTCATTGTTATGAGGTGGGGGACTAATTTTGTTTTGTGTAGCTTGTTGAAATAGCCTTGTGAGTAATGCCATGTCTTGTTAAACTTTCAGGTACAAATCAGAATTTATGAATATTGAGTTCTCAGGCTTTTTTGATAAACAAGGTAAGCTTTGATGTGATTTATTATATGTCTCTTATAAATAATGATCATATATTTTCTTGTAGTTGATTATGCAGTCGAGTCACAATTGATGACTTTTTCTTAATGGCTCAAAAGAGAGAGGTTTTTTTTTTGAGTAGTTTGTTGCTGCTGTCTCTGGGTTTTGTGAAAGGATTTCATCTTAGCTAGACGAGATAACAAAATACTCAATCATACTATGGCTATGCTGATTATTGTTAAAGTAAGCCAGTCAGAGATAAGTCTTCATTACTCCACTGATGGCCAGTTAGAAATTATCTGTAGGTCAGCAGGTGTGTATCCTATTGACATTGTCAGCTGCCATAATAGTTAACTGGAGTTTCTTTTTCTTTTCTTTTCTTTTGGATGTAGTTTACTGTTGCAGTAAAATGCTTCTATTTATTTATCTCTTTAAAAATCAATTTGTATAATCATATGTTAAAAACATTGGGTCTATTTTTCTGTTCTCAGAAATATAGTAGTTTTATTGTAAAAGTAACTCCAGAGATTTTGTACTTTCTATGCTTAAATTTCAGGTGCGTCTTTTCACCGCTTTTCCTTTTTCCTTATAAAAGAGAGATTGTATATTATTTTTCAGTTCTTATAAAGTATCTCTTTTGATGAGGGCTCGCATGGTCATTCTTGACAAAAGTCTAACCCTTTGATGTCCATTAAATTAGTTATATTTCTACAACACAAAATATTTTAACAACTTTTTATACAATTCCTAATAATATTTAAGTCTGAAAATATAACAGAATTTTTTTAAACATTGAGTAACTATAGGGGATCCATAGATTTTTGTTGAAGAGAGAACCATGATTGGCTTTTGATAAAACAGACCTGTGGCAGAATAGTTGTTGGTTGAATGGATCACTTGGGT
>NC_068981.1:182611522-182617913 GCF_001194135.2 Octopus bimaculoides | reverse complement strand
GGGGGGGGGGGGGGCGGTGTATTAATGTTTGTTCTTATATTCAGTTAGAATAAAAACAATTTTATATCAATGATGGGCTACTCTATACTTTTGTAGAGTTACAAATTTATTATTCTTAAACAAGAATATTATTGACAGTAAATTTGAAATTTTGGCCAGCTAAGCCATCTTCAGACTGCGATGCATTGAATTTAATTTTGTAGGGTTAAAATCTTCTTTGGGTGTCTGGGTTTTAGTAGAGTAGTCATTAGGTTGTAGGATGGGTTGTGATAGAGAAATGTTTTGGAGAAATTTTTATTGATTAAATTGTTATTGTTTAGAATTTGTTCATATCTGTAGAATTTCATAAGCAGTTCAACGATGGTTTAGCTGGCTGGAAGTCAGTAACAGTCTTGTTTAAGAATTATATATGTATGTATATGTATAAATGGGACTATTTAGCTTGAAGTAATTGTTTGTCTCTAAATTATTCTATAAAATTGGAAATTTCCTGCCAAGAGCTTAATTTTCATGTATGAGATGTCTTTATAAGAGATCCATTAATATTTTATCACTGATCTTAATTTCAGCTTCTTCAGATGTTGAAACTGTTGAAGTAGAAGTTTTGTTGCTAAAAATTTGTCATAAAAAACGAAAGGTATTATTTATATTTTTAAGATTATATTTGTTGAGTTGTGTTATTGTTGTTGTTAATCATCATCATCATCATCATCTTCTGTAAATATATTTCCATTTTTGCTTTTCAGGCTAGGTGTTAATTGCAATTTATTTTTTATGAAACTCATGCTAATCATCCCGTGAGTCATATTAGAATTGAACTTAACTGAATATCTCAAAAGTTGGGGGGAATAATCTTAGAAAAATAATCCTGTTTGATCAACTTGGGATAGGATTATTGTTAGGCATGGTTGTGGTAAGAAGTTTGCTTTGTAACTCTATGGTACTAGGTTTAATCTTGAGCAAAAAGGGAAAATTGGCAAACAGAAAGCATTCCAAAACCATTATTAATGTAGATAATCTGTCACTGTATCATTGGAAACTTATTGTCAAGGACACCATTGTTCACAAATTGTATGACAGAAGATGTAAATAAGTAGAGTAATTTTAATTGCAATCTTAATTTCATCAGCATTTAATGTTCATATTCCATGCTAACACGAGTTGGATGGTTCAACAAGATCCAATGGATGCCCTTTCTAACACCAACCACTTTACAGTTTGTAGTGGGTGCTTTTTTTCATGCCACGAGCACTGGTGAGGCCACCATGCAGCTTGCAAGACAACAAACCCCCAAGGCGTTTGGGGAGCAACTTTAAACTAGAAGAATGAAGAGTAGAGAGGCGTAAAGTATGAGAGAAAGAAGGGCCAGAGCAGGGCAGGTTTCTTACTATAGTGAGCAACATTTTAGAAGAGAAGGTTGGGGTGATTAGGTGAAGCTCAAAAGCAGTAAAAAAAATCTTATTTGAAAATATCTAATATTATACAGGTGCAGCTGTGGCTTTGTTGTAAGAAGTTTGTTTCTCCACCACAAGGTGGCACTTGGGCAAGTGTCATCTACTATAGTCTGTCTCCCACCACCACTTGACAACAAGTCTTGGTGTCCCTGTAACTTAGCAGTTTGGCAAAAAAAGACCAATAGAATAAAGTAGTGGGTGTTAATTCATTCAACTAAAAATGCTTCAAGAAGGTGGTACCCTAGCATGGTGGCAGTCTAAACACTGAAACGAGTAAAAGGTAAAATATATAGCAGATAAAAGTCATAATTGGAAATATTGGATTTAACCCATACTAATAAAGGTTATCTGGACGCAAAATAGTGCTTGTATTTATTTAACCATTGTATTTGGTTTATTTACTGCAATAAAACTGAACTGGACACTTCTGTATATTTGTTATCCCTATTTATATAACTATCTTCAAAATTTTGACTGGGTTAAAATGGGTTAATTATTCTATAATCTGAGAGAAAAGTTGTACAAAATGTGAAGTATGTTTTCAATGAAGCATTGTTAAAGAGAGAAGATATCTCATCTGTAAAGTATACTATTACGAGTAACTTGAATTCTTATATTTTTCCCTGTACACTTTATAGTACACCTGATAATTCAAGCGTTTATGTGATTGAAACACTTTTTATATTTTATTTGGTTTTATTTCTGTAGGATGTGACCTCTCCTGTAAAACAAACTAAGCTTGGCAAAGTTGAAGTGCCTCTGAATCCACACAATTTGGACTCATCTATACAACCTGCTGCCAACAATTCAGAACCCATATCCATTTCTCATGAACAATTCCACCATAACAACGGACATGCCGTCAAGTCTTATGTTCTGGTGTTGCGGGTCCGGTGTCCAGTAAAGAGATATCTCTCTAATGGATTGTGTAATGGAGACATTTTAGATGGACCAGGTGAGTGTTGAACACATCTCTTCAGTCATTATATTCTGTTGCAGCATGTTGTGAGGGACATGTGGTTAGCTACACAGTCATGTGAACTATTGTGATATAATTATTTTAAGGTCTGAGTTATGATTGTATGTAGTGTAACAATGACTGGGGTAATAATCATTTCTTTATATGTACGATAAACACTCAACTTGGATGCAAAAATTTTACAAGATGATCTTAGGTAACCTACTAGTTTTGACTTACTTCTGTCTAGATTTAAAATAAATTCCTGTCAGTTAATTCATAAAGCACTGGGATTTGCACTTACATAGCATGGACTGCTGAGCACATTTTATGAAAAGGAGACTACCATGCACACATAACAAATAAAAAATAGTTAAAATATCTTCTTAGTATATAATGGTGGCAAGTTTTACATCATCTGAAATGTCATTAGTTGAACTATTAGTCCTCTTGCATTCTGGGGGGTATCGGAGCGTTTGAGTGACATTAGACCTCAACAAATGGCCATAAATTAAATGCATCTTTCTGGGCCACGTTAGTGGTCTGGCGACCTGTGCCTGATAGCCACGATTGTGGACTGTCATGTTTTGTGTGTTAAATAGTTAGTGTTATGTTGTGACGACTTGTGGCTTCATGATTAGCGTATTTGGCTTGTTAGGTCATGAGTTCGATTCCTGGTGGTGTGTTCTTTCTTTGAGCAAGACACTTTATTTCACGTTGCTCCAGTCCACTCAGCTGGCAAAAATGAGTTGTTCCTGTAATTCAAAGGGCCAGCCTTGTCACATTGTGTTCTGCTGAATCTCCCTGAGAACTATGTTAAAGGTATGTGTGCCTGCAGAGTGCTCAGCCATTTGCACATTAATTTCTTGAGCAGGCTGTACTGTTGATTGTTTCAACTGGAACTCTCATCGCCATAACCAACTGAGTGCTGGTGTTATAATGAAGAGTGTCTGTAAAATCACCAACTCCAATTTTTATCTTGATTGGACATGTATGCACACATGCATGCACATATACAAGTGAGTGGACAAACAGAAGAAAGTAGTGCTCAACATAATTAGTTGGAGTGGTGTGTATTTAATAACAGGGTGACTTGTCCCTGACCTAAAATTTTTATGATGTGGTTATGATCTCTGCTCATAACACTTTGAGTAATGTGGTGCTGAATCAACCTGTTATATCAAATCATCTGTTCAGAGAGACCCTTTAAAAGTTGAGTGTAGCTTTGGATTCTGTAATGATGAAGTATCAATATAGCCGAATCTGCTACTGGATAAAAACCAATTTATTATAGGTTACATTTTCAGTTGGTATAATTTGCATGTCATTTAGAACTAAGCATCTTGCATACAGGTACCACAAAATTCCTGCAGCAGATATAAGCTTAGGGTTTAACACTTTATTCATTTAGCAACATGGCATCTAAGAATATGTGAATAAAATTATCTGTTCATATTTTGTATAGTGTGTTAAGTTATTAAACAAAACTTGTCTGGGAAAGAAGCTATGTGAATTCTGCTAAGTGCTGTATGTTTTTGTATTAAATGGAAATTTTACGTCAACTTTGATTTGAAATCATTTCAGATGAGCCTCCACACAAAAGGAGAAAAAACGGAAAGATGTCTCCATTTGAAGAAGATGTAGTTTTGTATGGTTCTGAGCTGGCCATCTATGACAAACACAAACGGTGTCAGATGACTGACGGTGATTATGAACTCTCTCTACAGGATCTTGGTTCAAAAATCTCTCCAAAGAAAAATGCAGCCAACTGGGAGACAATAGTGGATGGTAAGGTAAGTGAATTGATGGCTAACAGTACTTTCTATTCTGATTATATATTCAGTCGGATGTGTAAAGTTAACTAAGAAAGAGAAAAAAAAACAAAACATTTATCATGGGGTTTTGGTTAGAGAAAGGAAGAACACGGTGATAAACCAATCATCTCCATGCACTGTATAAATAAAACAAATGGTCGATTCATTGACACCAAACTTGTGGCGCTCTGCAGTAAATCCTCCATCATCACATATTTTCTTGATCATCTCTTCCTTTTGTTGTAGAGAATATACTCACCTGTGTCATTTGTTAGAATCATCTCATAGAGATGACAAGTGCTTGGGCAATTTGCAGTGCTTGAGAAGACAGGTTAAACCAAATGAAATCATAGACATGGCCATAAAAGGTATCCACTACACTCTTGGAGTGATTGACATTAGGAAGGGCATCCAGTCATAGAAATCAAGCCAAACAAGACTAGAGCCTGATGCAGCTCTTTGGCTTACCACTTCCAGTCAAACTGTCTAACCCAGGGGTAGGGAAACTTTTTAGTGCAGCGGACAAAAATTTCCCAAAAATAGGTCTAAAGGCGGATCACGAGTTCTCTTATATCTGTGTAAATATTGTATATATGTATGTATAATTTGATATACATTAATAAAGATAAGTTTAACACCTTATATTAACACGTAACATCTTCATTAACTCCGCCGCTGAATTTAGGACGTTTATATTACTTATGAAGTATTCTATATTTTTCAGCTAGAGTGTAGTTGGGTCTCAAGGGGGTGGTACAAACTTAGCAATATGTGTTTTATAGTGAAAACAAGATCTCCATTGAAATGTCAATTGCTGGATGATTTTCTGTTCGAGTCGAACCGTTTTAAGTCGTAGTGGAAACGCGACCTATGTCGTAAAGAGGCATATGAGTACTGTATAAATTCTTTAATTGAAAAATTAACTACATTTTGTACATATGAGTATGCCACCCTGCAATTGCACCCGCAGGTGGGGGTTTCCCCACCCCTGGTCTAACCCTTACCAGCATGGAAAACAGATGCTAAATGATGGTGATGATGAAATGCCTTACTATTTTTTTTTCACTGATTCCATGATGATGGGTACGAGTATGTAAATTTGTATAAAAAATACGCAGCCTCACAACACAGTCATGTAAACGTATGCGATAGTCAATACGTTGTGTGTAGTTGAGTATTGGTGGTGATCACTATGGCACGTTTTGCTGTACAAGCTGCATCTTCAACTGATTGCCAATCCGTTTTATCACAGATCAATCCATGATAAGCATAACATGGTGCACAGTTGAGCACACCATGTTATCTCAGATCAATGGTGAATAAATGTGTGATAAATTAGGCTGTGTGTACTAAAATGTCAAGGATGATGTTCAGCCAGCATTTTCATTCTTAGGTAAAGTACTTTACTCACTTCACCATCCAACTGTTATGTAAATGTCAGGTCTTCTTACTTCATGGCAGAATTATTTTCTGTTTTAAACAAATGTAGGAATCATCATCTAACATCCGCTTTCCATGGTTTGACAGGAGCTGGCAAACCGGAGAGCCGCACTAAGCTCCAGTCATCTGTTTTGGCATGGTTTCTATGGCTGGATGTCCTTCCTAACACTAACTGGGTGCTTTTTACTTGGCATCTATACGGGGAATAGATATATGTAAACAAAATATCCTCTTCTTTTTTTCTTACTGTTTGTGGCTCTTATTGCGCAGATCCTCTACAAGAACCTACTCTTACCACCCACTTCTCTCATTTTTTAATCCTTTGTCTCCTAATATGAAGGTAGCCCTGCACTTTGAACATAAAACACAATATTTGTGCCTGATATGGTTAGTTAAAACTGCAAAATTTTCACAAAACTGTAGTTTCATGTTTCCATTCATCAGACAGTTGCGATGAATACTGTGTTTATCACAACTGTCCAACAAACAGGAACATGAAACTTGTTTTGTGAAAATGTTGCAGCTTTAATATATATATATATATATATATATAGATATGCAGGGCAGGGAATCATCAATTAGTAATAAAATTAATAATTAACAATTCTGCCGGGTAGCTCAGTATGAAAAAAACCTTCTTCGGTAAATAATTTATAATCATAAATATATAGGGATTGACAGTAACCTGCTTCTCCAACATACTGAGAATTCAGACTGCTATTTCT
>NC_068981.1:182604141-182611217 GCF_001194135.2 Octopus bimaculoides | reverse complement strand
AGCATGGAAAGCGGACGTTAAACGATGATGATGATGATGATATATATATATATATATATATATATGTGTATATATGTCTGAACGTGGTCAATGCCAGTACCCCATGACTGGCTCCCATGCTAGTAGCATGTAAAAAGCACCCACTACACTCTCGGAGCAGTTGGCATTAGGAAGGGCATCCAACTGTAGAAACTGCCAGATGAGATTGGAACCTGGTGCAGCCGCTGCCTTTCCAGACCTCAGTCAAACTGTCCAACCCATGCCAGCATGGAAAACGGACGATGATGATGGTGTGTGTGTTTGTCCCCCACCCCACCACTACTTGACAACTGGTGCTGGTGTGTTTACATCCTCATAACTTAGCATTTCAGTACCAGGCTTTAGATTAAAATTCTTCAAGGTAGGTGCCCCAGCATGGCCAAGCTAATGACTGAAACAAGTAAAAGATAATAGTAATTAAGATTAGGATTAGTTGTCCCAACATTTTCTCTTACTAATGTATTCGGTCTACTTATTCTTCAGATCTCTTCCTTATATGAGATCAATGATATAAGGATTTGTATTATCAACAGTAAATTCCTTTCACATTATTGTTATGTATTTCTATATGTATGTTTCTGTTA
This sequence comes from Octopus bimaculoides, assembly GCF_001194135.2. Taxonomy (NCBI): domain Eukaryota; kingdom Metazoa; phylum Mollusca; class Cephalopoda; order Octopoda; family Octopodidae; genus Octopus; species Octopus bimaculoides. Next base: position 182,610,594 of record NC_068981.1, on the reverse strand, counting down.
TTTTCCAGGCTATTGGCCCATTTGAAGTATTCAGCAAATGTCCTACACTAAAATTTTCTCTAAACTGGACTCAGCACAGTAATAGCAACAACAATAGCTGCAACACGTGTGCCAACAGTCAGAATCGACTTGCGAAAGATCCTTGTTTGGAAAACACTCTAACTCCACATGAATTCCATAACAACTACAATCACCATTATCATCCTAACCATGTGATACATTATGATGACTCAGGTTGGTAGACAAGATCTGCTGTATTTTTTTTTTTAATCTGTTAGTGTTTTTTCATTACTATTTGAGTAATTGATTTGTTGGTTGATTGATTGATTAGCAAGACCCATGGAAAGTTTTGTCCAAATATGTTAAGCCAGCTTGAGGGGTCGCAACTTGAGGTTTTCTATACAGCTTTGGTGGAGGGATTGAATGTAGCATCACAAGCTTTTCAATTTTGCAGTACGTCTACTTTTCACTGTGAGTTGTACGTTCTATGGTGTCTATTTGCAGCTCAGTGAACTGAGTCACCGAGAGCAAAGCATGTTTTAAAGATTGACACAGCTCAGTGCCAATTTTGTCATAGCATATGCCCTCTCTTCAGATGATAATGCAGAACTCTTAACAACTTTATCATGTATGACTTGATGTGATTTTTCTAATTTCTAAAACCACCTTGGTAATGCTTGCCCATGAAGGGCACTGGTGCTGTTATCACATAAAATGCACCCAGTACATTCTGTAAAGAGGTTGGCATTAGGAAGGACATCCAGCTGTAGGAATCAAGCCAAAACACACTATGGAACCTGGTGTGGCTCCTGGCCTTTCCGGCTCCTGTCAAGCCATCCAATCCATGCCAGCATGGAAATTGGGGATGTTAAATGATGACGATGAATATGCAGCTGTGTCTAAAGGACTCACAAAAGTTCATAAGTCCAGTGCTTGGCTCCAATTTATTGCATTAAGCAGATTTATTTATTTCTGTATTGTAGGTATATTTATTTCAAGCAAAGTTCCCAGATCTGATACATTTCCGCTATCGTCGTTGCTGCCACCACTGTTGTTTAACGTCCGTTTTCCATGCTGGCATGGGTTGGATGGTTTAACTTGGCACTGGCAAGCCAGGAGGCTGTGCCAGGCTCGAATCTGATCTGACAAGGTTTCTACAGCTGGATGCCTTTCATAACCACTCTGAGAGTGTAGTGGGTACTTGTTACGTGCTGCCGGCACAGGGGTGGGTCTAACATCAACCACATTCCGATAGTGCTTTTTACGATCCACCAGCACGGGGAGCCAGTCAGGCAGCACTGGCATCAACCCATGCTTGACTGGTGCTTATTACGTACCACCAGCATGAATGTCAGTCAGGTGGCACTGGCATCGGCCACGACTACAATTTCCATTTTTGATTTATACTTAACTAACATAATGAAATTACTGTAGCAATATGAACCTGTGACCCCTTGAGCTGGTTGCCCTCTGCTTTAGATATTCACTCATCTATTTTGCCTTCATGTAATAATGGCTTAATGGAAATTGAACATTACATTATTTTGCTTGATCTTGTAACATGTGTATGCATTTTATAATGTACAGGTTTCATCAAATATGACTGAATTTGCATTTCTAGAAGTTAGTATCTAGTCAGATCTGTGCAGTTGCCTCCCTTAACGTCTATTAACTCAAATATTTACATACAGTTTTAAGTATGCATTTTTCTTACTATAATTAATAATACAGATGTAAAGCATTTCTTAAAACATCCAGAATGGATAAATTTAAATGGAAAATGTCTCCTTAAAAACATTTGTATATGAAGTTGTACTGGCTTCTTTGGAGAAAGTCCAAAGAGCCTATTGGTTAAATAGTGCTGTAGCAATAACTGCCTGATATATACATTATTCTGCTTCTCTTTAAGATGTTATAGTCCTTATGTAATGGCAGTGAGTACTTGATTGTTTACATACAACATTTTGGGATGCTTTTAAAGTCATTTGCAGTGGATTGTAAAGGTGTATTAAATTATAATACTAGGATTTAGAATATTGTTCTCACTTAGGTACTAACTTCAGAATTTTGTGTTTTTTAGAATTAAATTGAGTCTCTCTTTCAAACTCTATTAAAATGAAGTGAAAGGCTAAGATATTTAAAAATATCTACTGCATCTCTATTTGTAATATGCATAATCACTTGATAGCTTCAGGCCTTGTGAGTGGATTTGGTAGTTGGAAACTGAGAGAAGCTAGTCATGTGTCTGTCTGTCTGTCTGTCTGTGTTTGACCCAACCACCACCACTTGACAACCAGTGTTGGTATGTTTATGTTCCCATAACTTAGCAGTTTGACAAAAGTGACTGATAGAATAAGTATTGGGGTCGATTCATTCAACTAAAATTCTTCAAGGCGGTGGTCCAATACGGCTGTAATCTAATGACTGAAACAAGTAAAAGATAAAAGGTATTAACTTGGTGTATAGATTGCTGCTTTACAGTTGAATGCAAATTTACATTTCAGCATACTACCATTTATGCAAAATGGATATTTTTTTAAAATGTAAATTGAATCTTATCTCAACATATTTGTTTGTTTATAAAGTCATATCACAAATTTATTTTTACTGACTCAAAAGAATTTTAATTAAATTACATTTTTCGTTGTAATTTTTCTTTTAGGTTAAAATTAATGTTGAATATTACCTTTGAATGTTTTTTCTAAACTATATTTCTTACTGTAAATTACTTCGATAGGTCAATACATTTTATTTTCTTCAAATTTTTTTTTCAGGGATAAAACGTGACACAGTTGTTAACAAAGCTAAAGATACAAGCCAGCCCAGCACTCCAAAGAAAAAAGTGAGAATATACTACCAGTTTTATTATAACAACAACACACGGCAACAGACAGAAGCGCGTGATGATCTTCATTGTCCATGGTGCTCTCTCAACTGTATGCAGTTGTACAGTTTGTTAAAGCATCTCCGTCTCAGTCATGCTAGATTCAACTTTATGTATGTGGTTAGTATATAAACAGAAACGACTTCAGTTTTTTGTTTTCTAATTGTTGTTATGGTTTCAAACTTCACTACATGCATTATATAAAGCCACTACACAATGCTCAACAATCTATTTGATGGCATAAAAGACACAGATTTATTAGATACAGTTCAATTTCAGCAACATATATTCAGGAAGAAATGTTTTTAGTGAATTAGCCCTTTTGCAGTCAGATTACTCTGCCTCGTGTAATGCTATTTTTATTCTCATTGTTTTGAATTAATCAAGATTTTGTTGATGTGACTGCTTATTTTTAGAATTACATAGCAGGATAGGTGTAGAAAGCAAGATCTGGTCCGTTGGAACATAAAACAGGTAGAATGCTTGAGCTGGATATGGGTGGTTTAAATGCTAAAGGGTTAAAGCATGTAATATAAGGCCCAACTTTCCATATAGGACCCAGGGTGAGTTTTTTGAGAAAAGTGTGTCTTGTATGCCATCAAATACAGAATGTTTGTTTTTAGATAGAAGTGGGTATTTTCATTGAAGTCTTTATTTTATTTTGATAAAACAGTTTCCAAAACTAATTATGGTGGTCAAAGAAGGTATCAAATACTCTAAGTGAACTTGAAACTATTATGACAATTCAATGATAAATACACTTATGCTTGCACATAAAATTCACACTTACTCTTTTTATAGTCAAATTAAAAATTACATAAATCTGGAATTTCTCTGATATAGACACACTATTATATAACACAGAGATAAGTCAACGAACAAGCCTCCTAATGGTTGCTCAAATTCTTAGGTATAGCAGCAAATTTCTCTCAAGCTACATCCTACCTACTTATGAAGGACACTATAATATTGATATATGGTGTATCCTATTTATGAAAGAATAACAAAATAATCATGGCTAAAAGCGACTAAATAAGTCGTATATATCCTATCAAATTAGGAGCGGATTTTCAGGGCAGATGTTGTTGTAAACTAGATTTGGCATGTCAGGAGATTTACAATATTGATATGTAGTTGGGTCAACACTAAAGTTGTCTTTATGTAACTGCATGCATGAAGAATAAATCAACACATCCCTGTTGAAAGCTTGAGATTAATGAGTGTGGGAATTGAGTAAAGTGAAATAGTTCCACTGGGATTTGAACTTTGTTAATTTACTCATCTCTGTCTAATAGGTTTAGGGTATGTGTAAAAGGTTTGTCTTCTAGAACTGAACACATGACCATTTTTAACTTTCATCCCTTTTGGGGTTAATAAAAAAAAAAAAGTACCCACCTGGGGCAGTGAATTGGTGAAACTGTCTGAATGTTGGATCAGATGCCTTGAAGTATTTGTTGTTCTTTTATGTTCCAAGTTTGAATCCTGCCATGATTTACTTGGTAATTACTTGATTTAACATCACCATCTAACACTTTGGGTGCCTGTTACAAGTATTCAGACCAGGTCCCTTCCCTTCTATGCATCCCAGAGACCCTATAAAAACTCATGGGCATTTCCCTTCTCTACTCGCTAAAAGGTAAAATTACCCAACATACAGATGCAAAAGGACAAAGAAAACCTTACTTGTTATCTCATTGCACAATTTTTAATTTAAAAGCTTTTCATGAAGTTATTTATTTTTGCTAATTGACATATTGGTTTCAAATATTAGCACAAAGCCAGCAATTTTAGGGGAGGGTTAAGTCAATTATATCAACCAGTCGACCTTGGTGTAATTTGAACTCAGAACATAAAGCCAGATGAAATGCCGGTGAGCATTTTGCCCACCACACTTGCAATTCTACCAGCTCACCACCTTTTTGTTAACCTACTGAAACCTTTCTTATGCACTCATTAAGTTTATTTGTCTCCACAGCTACATCCTAAAGGTGCAAGGATTGATGTAACAATTAATGAAAGGTACGATGGTTCTTACGTTGGAAACCCTCAGGATCTTCACTCTCATATAGGTTATGCATTTAGTCGTAATGGCCCTGTGCGCAGGACGCCTGTCACTCATGTTATTGTTTACAGGTGAGACAATATATGTTTTTTTTATCCTATATAGCTAAAATATTATCATCGTCATCATTTAATGTCTTGTTTCATGCTGGCATGAGTTGGATGGTTCAACAGAATCTGACTTGCCTGAGGGTTGTGTTGGTCTCCATTGTCTGCTTGAGCAAGGTTTTTTTATGGTTGGCTGCCCCTTCCTAATACTAACCACTTTACACAATGTATTGGGTGCTTTTATTTTTTCCATAGCATCAGCTCTACTGGGTCATCAAGTAACACATAAAACAAGACACCCCACTTCACAGGGTTGGGTGAAGTATTGAGGGGGATGGCATTGTACCCAGCATGTAGAGAGGCTTAACTAGGAAAGAGGGACAGGAAATTACTTGGAGAAACATTGCTCTCCAGCCTGATTCTCTTAATGGTAATTAGAATGGTGCATGTTGTGTAACATAGTTTGAATTCTTGCTTGACATTGTAAACAACGATCTAAGCACCATGACCTTGGTGAATTTTTTTTTTCCTAAATCTCCTCAGCTGTATCCTTATCAATGTCTCAAATTTGACTTAGTTTTTATTTTTAGATTTTTTTTTTTGTTTGTTTAAACCTTCTTAGAAAACAAAAAGTAACTTCCATAAAGTGAATATATAAATATAGACATTGGGTGGAGAAGGTATAAACAGAAACAAAATGTTGGTAAATACCAGCTGGAACTAGATGCCTCTAGAATTGTGGATTTAAGTAGATTTTGAATGATAGACTGAACCCCTTAACATTCAGATTACTTTATCAAATGTTAATGCTTATTTATTCACATTGTTTTGAATTAATCATGTATTATTTCATAGCTTTTCGATTTCAATGATGTGATTGTTTATTTTAAAATGATATTGTAGGGTAGGTGGGAGAGGCCAAATTTAGATGGTTTAAACATAAAACAGGTTGAATATTATGGCCAATTTAAATGTTTGAGGGTTAATGTATCACTAGGTTTTAAAAAAAACCCCATCACCTATCTTTTATGTATCTCTTAGTAGAGTCTAAATTGATGCAAGCAGTAAGACTACTTTGTTAATATTTTTTCTCCAACCAGATATTTTTCATCATGAATTTTTTTAACCCTTTCGTTACTATATTTCTGACCAAAATACACCCATCATGAATTCCAATTAAATTCTAAAATAATCATGAATTTAGACTAGTCTCATTAAACACCTGTAACTTTTTTATTTATCAACATATTAATGTGGTATTTGGAACATAATTAAAGAAAGGGTTTTTAATCAATTTTATTGCATAATTTTTCTCCACGTACTGGTGGGGAGGGGGTACTGCTAGTGTCTCTCACATGTAAATATTGGTTCAGCTTCACGAATCGTACTCGTTCATAATACTGGAAATATATTCATTGCCAAAAGGTTCCTGATCGCTCCAGTAATTTGTTATTCTGGGT
>NC_068981.1:182583139-182603928 GCF_001194135.2 Octopus bimaculoides | reverse complement strand
GATACAGAAATATCCGATTCATTATTGTTCACCACGTGCTTTTGTAGCTCATTCATTCTTTTCTTCGATATCTCCATATCTTCTGTTGAAAAACCTTCAAATTCGGAATCACTGCTTGATAGCATGAAACTCCTCTCCATCTTCAAAGTTGAAAAAAATGTGGAAAAAAAAAATCTTCCAAAATTCACTGAGTTCAAATATCACGCCAAACAATGTCGGAGACAATAACTCAACTGTTTGCAAAGTGAAATCAGGTGTTTTAACGAATGTACTAACGAGATTTGGGTTCAAATATACATTTAAATAACAATGGGTGCTCTCGGCCGGGCTGGTCTTATGAACCAAAAAAGTTTTTGGACGGCCACGTTAGTAACGAAAGGGTTAAAGTATTTTAAAATAACATAGTAAAAGAATAAGAGATGAGTTATGTTAGGTTGAATTCAAAGCAAATATTTCATAACGTTCCATTTTTTTTTTATATATATGTGTGTGTTTGCTTGATTGTTGCCATGACAGATCCCCAATACTCTTCTAGTTATAGTTGAATTGTAGTTATATTTGAAAACATTGCCACTGTTCAAATGTACTGATTATTTTGACAGTTGTAACTGTTAATCTATTGCAAGACGCCTGGTTTTTTACTGGGCCTTCTTTCTTGTCCTTAGCATTTGTTGAGTGGAGTAGCATTTGTGTTTTAGTAATGTTGCACCCTTTTCCTTAATTACACTGGTGAGCTCCCTTCAGTTCTGTTTTGCTAGGTTTCTTCCTGGCAGTCTTCAGCGCATTGTTAAAATTGCACATCCGAGGGAGTCAGCTATGTCCTTCTAATGGACCCGTAAGGAGAGTATCTTTAAATGCTCCACCGCTTTAGTTGAATGATTGTTCCACCAACGAACCATTCCATCTTCTTGAGAATGACCAAATGATTGTTTAAAAAAAAATACAAAATGCCATTAAAAAAAACCCTTAAAAATACCTATTTTTAAGATCTTGTGTAGGAAACAATTTAGACTGTGTGGGTGTACATACACACACCAATGTTTATGTGAAGTAAGTGAATGGAAAGAATAACTGAGATATATATAAAACAATTTTTTTTTCCCCACCACCATCCAGACCAAAACGCCCTGATCCTTTATTGTCCGAATTTATGGAACCAGAAACAGATAACCAAATCAACCGACAGTTTATTCAGGGACACAATCGGTAAGTGTTTTGTTTTTTTTTTCCATCAGATGCATTTCTCTCTTTTACTGTGTATACATGTGTATAAACTCACAATCAAATAGATCTGTGCCCATATTTCCTCTAAAAATAACTGTGCAATTATTTAAATAAAAATAAACATAGGCGCAGGAGTGGCTGTGTTGTAAGTAGCTTGCTTACTAACCACATGATTCCAACATCGCTTGACAACTGATGCTGGTGTGTTTACGTCCCCGTAATTTAGCGGTTCGGCAAAAGAATGCGATAGAATAAGTACTAGACTTACAAAGAATAAGTCCTGGGGTCGATTTGCTCAACTAAAGGTAGTGCTCCAGCATGGCTGCAGTCAAATGACTGAAACAAGTAAGAGTAAAAAGAGAGTAACAATTGCAATTTTGAATTTCAAACTGTAGTGGCTGTGTAGTAGTAGCAGTAGTAGTAATCCTTTCTAGTACGGGCACAAAGCCTGAAACTTATTTGAGGGGAGTGGGGATAGTCGATTACATCGACCCCAGTACTCGACTGGTACTTCTTCATCGATCCCAAAAGGATGAAAGACCAAGTCAACCTCAGTGGAATTTGAACTCAGAACGTAATGACAGGCGAAATACCGTTAAACATTTTGCTTGGCATGCCAACGATTCTGCCAGCTCGTTGTCTTAATAAAAATCATAATTACTAGCTGGACCTGTGAAAAATTCATGGAAAACATAAAAAATGTAAGCATCTGTAAATTGTGCTGGTGCCATGAAAAATGTTTCTGTCATGACAGTTAGAAAATATAGAAAGAAGTGTAAAACCCATTACTGTATAATCCAACCAAAACATCTCAGTTACACAAATGTTAACAGAATTACTATTTAGCCTTGAAACCTTCTTGGTTTAGTGGTATGGAACGTTCTTTCGGCATTCTTTTACATGTTTCAGTCATTTGACGGTGGCCATGCTGGAGCACCACCCTTTACTTGAAGAAATCAACTCTTGGACTTGTTCCCTGTAAGCCTGGTGCTTACAGGAGAACACTGTATCACATGTCGATGTTATTTGCAGAGCAACATGATGAAGTGTTTTGCTCAAGAACACAATGCACCACCCAGTCCAGGAATTGAAACCACGACCTTGTGATTGTGAGTGCAACACCCTAACCATTAGGCCATGCATTCTCACTTGCAATATATGAACATGATTTCTAATAGGCCATATACTATTGGTTCACTACATTTTTTATGGCAAGAGTGATATTGAGCTTTTCTCTTCTATTCATTGGAATGTCTCATATACAGAAGGTATTAGATGTACCCCTATATCAGTAGCGCATATTCAAGGAAAAGTGAATGTCATGGACAAAATGAGTTGATAGAAGACCCATATGGGTCCTAGTTTTTTTTTTGTTAAAATGTGTGTCTTATACGCTATCAAATTTGGTACTTCATTTTTAATCCTTATACTTGTGCCCTTTATCAGACTCTAATCTTCACCATGAACGTTTTTGTTGTCACTGTTGGTGTTTATTTGCAGACTTTACTACCATACTGTCACATGTCAGCCAATTAGACCTCAGGAAATTGATATTGATAGTGAAGATGAAAATGATCCAGAGTGGTTAAGACAGAAAACAATAAATGTAAGTTGGTATCTATTTACATATATAATTCAATTACAATTTAATGTTTTTTTTTTAACTTCATCAGATATATTTTTGTAATTAATACAAGCTGTTAAATTTCTTTCAATTTTCAAAATGGATTTTGCAGAAAAAAAATCCCTTTCCACTGAAGTACTACTCAGGTGTTTTGATATTAAAAAGAGAAAATTATATTTAAATTATTTGATTATAGCAACTCTGTAATTAAGTTCATTATAGTTGTATTGGTTACTATCTATTTTCTTTCTGTAGATGATTGATGAGTTCACAGACGTAAATGAGGGTGAAAAAGAATTAATGAAGTTGTGGAATCTGCACATTATGAAAAACAAGTAAGCAAATTGTTAACACAGTATCAGCTCAGTCCTTTTTACTTTCACTATATTTGTTAACTGCTCTCTAATGCCTGCAACTAATACTTATCTGACCTGAATGCATGTTTGTGTGTTTGTGGGGAGATTAATAGTGAGTATTCAATGAACTGAGTTCTCTGCTTCAGTTTCAATTCCAGGCTGGAGTTACAGTCCTTATTTGCACCTCACATGTGCCACTTACTACTTAAGCCTTCCACTCTCCATGGAACAGATGCTGCCAATGGCTTTTCACCACTGTTCTCAACACTTGGCTGTCCTTTTCTGCTTCTCTCCAGTTGGATCCTTGCTTCTTTTTTTTTATCTCTGCCTCAGCATCCTGCTTCCCTGAGGGACGGCCTTTCCCTCTCCCAGGTCTTGTTGGTTTTGAATTGTCATCGATGCTTCTGTAACTTTGCTTTTTTTCTAGGTAGGGGTGTTGGCCCTATGCTGACCCTACGCAAATCCATTTTTACTTCTGGACAGAGGTGGTCCATATTAGTCTGGACTCTATCCTTTGACCTGTCCAGCATGCAAGACCCTATCAGGAGCTTGTACTCTACTGACATAGCTCTCAGGGTCACAGAGGCACTCAAACCACCTCATCACAGCAAGGACTGAACTTTGTGGCAGACCACACATGTGAGTTAATCTATTATCACTAAACCTCTGATATCACCATCATCATCATCACCATTTTATGTTCATTTTATCTACCTTTCTGGTATGAGTTGGATGGATTGCCCCTGCCTGAGTTAGGTCTTATTTGGAGTTGCTCCTCTGCTGGATGGGTCAGGGGATTGCGTTTCCTTTGTGTGTTCTATTTTTGGCATGTTACTCTTCCTAACACCAACCAGTTTACAGGGTGTAGGTGGTGTATTATCTATCATAGCAGCAGCTTAAGAGAGGCCAAGACTAAATGGTCCTCTGTATCTGCTCTTTCACCAACCACTGTGTTGGTTGTTCTGGTTGCATTTTCTCATGGCACCAGCACTAATGAAGTTGCCTTGTACTCAGCAAGACAGAGGAGTCCTCGTTGCTCATTCTGGGTAACATAACCAACAGGATGAGTAGAGGGGAACAAAGCAAGAGCACATTAAAGGGATAAGGGATTAAGGTAACAAGGTGTAAGGGGAAATGGTTATAGTGTGGGTAGAAGACAAGATGGAGTAAGGGGAAGTACAAAGCCAGAACATGATGAGGTGAGGGAGAAACAGATTCGAGTGATTGAGGTGGAGAGGGGGCTGGATACTAAATCCTCTGCCTTTTCATCATCATGATGTAACACCTATTTTCCATACTGGCATGGGTTGGACAGTTTGGTAGGAGCTGGTAAGCCAGAACACTGTATCAAACTGCAGTGTCTGCTTTGGCATGGTTTCTGTGGCTAGGAGTCCTTCATAATGCCAACCACTTATTAGAATATACTGGGTGCATTTTACTGTGAAATGGTTGGCATTAGGAAGGGCATCCACTCATATAACTTCAAAAATGTCAATGCCTCTTTATTATTTCATCACTTTTTGTTGCTGTTGTATTTTGGATAGGACATAAAGGTTTTTGAATTCAGAAGAGCTAGTAAAAATTTCTATTTCAGAATTTTTTGAAATATGTATTTCTTGCTTGAGTTGAATACATGACAGAGTGAGACGTGTATTTTATCATCTTTCAAATTATGAGAGCCAGCTTTGGTAAAATGTAAAATAACACAGCTAAATGCTTGCTTCCACTCTTTGCTTCTCTTAATAATAAGATAAGTGTTTTTGTATATTTAGTACATGAAACCTTGTTTATCACTGATTCATTCATCACTGATCCAGTATTACATGCTACACTCAATTGTGATCCATGTTATGCTTATCACTGATTGATCTGTAATAACATGGGTTGGGGTGACATACCTGAAGAAGGTTGGAGGCCACTCTACCCAAAATATTCTGGCTATAACAACAAAAACAAGGACCCTAATCCAAAATTCATCTAAAAAATTTACAAATTTGTGTAAGCAATATTCATAGATACATAAATTTTGTGTTTGGCTCTAAGCTTAAAGTGGAGGTTGGCATGCATCTAGTGTCAAGGCTAAACTTCATCTTTGTTAAGAAGTATCTTTGTTAGTTACTCTATATTGACAACTTCAAGAATATATCTGAAGCCATTACAAAACTGATTAGAGACTCCTTACATCAAATGGTAATTTTTTCATCAAGGGACTGCAAGTAATATTTGTTTGTGGTGTAATGCATTTATCAGTAACTTCACCTTCTGTCACTACACCACACATGGGTTGTGCAGTCAATGCTCTAGACTAAAGGCTAGGCATATGTTTAGAACAACTCTGGAAATATGTTTTTATATCAGTATTATATCTGTGTGAAGGCACATGGTTTTGTGGTTGGGGTGTTGGACTCATGATCATAAGATTGTGGTTTCAATTCCTGGACTGGACAATGCTTTGTGTTCTTGAGCAAAATACTTCTTTTCACGTTGCTTCAGTCCATTCAGCTGACAAAAATGAGTAATCTTGTGACAGACCAGCATCTCATCCAGAGGGGAATAAATATGTTACAAAATCTGGGAAACCGATCTTATATGAGCCTATATGACTTGGGAAGGGATTTTATCCTTTTGTTACACCTGTGCATGAACTGTCAGTAAAAATAGATAAATGATGTTTCTCATCATTATCGTCATTTTAACACCTACTTTTCCATGCTTGTATGAGTTACACTGAGTTTATTTAGGTAGGATGCCCTTCCTGTTGCCAATCCTCACTTGTTTTCCAAGCAAAAGTAATGTTTCCCCATGGCTGGACATGTTCTAGCAGAATATTGGAAAGGAATGACACTGCTTGTATGGCAGTGATGCTCATTTACAACTATCATCTGATGCCAAGACAAGGAGACACGAGAATGTGTTTGTATATAACAGGCTTCTTTTAGTTCTCAGCTGATGAATCTACTCGTGGTTTTGGTCAGCTTGAGGGTTATAGATGAAGGCACTTGCCTAAGGTACCACACAGTGGGACTGAACCCAGAACCATGAAATTAGGAACCAAACTCCTCTCCACACAACAACATCTGCACCTATAAACCTTATAAGTTACTGTAAATATTTTTACATCTAATATTAGCCTTAATTTCCTTCAATCTTGTGATGATTACGTGAATGAATGGAATATCTCAACAGTTTCCTTCTTTTCTTTCATCAATCCTGCTTAATTTTATTCTTCACAGTTCTTAATGAAATGTTTTCTTTTTCTGTGTCCTGGTTTCTGTAAAGTCTAAACATAGAAGTAACTATCGTGAAACGTCAATTATTGATTTTGTTTTCTCATTATTTTCTGTGATTGATATACGTGGTCTAATCAATAAGTATCTGGACTGTTGCCATAGTAACAAAACTAAAGCATGCAGAGTGAAGCCGTTTGACACAGATTGACCTTGAACTCTGCTGTGCGTGCGCACTAAGTTTTAATGTTCTAGCTTACTTCTGCTGTTTACAGCAGTGCTTGGAAGGAAGGTGTGTAGCGTGTGATGACAGAGAAAGTTGAGCAGAGAATTTGCATCAAATTTTGCCAAAAGCTTGGCAATACCTGCTCAGAAGCCTACACAAAGTTTTCAAAAAGTTTTCATTGTTCTTGACACAATCAAGATCTTGTGCAGCTGAAACCCGAGTGTCTTTTTGGTCAGCTGAAAGCAGTTTTGGCACAAACTTGGCAGCCACATGTCTCATCCCCGAATCTTCAGTGATAATGGACTGAAACTGAACCGTAACTAATCTGCACATCTTCTGATAACTCACGGATGGTGATTCGACAATTTCCCCAAACAGCTTCATGCGCATCTGCGATGTTTTTCTCAGTTCTGCTGGTTGCAGGTCTCCCAGAACGTTTGTCAATATCAACATTTATGTGGCCATCTTGAAAATGTCTGAACCACTTGTATACTTGTGTGTGGCCTATACACTCTTCTCCATATATTTTATGCAACTTTGCGTAGGCCTCTGAGCAGGTATCACCATGACAACTTTCTCTGTCATGGTCAATGTGATGATCACATGCTTCACACCTTCCTTCCAAGCACTGCTGTAAACAGCAGAAATGAGCTAAAACATGAACATTTAGTGCGCATGTGCAGCAGAGTTCAAGGTCAATCTTTGCCAAGCAGCTTCACTCTTCATGCTTTAGCTTCGTTACTATGGCAACAGTCCGGATACTTATTGATCAGACCTCGTATGTATTTAACTTATCTCCCCCCAGTTTTATGTAAACAATTCTTCAACTCTATCATTGTTCACTGTATTTGCTACATTGTACTTGAATACCTCTTGTGGTGGAGGCCCAGTGGTTAGGGCAGCGGACTTGCGGTCATAGGATCGCGGTTTCAATTCCCAGACCGGGCGCTGTGAGTGTTTATTGAGCGAAAACACCTAAAGCTTCACGAGGCTCCGGCAGGGGATGGTGGCGAACCCTGCTGTACTCATCCACCAAAACTTTCTCTCACTCTTTCTTCCTGTTTTTGTTGTGCCTGTAATTCAAAGGATCAGCCTTGTCCCACTCTGTGTCATGCTGAATGCCTCCGAGAACTACGTTAAGGGTACACGTGTCTGTGGAGTGCTCAGCCACTTGCACGTTAATATCAGGAGCAGGCTGTTCTGTTGATCAGATCGACTGGAACCCTCAACGTCGTAGGCGATGGAGTGTCAACAACAACAATTTGAATACCTCTTGTAATAATACATTTTGTTGTAAACAAACACAAACAAATGCTATTGCATTAGTGAATTTAAGCAATCAAAAGGCACTGGTCACTTTTTATTTTTGTTGTCTTAAATTTTGTGTACATTCCCTTAAGTAACTGGCAGACAAAGCTAAAAGTAATGGTCTAATAATTAAACTTAGCTTAAAAATGATATTTAACGAATCTATTTATTACATGTGTAGCAGGCATTGATCATTAACCCTTTAGTATTTAGACTATTCTGTCAAATGTAACGCTTGGATTAATCCTGTATCATCTTGCAGCTTCGAAATTTCAATGATGTGATTGTATATTTTTAGAATGACATTGTAGTGTAGGTATGAGAAGTCAGAACTGCTTGTTCAAACATAAAGCAAATAGAATATTTGAGCCAGATATGGCCGGTTTAAATGCTAAAGGGTTATAGTGATTTTATGCCAGCCAGTTTCCTGAATATTTCAACAAAGTTTTTTTTTTGTTTTTTTCCCCTTAATTTTTGAAATCGGTAATTAACATGTCATATTTTTATTAAATCCTAATCATTAACAGTTAAGTATTTTTTGTGTTTTACAATTTCTCATGTAGAATCATTTCTACCTTGAATTATAAACCTATTTTCATGCTTTATGATCATATAATAGTCATCATCATGATTCTATATCTGCTTTTCCATGCTGGCTTGGTTCGGGTAGGTCACAGTGTTTTGTCACTCGTCACGGTCTTTCTTCAGAGAAAATGAGTTACCTTTGTTGTGTGTGTCAAAGTTTTTGGCATGTTTTTTTTTTTACAGCAGGGTACCTTTTCTATCACCAACCACTTTACAGTATTTAACTATATTATAATGTGTACAGCTAACATGAAATCATCTTCTTCATTTAACATCTACTTTTCCATGCTTGCATGGGTCAGACAAAATTTGTTCAGGCAGATTTTCTACAGCTGGATGCACTTCTTTTGCCAACCCTCATGTGTTTCCAAGCAAGGTAAAATTTCTCCATGGCCAGGCATGTTCTTCACAGAAGACTGGATACAAACAACCTTGATTTTTACCAAATCCACTCACAAGGCTTTGGTCAGCCCACAGCTACAGTAGAAGACATTTGCCTAAGGTGCTGTACAGTGGGACTGAACCCAAGACCATATGATTAAGAAGCAAGCTTCTTAACCACACAGCCATGCCTGTGATATGTAAAATAAATAGATTCATTTCAGTATTTCTGAAATGAATTTTTATATTACGTAATTAGTTGGTGGTTTTCTCATTTTGATTGTTGCTTTCATTACATTTCAGCTGTTTATGATCCAGCCTTGCCTGGGACTGAACTCAAAACGTCTAAGTGACTGCACTGCACTATGGGTATAGCATAATGGAACGAGGAGCTAGTTGATGCAGTGCAGTCACCCAGAAGTTGAGTTCAATCCCATGTGAGTCACAAGATACCTGATGAAGGCTGGAACATACACAGCTGAAATGTAGAAGAGAGCAACAACTAGGCCGAAGACACAGTTCCGACTAATATGTAATGAAATAAATTCAGTTGAAAAGAAAACAAACCTGATGATGAGATTTTGGAAAGTCTCGATAGTTGTGTTTGCAAAATAACACAGTTACTTTCTCTGTGAAAGGTTCCTTTACATAGAGAACTTTTTTAGTTCATAAATTTATTATCCATGCTCCATCATTTTTAATATTTTTTTTTGTTTTTATTTATTTTCTTTTAGGAGAAGAGGCAAGGAAAATGGAGCTTATTCATCGAATAGGTAAAAGAAAAATTCATACAAGTATTTTTAAGTGTTTAAAACGAAGCATAGAGTTGCCAAGACATTAATCCACTCGCTCCACAATTTATGCTGACATGCTAATTTATGCTGACATGCTCGTGATGAGTGGAAATGTCCATCAATAAGTATATTATATATTTTTTTTTTTTTGATTTTTTACCAATCACAATGGTACATTGCTCACTTTAACAGAGTGTTGCATTAACTCTGATATTGACAAATATTTTAATTAGATAAATGGTAAGTCAGGCTTTTTAAAGCCCTGCTTTAGTTTCTAACCTGTTGCAGGTATCCAGTTGGAAGCACGACTTTGACCCCTAACTATTTAAAATAAAGTATTTTAAAATTAACCTAATATATTTGCATCTGACTCACTCTCTCTATTTCTTTCTCACTTTCTAAGAAACTTGTCCAAACTGAGATAAAGCACTATTATTGAAAGTACAGAAAATTTTTTTGGGGAAAATATCCCCAGATGGCAGTGCCCCAGCATGGCCAGAACCCTTAACTGAAACCAATAACAGAATTGCATAAATATTCAAATAATTTTAAGTTTTAAGCTTAGTCGCTTTTGATTTTGTTATTTTTTTACCTCTCTGGGCCCTGTTATCAAACCTTGAGAGCATGCAATGAAAGCCAAAGGTTTGACCTCTCAGATACCTTAGTAGTGTAATCTTACTCTTTCGAGCCATTTTACTTCAGTTATGTTGTTAGCTGTAGGGAAAAATTATGAATAACATCCTGTTTTCCTTTCCTCTGAACTTGAGCATCATGCTTACAAATTTGGTTGCATTCAGTGGCTTGGAGAAGAAGAAGAAGAAGAAGAAGAAGAAAAAAAAAAGGTGGTTCCATGAAGATCACTTCTTGTCACACTCCACATAGCTGAGTTTTCATTAATATCTCAATCACTCAAATGGTTATGAAACATTACTATTACAATATTATATGTTTCATTAGTCAGTCATCCATCAATCATTAATCTCCATTGTTTTATTATTTTTGAAATATCTTTAAACTGCTTCTTCATTTAACAATGTCTACTCAATCAGTAACATGTAAACAACACTTGTTATGGACATTGAGTACCTTTATGTAATTGAGGCAAATGCTATGTTGAGAATGTTCTAAATGTGTATTGTACATTCATAAACAATTTAAGCACATTTATTTTTAAGTAAAATTGAGAAAGTTGAAACAGAAGACTATACCGAACTGCTGCATGATATCAAATGTCAGAACTAATTTCTAGCTAATACAGCAGAACATGTTGATTGTTTATTGTTTCAGTATTTTGGTTAAAGCAAATAATAATAAGAATATTTCAAGAACATTGCATTTTTATATAAAAACAATGAATAAGTAGCTTATTGAATAGCATATGACTTAAATTGATTAGGAACAGATTTAGCCTACAAGGGATATAGTCTGGCGTTGTGTTGGTAGGAGGCATCATTTATGCTCGATGAAAACAACTAAAGAAGTACTTTGATAGGAGTGAACCCATATAGCCAGTAATCTGGTATTCACTAAAAAAAAACAAAAAAAACTAGGGGTAGATAAATGGGTTGTAAGAGAATTACAAGCCATGTAAAGAAGTACAGTTACCATTGAGTTTAGTCTGCTCTATTGAATTCATTATAGTCCTCCAGCCATAGAAGGAGTTAACATTATCCTCTATATGTAAGATTTCTTGTGAACTTAGTTCTTATCGCAGAATCTGCTGCAGATTTAGAGAAGAAATTCCTTGCAGAGAAGCAAAGCTTGGAATTGAAAGACCTCAAATTAAACTGGGGAAAAGACTTGAGTTTTAGTAAGGAAGAGAACAAAGTCTCTTTTACCTTGACGGAAGTGACTGTACTCAATATGCAGAAAAGGTGTAGCTAGGAATTCTCAGTGTAACCTACAGATACACAAGAGATGTAGTGGGATTGAAAGCAGGCTGGCAGAGAAACGGGGCTTCATATTTGGCATGTGCAAAGGGGCAGTTAGCTGTCAGAATAAATTTCTTCAAATTCTCAGAAGTAGTTGATTATCTTTTGTTACTGGGGAAACTTAATCAGTGGTGGAGATGGGGGCTTTGAAAGCATAGTAGTCAAAGAAAAAGCTCAGGGTGCTGTTTCCACTGCTAATAACAAAGGTTTCTCTCTTTCTCTCAAAATAAAGAGCAGATTGTATGGTGCTTGAGTCTGAAATGAAATGTTGCATGATAGCAAGATATGGGCTTTGAATATGGAAAATTAGGCAAGCTTGTGCTGTTGGATGTGTAATGCTGGTGTGCATGACCAACACAGCAGAAATGTGCTGAGAGGATTTAATGGTGTGGGCATGTAATGCATATGAATGATATCGCTTGTATAAAAAAACAAAAAGAGCCAAGTGCTTAAAGTGGTTGGAAGCTATGGAAGAGGGAGATTGAGGAAGATATGGGACAAAATGGTGAATACTGATCTCAAGTTATTGAACTTCAAGATGACAAAGGATTGTGACGAGTGGCAACAGGCAGTGGTGGGCAAATTCCATCTACCAGAGCATGCATGACCAGAATGGACATTGAAATGGTGGTGGTGATCATTGAGATATTTAATATATCTGCATGGAGTCTCTTGCCTATTGTATTGCTGTCAAGACTCGATGATATTTGCCCCATTCATTACCCTCTCATCTATCGCTCACTTACCTTACTACTGTACCATGTTGTGTAACAAATAATTGCCATTTGATCTGTCCATATTCAATCACTCCATCATCCTTTCTCACTATATTGCTCTTCCACACATGTTTCACCTCTCTACCTACCTCTCTCACCACTGTGACACACTCTCTCTTTTTACATTTTCCCAACATGCTGAACATTAATCCTCATCAATCTCGCTTGTTTGAGACAGCCAGTAAATGGTCAGATGCAGCCTCTCCTTTCTTCTGACTATTATAAAGGCAACAAGATCTACAAGCATTAATTCCACGTGTGTGTTTGTTTCTTTTGCGTCTTAATTAATTCCCACTGAGCATTTCTATTTCTCCATTTCTTCTAGTTACATTGCTGATTGTCAAATACCAACAGCTTGCATGACATTTATGGAAGAACATGGAGAAGCAATCATCAGAAAGAACTTAACTCGCAATTTCATGCTCCACATGGTGAATTTGTTTGATTTTAGCCTAATTGGACCAGAGGTGGTGCAGCGCACAATGAGTGTGTTGGAAAACTTAAAAGAAGAACTGGGTATGTATTGAACGATGACGACCACGGAACACCTGAAATAAACAAGAAACAGACGAAAAGAAAGGGCTTAAATCAGTTGAAAGCCTTTTGCTGACCACTGCCACTTCATCATAAAGCACTTCTTAACTTTTATAGTTGAAGATTCATTATTAACCATCCTAACACATCATTGCCATATCCTCTACTGCCAGGCATTATTTACAACCACCACCACCACCACTTCACAAATACATCTGCTGCTTGCATTTGAGAAACTGCATGCAACAGTGTCCATTCCAAAAAGAATAAGTATAAAGATTATACTACTACTAATAATAATCTGAAAAGAACTCGTTCCTTTTCATTCCATTCTTCACATCAAGCATCTCTTAAATTTGATATTTAGCCATCTCGTCTTTCTGCCACCTGAAATGTGTGTGTGTGTGCGTGCGTGCGTATGCACGCGCATGTGTGAAGGAAAGAAAGAAAGAGGGAGGGAGGGAGAGATGAGCTGCCATGTAGGAGTGTTTCGACGTGAAACAAACTATAACCATTAGGTAGCAGAGTTTGCTTTATGATTTTCGTAAATTTGCACATGCATCCACCAAAACACACACTCACACACATTCTCTTTCTCTCTCCTCTTGGACAATGAAATATATGTGCTTGATACTTTAATATATTTTCAGAAAAATACCAGAAACTGTGTCAATAAAAGCATGAAGTTGATTAGTTGTGTAAAAGTGCTTTTTATTTTATTTTATTTAAATTTTTTTTTTTTTTTTAAAGCAATGACAGCTTTTTCTCTTAACCTCCTCTCTTTCGTTCTTTCATCATCTTCCCTTTAGTTCATCGCTTTCAGTAGTATACACATCATCTCTCTCTCTCTCATTACATTCCCTTTCCCCCTCCTCTTTTTGCTCTGTCCCATCCTTGTGCTGTATTGCCTTTTCTTTCTCCTCATATCTCTTCCTGTCATACATCCACACTGTTACTTTCGTTTTCCTTTTCACCTTGCTCACCACACACACACACACACACTCTCTCTCTCTCTCTCTGATATGAATGAAAGATTTCTGTAACTTTTTTTTTTTTTTTTTTTTTTTTTTTTTTTTTTTTTTTTTTTGGAAAGAGAAACTGGAAAGCTTTTTCTTTTTAAAAACTTTTGTTGCTATTCTTCAATTGTTTTCCTAAATTTTAACGCCATGTTTACCACCTCTGCTACTCAGACACACAATTCGGCTCTGCTGGAGATGCTGACCAGGTAAAAAAATTGTAGTTGTCATCTTGGAAATGAAATAATGGTAGTTTCGATATTTAAAATATAATTTTAAAAAAGTGATTATTTTCTCTCCTCCTTTTTAGAAAGCCTACTTCATACAGTTGCTCATCTTTCTCTGACAGTTCATATGGCAAGGTTCCTTCATAGGGCATTTATTTGCCCAGCTTTCTGATAAGCATGGTGCAAGATCTCCTCTCCAGTTCTCTGAAATATACTCCGTGCAGCAATCTTTGTTAGCACATCACTCACTGCCAAAAATATACGGAGACTGTCATTGAGCAAGAACAGGAATATAAAAATCAGACATGACTTTGCCTATGCTCTATGTACTGTAATTGCTCAATGTTCCTCTTCCCCTTTCTCTCTCTCTCTCATTAAGCCATGCACCAGTGTATTCAGGGAACCCGGATACTTCTACTGACAACCTCCTTGGTTCTAACTGCCACACCTTTTCAGAAAAAAGAAGAAAAATCATTCATAGTTTACTGTTGCCTTCTGGATCATGGGTTGTCTGTATTATACTATCTTGGTAAAGGAAAATTGGAGATTATTTAACTGCCAGATATCTTTTAATGCTACCTAAAACTATGCAAACTAGGCTGTACATATAAGACCATATGCACATATCCAAAAGATAAAACACATACACATTTTGTTTTAATGATTCATATATAAATATTGTTCTTATTTGAACAATAGGTGCCATTTTACCTAATAGGTTTATACACAGAGTATAGTCTTAATTACAATGGTTTGGTGGCAGTGTTTTTTTTTTGGTTTTTTTTTTTTTTTTTTTTGACAGACAAAGATTAAATTTGAAATCTTAACAAAATTACTTATAAAAAAAAAAAGAAAAATTTGCTGGTGGGTGTAAATTAATAGAAAACATTCATTTAAGTATGTTTGTGTTTTTGTTATTTCCTTGCTCTCTTACTCTCTGCTGCTGCTAGCTTTCTTTTTTTTTTTTTTTTTTTTTTTTTTTTTTTCCAATGAACTCACAATAATTAAGATACTTTTTTAAATAAATACCTTCTAAATAGACTTTGCTCTGTTGTTTTTTTTTATTTTATGTGTATTAACATCCACTTTTCCACGATTGAATGAAATTTGTTGTGACAAATTTTTCTACAGCCGGATGCCTTTCATGTTGCCATCCTTCACCTGTTTCCAAGTAAGGTAATATTTCCCTGTGACCAGGCATATTTACACAAAGTTGTGAATGGATATTTTCAATGATAGTGATACTCATTCACAAACCAACGAAACCATAACACACACACAAGCATGACCTGTTTCTTTCAGTTTCTATCTACTAAATCCAATCTATCAGGGCTATAGAAGACACTTGCCCAAAGTGTCATGTAGTAGGTCTGAGCCTGAAACCAGGTGGTTGGGGAACAAACTTCTTAATCACAGTCACCTGCACTTATGTAGTGCCATGATATTCCAGAAGTTAATTCCATAGATTGTTGTTGTTGGCATTCCGTCGCTTACAACGTTGAGGGATCCAGTTGATCCGATCAAGGAAACAGCCTGCTTGTGAAATTAACGTGCAAGTGGCTGAGCACTCCACAGACACGTGTACCCTTAAAGTAGTTCTCGGGGATATTCAGCGTAACACAGTGTGACAAGACTGACCCTTTGAATTAAAGGCACAACAGAAACAGGAAGTAAGAGTGAGAGAAAGAGTACAGCAGGGTTCGCCACCATCCCCTGCTGGAGCCTCGTGGAGCTTTAGGTGTTTTCGCTCAATAAACACTCACAACACCCGGTCTGGGAATTGAAACCGCGATCCTATGACCGTGAGTCCGCTGCCCTACCACTGGGCCATTGCGCCTCCACTGAATTCCATAGATATGCATAGAATTATTCCACTTATTTTAATATATTCTGTTGGGTATATAGAAAAACTCAAAGATGATCTTAACTTCTATACATTTCAGTCATGCTGTGGCACCACCTTGAAGAATTTTTAATCAAATGAATCAATCCCATTATTTTCTTCTTTTAATGCCTGTACTTATTTTGAGTTACAGGGACATAAACATACCAACACTGGTTGTCAAGCAGTGGTGGAGGATAAACACACATACATACAATGGACTTCTTTCAGTTTCTATCTACTAAATTCACTTGCAAGGCTTTGGTTGGCCCAAGGTTATAAAGAGACACTTGGTCAACATGCCATGCAGTGGGATTGAACCCAGAACCAAACTTCTTACCACACAGCCAGGTCTGCACTTAGGATATGGATAAAATAGAGGTTAAAAAAATATATATTTTGTAATATATTTTAGGCTGTTATGAGCATTTCTGTTTAGTTCTTCACTTAGATATGCTGAATTTGGGACTTCATTTGAAATTGAATTTTGAATTAAATGGAAATTAAATAACAAAATCAATAAAAGTTTAATTTTCCTCTTTATTCAGTTTTGTCTTCAATTTTGCTTTCTGCAACTCAAAAATTGATTTTTTAAAATTTCACTTTGAATCTGCGTAGTTTACAACATCACTGTTCAAAATGTTTGCATTTATTAAAAAAAAAATTTTTTTTTTTATTCAGTTGAATTTACAAAAGTCTCCTAGTAATTCACACTTCTTTCAGAAATGAGTGAATTTTACATACAAGTTGCTGATTCATAAGCTTGAAAGCTCATGTTTCGTTATTGGCGGCCTGCCTGACTGGCTCCTGTGCTGGTGGAACGTAAAAAGCACCAACTACACTCTTGGAGTGGTTGGGATTAGGAAGGGCATCCAACTGTAGAAATATTACCAGATCATATTGGAGGCTGGTGCAGCTGGTGGCTCTCTAGATCTCAGTCAAACTATTCAACCCATGCCAGCATGGAAAACGGATGTTAAACAGTGATGATATTCACTTAAACCTCTTCAATGGCCCAGTATGTATATGTGTACACACACACACACACACACACAGTGTCTAATTCATCATTATTTAACATCTATGTTCCATGCCAGCATGGGTTGGACAATATAACAAGATCCAAGTCCAAAGATTACACTGTGCTCCAATGTCTGCTTTGGATGCCATTCTTAGCATCAACCACTTCAGTGTGCAGGGTGCTTTTTACATGGCGCCAGCAGTAGCAAGTTTGCCAACTAACTTGCAAGATGAGTCCTTAACTTAAGGAATAGTATTGATGTAGCTTCATGTCAAGTGAAGAAAGGTTAACGATATGTTGGAGAGATATAATTATAATTAATAATTTGGTTATGTAAAATCTCAGAGCAGAATATTTAAAGGTTAGTGTGAAGAAATAGAGTATATTACAGATAATTAAGGCTGTCTCTCTGATTGGTGTAGAAACATTTTGTCTCAGTTTGCCTAGATCTATCAACCTTAATTATTCTGGACCATTGTGACTTACGAAGGTACTCTAGTAATTAATTTCAAATCACTGAAAACCTGTATACTATATTTTAACGTGTATAAGCAATCTTTTTTTTTTTTTAATTAGCTTAAAAAAATTTAGGGGTTTCTTAAACATGGATAATATAATTTCTTACAAGACCTTCAAAAAAAGTATGGAATACGAAACCATTTTTCCAAATTTTAAGCCCCCAAAATTAGGAGGTTCCTTATGCACATTGAAATATGGTTATCCAAATATATTTCCATAAAGGATGTGACTTTATAGAGATGCCTCCTTCAGTTTTCTGACCATGCCAGACTGAGAAATTGTTGCAAGCAAAGTGCCATCTTTAGACCAGAAGCGTCCAGTATTGAAACTCTGTCCATTACCTGTCAACATTTAAGAAAGAAAGAACATTGGTAATAAATCTTTTAAATGTATCCCAGAAAAATAAATTGTAATGATGAGTTAAGAGAAATGCAGCATGTTTGGCTAAACCTGTCTTACAGCATCTATTATTTGTGTAATTAAAATGTTACCAGGTTTGATAGATTTAGGTACCAGTTGTAAATGGAAGCTAATGTATCTGGGTTTTTTTTTCACTTATTGGATTGTGCCTGTGCTGGAGCACCACCTCGACAGGTTTGGTTGAAAAAGTTCACCCCAGGACTTATTCTTATTTCTTTACTGCCCACAAGGGGCTACACACAGAGGAGACAAACAGATTAAGTTGGTTATATCGACCCCAGTCCGTAACTGGTACTTATTTAATCGACCCCCTAAAGGATAAAAGGCAAAGTCGACCTTGGCGGATAAGCATTTTGCCCGGCGTGCTAACATTTCTGCCAGCTCGCCCAGGACTTATTCTAGTGATCCTTTTGCTGAACTGCTAAGTTATGAGGACATCAACAAACTAACACCAGTTATCAAATGATGGTGGCAGACAGACTCATACATACAAAATTTTTCTTTTGGTTTCCATCTACCAAGTCTACTTACAAAGTATCTGTCAGCCCGGGGCATTGTAGGAAGACACTTACCCAAGGGCCATACAGTAGGACTGAACCCAAAATCATGTGACTGAAGTGGGATTCCTAACCACATAGCCATGACTGCCTATGGTGATGAAAAAGGAACAAAAATATTGATTTCAAATTTTGGCACAAGGCCTGCAATTTCGGGGATGGGTTAAGTCGGTTACATTAGTTCCAGAGCTCAACTGGTGCTTATTTTATCAACCCCACCAAAAGGAAGAAATGTAGTCGACCTTGGCAGAATTTGAACTTGGAATGTAAAGACAAATGAAATGCCTAGCATAGTAACAATTCTGCCAGTTTGCTGTCATAAAAAAGGAAGAAAAGAAAAGAAAATAATTTGTACTTACCTGCGTAAGAACTTTCTGTTTCATAAAGCAACCATTCATTAACATCAATATCATTGTGAAACCATACCGAGTGATCCAACGAAACTAGAAAGGTTTTCATAAATGGATCTTTGTTTGGTAGGAGCGAAGTTGTGAGTAGGATGTAATCAGATAGGTATAGAAGATTACACCTGTGCCAATTTTGATTCATTTCACCTGAAACATTGAACACATCATCATTATCATTATGTTTAACGTCCGCTTTCCATGCTGGCATGGGTTGGACGGTTTGACTGAGAACTGACAAGCCAGGAGGCTGCACCTGGCTCCAATCTGATATGGCAAGGTTTCTACAGCTGGATGCCCTTCATAACGCCAACCACTCCAAGAGTGAAGTGGGTGCTTTTTACATGCCACCAGCATGGGAGCCAGTCAAGTGGCACTGACATCGGCCACATTCGAATGGTGCTTTTTACATGCCACTGGTACACATACAAAAACATGTGATATTAAATATTAGTAAATTTTGTTGTTATATCAAAATAATAAGATAATTGCTACGTATTTGCCTTTAAATATCTTTGAAGTCTTATCTTTTACTTGTTTCAGTCATTGGATTGCAGCTGTGTTGGGGCACCACCTTGAAGGGTTTTAAGCTCAGAAATTGACCCTAGTACTAAAGTTTTGTCAAGTCTGGTACTTTGTGCTGATTTCTTTTGCTGAACTACTAAATTGCAGGGATGTAAATAAACCAACACCAGTTGTTACATGGTGGGAGAGGACACAAACAGACACACGTCATTATCATCATCGTTTAATGTCTGCTTTCCGTGCTGGCATGGGTTGGATGGTTTAACTGAGGACTGACAAACCGGGAGGCTGCACCAGGCACCAATCTGTTCTGGCAATGTTTCTACAGCTGGATACCCTTCTTAACACCAACCACTCTGAGAGTGTAGTGGGTGCTTTTTATGTGCCACACTCGAATGGTACTTTTTACGTACCACCAGCACAGGTACCAGTCAGGCAGCATTAGCATCAGCCACGCTTAAATGGTGCTTTTTATGTGCCATTTATATGATGAGTTCCTTTCAGCTTCCGTCTAGCAAATCCACTCTCAAGTTTTGGTTTGGGGCTATAGTAGAAGACACTCGAGGTGCCATGCAATGGAGTTGAACTTGGAACCATGTGGGTGAGAAATAAAATTTCTTACCACACCACCATGACTGTGCATGGGTATAACTTCAAGAGTTTGGAGAACCTTGCTTTTGTTACAGTCTCAACCCTCCCTCCTATGCACAGTGTAAGAGAACTGCCAACTCTTGCCGCTAAATTCAACAGATATTTATGTTGGTACTTCTTACCTAAACAGTATATTCAACCCCAAAGAAATTAAGCCCATGATTCCGGGTTCAGTCCAACTGCATGGCACCTTGGGCAAATGTCTTCTGCTATAGCCTCGAGCCAATCAAAGCCTTCTCAGACAAAAACTGAAAGAAGCCCATTGTATATATGCTGAGACCCCCTTTGGTCATGACTGACCATGGGATTGCACCTAGAAAGTTACCCTCCAAGGCACAAGTCCAGGCAAGGTTGTTTATGGAAGACCAGCAGTCGCCGATGCATACCGGCCTTCCCTCTTCACGCTACCAGTGTTATCCAAGGGAAAGGCAAAGGCCGATACAGCTTGGCACCAGTGACATCGCAACTCATTTCTACAGCTGAGTGAACTGGAGCAACGTGAAATTAAGTGTCTTGCTCAAGAACAACACGCAGCCCGGTCCGGGATTCGAACTCACAACCTCGCAATTGTAAGCTCGACGCTCTAACCACTGAGCCATAC
>NC_068981.1:182570613-182583063 GCF_001194135.2 Octopus bimaculoides | reverse complement strand
ACACACACACACACACACACACACACACACACAGCCGACAACTAATGAAGGGCCCTTTCTCTGTGTTTATTTGTCCTGTTTTCCATTTTTTTCTTGTTTACATATTTAATGTTGTTTGCACCGTTGGTAATATCCTGTACCCATATATACATGTATATATATATATTATTAATAGTTATCGCCAAGCTAACATGGCAGTCCAAGAAAATAAGATGAATGCTGGGCTGCCATATTAGCTTGGCGATAACTATTAATATCCAGTACAGCTGCCGAAGTCTCATTTAGAGAGATCTAGAAATATTAATATATATATATATATATATATATTATTTATTATTTAATTGAATGTGATGCATCCATTTCCAAGTAAGTTTACATATGTGTGTTTTTGTCCTCCATAACCACTGTTGGTGTGTTTACATCCCTGTAAATTAGCAGCTTGGCTAAAGAAACTGATAGAATAAGTATCAAGTTTAAAAAAAAAAGTAATGGGGTTGATTTGTTCAATAAAAAGTCAAGGCAGTGCCCCAGCATAGCCGTAGTCTAATGACTGATACAAGATAAAATGTCACATGCTTAAAGAGTGGCTATAAGTGGTTTTCTTTCATTTCAAATATTTTATTGTTTGTGTTCATAGAATATAAGACAAGGTTAAACTTACTCATATCTTCTATTTGTTTCACCCAGGTTAGTCTTCTCGGTGGTAAGGTTTTAGTTCTCAGCATTTCTTCAGGATCCACTGGTCGAAATTCTACTGTAGGATCTATCGGAAGACGGCTTTTCAAATGTTGATACTTTTCATCCCTTCAGTAGCAGATTTGAGAGAGAAAAACATATTTTAAAATATTTTAAATATGATTTCTTAACAATAGCAATATTAACCCTTTGAGCCCGTAACACCGGTTTACTGGTGAATGGCTAATTTTTCTCAATAAGCCCATGATTCCAGGTTCAATGGCACCTTGGGCAAATGTCTTCTGCTATAGCCTTGGACCAACCAAAGCCTTCTCAGTGGACTTGGCAGACAAAAACTGAAAGAAGCCCATCGTATATACACATATATATGTTGAGACCCCCTTTGGTCATGACTGACCATGGGATTGCACCTAGAAAGTTACTCTCCAACACACAAGAGAGTAACTTTCTACCGGTGGAGTGTATCTGGAAGCCAAGTATATGGTCAAATCAGGTTCAGGAGGTCAGGACTCAAGGGGTTAAGGTAGCCCGTTAAAAATAATAAAGACATTTTAAGAAGTTTGTTTAATATTGATTTCAAATTTTGGTACAAGGCCAGCAATTTCAGGGGAAGAGGTAAGTTGGTTAGATCAACCCCAATGTTCAACTGGTACTTATTTTATTGACCCCGAAAGGCTGAAATGCAAAGTCAACCTTGGCAGAATTTGAATTCACAACATAAAGACGGGCAAAATGCCTAAGCATGCTAATGATTCCACCAGTTTGCCTTAATAATAATCATTTCTACTATAGGCACAAAGCCTGAAATTTCAGGGGAGGGAACTACTCAATTACATCGACCCTAGTTTTTCACTGGTACTTAATTTATCGACCCCTAAAAGGATGAAAGGTAAAGTCAACCTCGGCGGAATTTGAACTCAGAACATGGCAACTGGCGAAATACTGCTAAGCATTTCGTTCAGCATGCTAATGATTCTGCTAGCTCGCTGCCTTCAGTTTGCCTTAATAATAATAATAATAATAATACATTATTTACATTTGACAGATATTTGTCTTCATCTTGTTTGTTGTTAACACGTTTTGGCTGATATACCCTCCAGCCTTCATCAGGTGTCTTGGGAAAATTTTGAACCTGGGTTCTCATTCCTAAGGTATTTTTCAATGTTGTTACTATTATTATCATTATTATTATTCAGGTCACTGCCTGGAATTGAACTCGGAATCTTGAGGTTAGTAGCCCATGCTCTAAACCACTATGCTATATGCCTGTGGGCACATCTCTTAAATATAGAACTGTTGTAATAATAATAATAATAATAATAATAATAATAATCATAATAGTTTCAAATTTTGGCACAAGGCCAACAATTTTGGGGGAGGGGATAAGTTGATAATATCAACCCCAGTGTTCAACTGGTACTTATTTTATCAACCCCTGAAAGCCTGAAAAGCAAAGTTGACCTCAGCAGAATTTGAATTCAAACATAAAAATGGACAAAATACAGCGAAGCATTTTGCCAGCTCGCTGCCTTAACTTTGTTTAATATTAAAAATAATTAAAGATTTATTCTGCCAATTCACTGTCATCAATTGGTTAATCCAATGTTTGTAGTATGAATGAATTAGCTGTCACTGAAAAATGCATGCTAAGTGTTTTCTTTGCATCTATTTCAGCAATTGTGAAATTTGCATCACAGCAAAATTTTATCATTATTTTTACAAATGAAATCTATTATTTTTAAAATCATTTCTACTACTAGCTTCTGTTGATGAGTATTAATTAACTTTATACTGTTTAATCTTATTATAATTAAGGTAGCAAGAGGCTTAGTGGCATTTTGTCTTTTTGGGTTCAAATTCCATCGAGGTCGACTTTGCCTTTCATCCTTTTGAGGTCAATAAAATAAAGTACCAGTTGAGCACTGGGGTCGATGTAATCAGCTTACTCCACTCCCCTTGTGCCAAAATTTGAAACCACTATTATGAACATTCTTAATGTGTCGAGCTGGTAGAATCATTAGCATGCCAGACAAAATGCTTACCAGCATTACATTCTGAGTTCAAATCTCACTGAGGTCAACTTTGCCTTTCATCCTTTTGGGGTTGATAAAATAAGCGTCAGTTGAGTATTGGGGTTGCTGTAATCAACTATCTTGTTCCCCAAAAATTTCAGGTCTTGCACCAATAATAGAAAGAAATATTATGAACATTCTTTTTTACTGACACTGAATAAAGTAAAGCATATTTTTTCCTCTCTAAAACTGATGATCCAAAGCAATGGTTCTCAACCATTTTTTACCTCTGGACTGTCATAGATATTCAATGTCTAAAAAAGTTTTATTATATTTTTATAATCAAATATTATTAAGAACTATATGAAAAAAATTATTAAAATATTTTATGCTTTGTAGAAGTATAACCAGTTTACTGCACATAAATTTTAACAACAAAACCTTGTGGACCCCCAAGGGTCATATGAACCCAGGTTGAGAACCTCTGGTCTACAGCTATCCCATATCACATGAAAACCATTAAAATTTAAGTTAAGCGAGAGGGAGAAAAAGGTGGTATATCAAACCTCATTTTGGCTTCAAAAATTTTATTTGCAGGAAGAAGGTCTTCAGGTGGAAGACATTCTGGCATTTTCCATTGGTGTTCAATACAGCTATCTTCTTTGATTTTGAAAGAAATTTGCATTTTTACTACAGTTTTCTCGTTCTGAGTGGCACAGACAGTTTTGTTACAGTAGGCTTTACCTTCACGCTCATTTGCTACCTTGAAAATTAGTGGTACTTGCTGTCCTGGTAGGAAATAACAATTGAAACTAACTTGAGCATGTTTAACCCTTAAGCATTCAGACTATCCTGTCAAATGTTATGATTATTTATTCACATTGTTTTCAATTAATCATGCAATTATCTTGCAGCCTTGAGATTTTGATCTGATTGTTTATTTTTTAAATGGCATTGTAGAGAAGGTATGAAAGGTCAGACCTGGTTGGTTTGAACATAAAACAAAGTAGAATACTTAGGACGGATATGGCTGATTTAAATTCTGAAAGGTTAAATAAATGTATTTCAGCATTTTCATAAAACTGACCAATTTTCTCTCACTATTAAAACAAAGTTTATTCTGAAGAATGCTAGCAATGCCTATTTCCTTACAACTTGCTGACGAGTCTTCCATTTGATCCGATCAATGGAACAGCCTGCTCATGAAATTAATATGCAAGTGGCTGAGCATTCCACAGAAATGTATACTGTTAAAGTAGTTCACAGGGGATTCAGTATGACTCAGAATGTAACAAAATTTGCCCTTTGAATTACAAATATAACTCTCATTGTAACCATGTAGCTTTGGGTTCAGTCCCACAGCACAGCACCACCTTGGGAAAGTACCTTCTAGTATATACCAAGCTGACCAATGCCTTATGAGTAAATTTAGTAGATGGAAATTGCAGGAAGCAGTTGTAGGAATATATGTATGTGTTTGAGTGAAAATCTTTACAGTCCATGTTTGGTACTACTTGTGCAAAGCTGAGATGATGGTGACATTTGACATGTCTTTGCATGCAAAGACATGTCCAGTCAAGCATGCAAACTTCATTTCTTTCAAATCTTCACACGTCCTCTGCATTTACAGCCCACATTTCATGACCATATAGCATAACTGTTCATACACAAGCATCATGCAATTTGTCTTTCACTCTGAGGGAGAGGTCCTGAATAGACACATACGTTCTTATAGATGCATACTCATGCATAAACAAATATATGTACATGAATGTGCACCAACAAATATAAGCATACGTAGATACATAAATATAGAATGACTAAATGCTAATATAAAATGATGTGTACTTGAAAATAATAGAACACAACCTGTGTGTGTGTGTACATACAATACATGAATA
This sequence comes from Octopus bimaculoides, assembly GCF_001194135.2. Taxonomy (NCBI): domain Eukaryota; kingdom Metazoa; phylum Mollusca; class Cephalopoda; order Octopoda; family Octopodidae; genus Octopus; species Octopus bimaculoides. The sequence continues at coordinate 182,578,454 of NC_068981.1, read as the reverse complement.
CATGGCAAACTAGGGATGATGGAGGTTAAATAAAAGTCAAAGTAGATCCAGATTATGCATTCATTTGTGCAAACTGTTCTGTGAGAATACTCAAAATACAAACTGATTATGAGGGGCAATCTTTATATCCAACTTAATATGGATGCTTTGTTAGAATGCTAAATACTGCAGTATCTGTTGTGAGAGGACGTCTTATATGGATGCATGGTGCATAAAAACATATTTTTGGCAGAAGAGAGCCATCTGCTATGAGCACTGGAACTAACAGATCAAGTGATTTCAATATATCTTGTCTCATCAGAAGCAGACATCCGCAAGCCACATACCAGCCAAATCTCACTGTCAATATAGAGAATTCCAGTGACTTTTCAGAAATAAAGATTGTCTTTTGGTATTATTACTGCTTCTGTCATTTAATAATTATGTTTTAATAAGCCTGCTGGCTATTTGTGACATCAGTGCCTGAAAAGTCACTGAACTTCTATATATTGCTGGCAGTGAAATTTGATTGGTAATGCAGCTAGTGGACATGTGCCACTGAGGAGATGGGACACATCAAAATCACATGATCCACAGCAGATGATTCTCATTTGCCAACAATATGAAAATGTGTGCTTTTATGCACCACACATCCAGATGAGATCCTCTCAAAGCAAATAATGCAGTATTCAGCATTCTAACAGAACATCCACCTTAAGTTGGATATAAAGATTGCTCTTTGGTATTAATACTGCTTCTCTCACTAATAATTATAGACTGATTATATAGAACGAGTATAAAATGATGAATGTCAACATAACAGGGGCTTGTTTTAAGAAAACTAGTTGAAATCAGTAAAGATATGACATAGTATGCAAGAGATCAGGAAACAGGTGATATGGAAAAGCAGCAGGCCGGATGATGGCTTCATTGGTTACATGTTTCTAATGGGCCAAACCTCGGGTTCATTACATTTCCAATGGCGAGAACGACAGATGTCAGCATATTCAGCTATTGAAAGTCTGATTCTTGGTGACCAAAATGACTCTAGAAATTCATTCCCAATTCTGAGAGTTGAGCATAGAGTGTCTATTCACATCTTATCACCCTTACTATGTACCACTTTCAGATCCTGCATAAAATTGTTTTGCCCAATCCTTCTTCAAAATGCAATCTACTGGAATTCCTACATTTTCCCTTTTGTATGTTTTACTACAGAAGCTCAAACTGATCAACAACCACAGCGATCTAACGACTCTGAGAGTCAAACTGCTTCTCTTTCTCTGACTCTCCTAACAGACAAGAAAAATTTACATTTGTTTTGTTGTTGTTGTCTTTGTCACAAATTAAATAAACTTAAGCTCAAATAAAATAAACATGGTAACTAAAAACAAATCAAAATAAAATCAACTCCAGGAAATGAAAACAACTAATGCTGGTTTTAAAAACCATTAACTTACCTGCATTGATAAAGTAATTGTGGAGACTGTGGATGTAGAGATTCTGTGATAAATTCTGACATGCAGCATTTGCAGCTTGGCCAAGGAGGAGACCACCAAAAGCTATAGATCTTGAATTATGTATATATAGCTTGTTACCTCTGAGGTAGAAAATAATATGATCCAATATAAAGAAAAGAAAAATTCATGCTAAATTAAATTAGCTCATAAAATGATTACAATATTTCTAACAATAATACAACAAAGAAGGGAATCAGGTGAATTAGGTGAAACTGGCCCAAACTTGAGAATCAAAACAATTGAAAATTGGGTCAAAGTTGAAGCCTATAGCAGAGGTTTGAACATAATTATTGTGAAATATATGACATACAATTCAATGTCAGTTTAATACATTTATCTATAATAATAAAATGCTTAGTGTGTCTCTGTCGGTCACACTAAGCAAAGAAGGGTAAAATAACAGATGAATTGGCAGTGGGTGGTCGTGATAGATCCTAAAGTAGGCAGACAAAAATTTAAAGGCTTTGCTCTGAAGACACTAGGGAAAGAAGGGTACAACAACAAATGGCTGTGAGTGACAGTCAGAAGTGGCTAACCACAGGCAAACTGAAGTGAGCTCTGAATTCCCCAGTATTTTAATGAAATGAAATTTTTACTGTAAATTATATTTAGCAATTTTACACACACACACACATGTTGCAGTATCTGGTCCTGTATTTTGATGGTGATGCTGGGATCTTTGGCACTATGCAGTTTGAGTAACTTTCAATGCCATATTTTGGTACAAGGCCTTCAAGGATTTTCTCAATGTATATCACTGCATATCTTTCTTGCCTTCATTCTAGGAAAAATTTTTTTAATTCTTTCAGTCTTTCCTAGTAGCTGATACGTTGCATTGAGATGATTTTCTTAGTGTAGCTTCGTTGGATTGCTTTGAGTTCTGCCATGAATTTTATATCGTGTAGTGACCATAGTTGGCCCAAGCTGCTAAGCACGTATGTCCTCCAAAGGATGATCAATGTCTCCTTTTCTCTTGTTTTGAAAGTCTGGAGGATCCATCTAGCTAGCCGTCTGCATTTTATTATCAAATTAGTAATATGCACTTGAAAAGATGCATCATTGCTCATGTCAATGCCCAGGTCACACACTGATATTGATTGAAGGATTTCAGTTCCTCCTGGGCCAGTATCCTGTCTGCATGTCGTTTAGCTTTGTGTGCTAATTTTTCTGCCTTAAACTGCATGTTGCTGTCCTCATCCCACCTGTATATCGCATCCAACTCCTGATGCAGATGTGAAATATTTCCAGGATTTTAAGGTGGCGAGCTGGCAGAAATGTTACATGCCAGGTGAAATGCTTAACGGTATTTCGTCTGCCGTTATGTTCTGAGTTCAAATTCCGCCAAGGTCGACTTTGCCTTTCATCCTTTCGGGGTCGATAAATTAAGTACCAGTTACGCACTGGGGTCGATGTAATAGACTTAATCGCCTTGTTTGTCCCCTCTATGTTTAGCCCCTTGTGGGCAATAAAGAAATAGGTATTTCGCCTGTCTTTACATTCTGAGTTTGAGTTCTGCCGAGGTTGACTTTGCCTTTCATCCTTTCAGGTTCGATAAATCAAGTACCAGTTGCATACTGGGGTTGATCTAATCAACTGCCCCACCACCACTCTTCAAAAATTTCAGTCCTTGTCCCCTAGAATAGAAAAGAATATTCCCAGGATTTTGTATTGTCTGAGAGACTTTTGTGTCATCTGCATAGCTAGCAGCTGAGGGCATGTCTGAAAGGGTCACTATAAATAGCAGTGGCCCTAAGACAGTGCCCTGTGGAACACCACTTGCTATTTGTGTTTCCTTGGAGGTGGCTCCATTGGCCACCACTGCCTGATGTCTATCGTTTAGAAAGTCATGCAGCCACTCTCCAAGTTTTCTGCCTATGCTGAGATCATGCAGTTTGTAACATACCATACCATGGTCGACATTGTCAAAGGCTTTTGCAAAGTCGAAATATATCACATTCATGCCTGGGTCATTCAGCTACTGTTTTAACACCCAGTCGTAGTGTTTCTGAAGTTGCATTAGACAGCTTCTACCTGATTGAAATCCTGATCGAAATTCACACTGGGTGTTATTTTCTTCAAGGAACGCAATTAGTTTCATCCAGACTATTCATTCTCTGATTTTACTGATGTGTGAGGTCAGAGAGATAGGCCTATAAATTTTAGCATCTGCTCTGCTTCCTCCCTTATGGATAAGGCATATTATCCCTTCCTTCAGTTTGTCTGGGAGCTTTACCACTTGCAAGAAAGTTCTAAAAGAGAAGCTGCAGTGGTTTTGCAAGGGCTTGTTTGCATGATTTGAGAAGGACCACTGGAAATCCATCAGAGCCAGCAGCTGAGTTTGTGTCAACCTCATCTATGGCCAGTATTACATCTTCTTCTTCAATGTTGATGTAATCAATTTTTGCCTCTTTGGTTACAGGTAAAATGGCAAAGAATTCTGCTGGTTTGTTCACTTGCCTGCATCCCAGAAGTGTAGTGAACACACTTTGGAACTGTTCGTTCAGTATTTCACTTATCCTCATGGGGTTTCCTGTGAGTGAGCCATCGTTTTGGAAGAGGTGTCCTTTTGGAAGAGGTGTCCTATCTTGTGGCATACTGAGGCTATTTCTTTGGCAAACTTAAAGAAAGCTTTAAGGCTCGACTTGATATTTTCTGAAACCCAAGCTTCCTTATCTGCTCTCGCCTTTTCATGAGACTGATACAGACTTTTCTCAATCTCCAGTTGCGCTCTCTCCAGGTGAGACTTCTCTCCACTTTTGGGGTGCTTGCTCAGGCGGCAAATTTTCCACAGACATAACAAAAATTGTCTGGGTGATCCACACACAGCCTCCCCTATTCATGATCTAACATAATGAACAGTTAAAACAGTAATCACGCAGAGTGAGAGATATACATACCACACATGACAGCAGTGCAAACGACACCAAGAACAAACTGATGTATTTGGCGTTTGCACACAATACGTCAGCACCATCGCTTGCTAAACTAACTAATGAACTTTCTCATCATTTGTTTTATTGTTGTTATTTCTTTAATTTTTAATCAAAACTGCTATCATTTTAACAAATTTTAGTATACAGCCTACATCTAGCCGAAAGTATAGTTATAAACTTGCGCATGCGCATAACTCAAAATCCTGGCGTGCTAGAACAATTCCGAGTGCGGATTCGGAATCAGCATCTTCGATTTAGTCTAAAACACGTTTTCTACCCCAGTAGCAAAATCTTTGTTGTCCAGTGTGATTAATGGTTACTAAAGATAGGGGAGGTAACTCTAAAATCTAAATTAAAAATTAAATAAGGGCAGAGCTAGGATCTTATGGAATGTACAAAGATAACTACCTAGGTACCTGAGAGATATTAAGATTTTGCTTCACTGAGGTGGGAGGGAGGGAGGTCTAATGTTCAGAGCTGTCATTGTATTTGCTGAAAGCCAGAATAATTTCCCTCTGCAAACATCCATTCAATTCTTAATTTAGATTTGCACTTCTCAACTAGAATTAATCATTAATTATTATTTTTCACTTCACTTAAAGGTATAATTATAATGAACTAAAAATCTATAACTTACTACATCATGTTAGACACATCCTTCAACATACACGTGCACATTTTATTATGTGTTCTTTTTGCTAGGAAATGTCTGTTAGTCCTTATCTAAATTCATTGCTGTCCTACTTTTTGACTGCTATTCCTCCCTCACAGTAATCTTGACAACAGCCTGTTACTGATTGGGTTGAGTGTTGTTTAATCACTTGAAACTTCATGAAGTTGCTTAGCACCAAGTCAACCCACATTCTAGCTGTAACCAGCTTCTCTCACCCTCTCTCTCTTGTAGGGGGTGTTGGGGGTGGGGGTGGCAGAGCATCTAAACCTAGATTATCTAACGACCTTAGAACAGCTGACAGAATTATTAGCATGACAGAGAAAGTACTTAACTGCAATCCTTTCAGCTTTACATTCAGAGTTGAAGTTGAGCTGAGGTCACCCCTTTCAGAATTTCTGAAATTGAGCTGAGGTCAACCTTTTCAGAATTGCTAAAATTTGAGCTGATGTCAACCCTTTCAGAATTGCTAAAATTTGAGCTGATGTCAACCCTTTCAGAATTGCTAAAATTTAAGCAGAGGTTAACCCTTTCAGAATTGCTAAAATTGAGCTAAGGTTAACCTTTTCAGAATTGCTAGAATTGAACTGAGGTTAACCCTTTCAAAATTGCTAAAATAAGTACCAGTTGAGTACTGGGACTAATGTAATCAACTAGCCCTCCACTACCAAATTTCAGGCCTTGCGCCTTTAGTAGACTGGATTATTTTATGACCTTCCCTTTTGCAACACAATGGAGCATGATTTGAGGAAGATTTGGTGTTATTTCTAACACCAGTCACTGTAAGTTGAAATATTAGTGGCCTATACTACTGTTACATAACTTAGCTATGTAATCTTATCTAATAATTTAGGTGTCTGGAATTTCAAATTAAGGAGATAGGTGTTAATTTTACTCAACTGTTACAGCTGCAATAAAGACATTAATTTTTTAAAAAATTTATATTTATTACCTTTTCTATTATTTACTTGTTTCAGTCATTGGACTGCAGCTATGCTTGGACATCACCTTAAAGAAATCTGTACCTATTCTATTCATTTCTTTTACCAAACCACTAAGGATGTAAACGAACCAACACCAGTTGTCAATTGGTGGTTGAAGAATGACAGAATGACAACACACATACACATAATGGACTTCTGCACAGTTTCTGTTTACTAACTTCATTCAGAAAGCTTTGGTCAGCCTGGGGCTATAGTAAAAGACACTTGTTCAAGGTGCTGCACAGTGGGACTGAACCTGAAACCACATGAATGGAAAACAAGCTTCTCAACCACACAACTATGCCTGTGTCAATATTTTGCTTTTTATTTTTCATAAAGTTAGATTTCTTACATCAAACCTAATACACGAACTAATGTTTATCACCACATCAATACGGCTGTTTGACATTACTACCGTTTTAACGCCAGGCAGATTCTCTGCCACCTGGCTACTGGTGCAACATGCACCCTGTATATTTTATGCCCTTCCCTTGCACCAGTAACCAGTTGGTGGAGGATCTGCCTGAGGTTAAAACAGTAGTAACGTCAAACAGCGATATTGATGTGATGATAAACATTATTTCTTAGTATAGTTACTACTTTCATCTCTTATTGAGATTTTCTAACACCTAATATATTCCTTTATTCCTTCATAAAAGAATAAAAGAACCCTACAATGTCATTCTAAAAATATACTATCACATCATAGGAATTTTGAAGCTACGAGATAATGAATGATTTATTCAAACCAATTTGAATAAATAAGCATTACATTCCACAGAGTAATCTGAATGCTATGGAGTTAAGCAAAATATATTTTTATTAACAATGCAAAGGAAAAATAAGAAGAAAAAAAAAAGACTTTAGCTGAAAGGAAACTGCTTGTTCATGAGAGCTTATGCTATAGTTTTATTTGTACAAAAACCAAACTTATCTATTATCGAAAAAGACAAACATAGATAAAGAGGTGCTTATATAATACATATAAACAGAAGGAAAATAAACAGTAACTCCTACAATGACGATCTTTTATTCACTATAGGCACAGGTGTGGCTGTGTGGTTAAAGAGCTTGCTTCCCAAGCATGTGATCTTGGGTTCAATTCTACTGCATGGTACTCTGGGCGAATATCTTCTACTATAGCCCTAGTTCGTCCAAAGTCTTGCAAGTGAATTTGATAGATGCACATTGAAAGAGGCCTATTGTGTGTGTGTGTGTGTGTGTGTGTGTGTGTGTGTGTGTGTGTGTGTGTGTGTGTTTTACCTTTCTTTACAGCTCGACAATTGCTGTTTAGCTCGTTTACAACCCTGATACAATAAATACAAGGCTTAAAATACAAAATAAATAAATACTGGAGTTGACTTGTTTGACGAAATCCTTGAAAGCAATGGCATGGCCGCAGTTCAATGACTGGATGATGATAAATTGAAAAGGTAATAGCTAAATCAAAGTGATGATGTTTCTAAAGTCAATTTAGAAAATGAACAGTGATTCACTGAGAAGCTTGTCCATGTCTCTTAGTAGGCAAAGATTTAATTCAGGGCCTGCACTTTAGATAAACGTACATGAATCCTACCTTCACATGAAAAGAGAGAATCTCTATTTTTGCTCTTGATACTTGCGAAATAAGGAAAAGTTTAGGGAGATTTGCTTTCTTTTACCTATCATCAGATATAGCTAAATTTAGGGATGATTTGGTTGCTATTTCTAGTATTTCATTTTACAACCTAGAAGTTTCTCTTGGTGGCACATACAC
>NC_068981.1:182568475-182569000 GCF_001194135.2 Octopus bimaculoides | reverse complement strand
AATATGTGGGAGAAAAAACAGAATCTGAAAAATCGTCTTTTGTAAAAGGTGTTTATATCCGCATTCCATGTTCAAAGAGTTAATTAAATAATTTTCACACTCAAATTGTTGAAGCATAGAATAAACTACCAGCATCAATTGTCAGTTGTTGGAACATCGTGTCCTTGAAAAGCAAGAGTGTTGCATATTTTTATGGGATGAAACATAAAAGGAAAAAAGTGAACAGTAAGAGCCATTAAGTGGAAAGGGTGCAACGGGTCCCCAGGTGTAATGTTTCGCGAATTTCGGGAAGCATAGGATTGGTGGACATTGGAATTAGACACTGAGGGAAAATAGCTGTAACTTTTTAATTTTGACGATTTATCGAAAAAGACAAACATAGATAAAGAGGTGCTTATATAATACATATAAACAGAAGGAAAATAAACAGTAACTCCTACAATGACGATCTTTTATTCACTATAGGCACAGGTGTGGCTGTGTGGTTAAAGAGCTTGCTTCCCAAGCATGTGATCTTGGGTTCAA
>NC_068981.1:182565429-182568375 GCF_001194135.2 Octopus bimaculoides | reverse complement strand
TAGAATAAACTACCAGCATCAATTGTCAGTTGTTGGAACATCGTGTCCTTTCATCCCATAAAAATATGCAACACTCTTGCTTTCATTGTTACTTTTTCTTCCCTCTTTTATCCTTGTATTCAATTTTTCCGCAAAATATTTTAAACAGAAAATGTTTCCCTCGCGGGTTTTAAGTGCGTAGGAGGACAAAAATTGGTCAAAATCGGTCCAGACAAGGGTGGCAGAAGTGATACAAAAATAATAAATTTTTTCCTTTTTTCTTTCGTGAAAAGATGCCTCCCATCATTCCGAAGACTGAGTTGAAAAAAAAATATGGAAAAATCCCCGTCAAAACGGAGAAAATAAAACGTGTGGGCCGTCTAATCCGAAACTCCGTTTTGCTGAAACTCCTCTCCTCGTCCCCGCCCCTTTCCAAAAAATTTTGCCAACAAATTTCTTTGTAATCGTAATTTACACCATTGGAAAGGTATTTGTATAAAATTTCGTGGTCAATATAAAGATCTTTATATTGACTGGTGAAAGGCAAAGGCGACCTTGACAGAATTTGAACCCAGAGCGTAAATCCAAAAGAAATGCTGCAAAACATTTTGTCCGACGGGCAAATGATTCTGCTAAAAGATATTAAATATTTTTTAATATTTTTAAATGAGTCTTTATGGTAAAATCTGAATCTCAATTGTCGAAATCAAAACAAGAAAAAAATCGAAAACAGCAACCTTGTCACAAAACTTTTACTATTAATACCGATGTGCCTAAAAAACATTAAACTTACCTAAACACACCAGGTTCCACATTCGTAACTCCAAGCGCGTATTCAATAAATTTCCCAGGTTTAACTCCAAGCGATTCCATAAATTTCTGGGGAGAAGAATAATCTACTTCTGTCTCAGATGAAGTGTATTTACGTGAATTTACTAAACTATCAAATTGTAAAGAACTAGACGGCGTGTAAGTAATGCTATTTTCGAGTGACATGGTCAGGCGCTTATATACTTTCGATAAAACACGATTTATCAACATCGTCAAAACGATAGGTATTATATTTAAGTTTTAGAGCAGAAAATGTATTACTTATTTACTCATAAAGGGTCGCAAAACAAAATATCAGTCAATGTATTCACTTGTTTGAAATTAAAAAAAACTGTTGTTATATAATCGTTACGGAACAGCCCTACTGCCACATTTTGTTTATGTCAAACGGTTAACGCTTGCAATACATAACCTTTGTATTTTATACCGGTTACTTTCGTTTTGCATTCAAGATAAAATAGTTGTATTTAAAACATTTTTAATGTCATATTTTCGTACCTCATCTAAAAGCTACGTTAAACTGCAGCTACCAGACTAAAATTTTTAAAAATTACTAATTTATTTATTCTATTGTTATTTAAAGTCAGAGACAACTTTATAATATCGTTAGAACTAATCATGTGTAATGTATGTATAATGTTGGTGTATACATATCCGATTAACCAATATCCAAAAGTGAAAATGGGAAAAGGGGAACGAGAAAATGAAAGAGAAAAAAGAAAGGAAAAGGGTAAAATAAAACATCAATGCAACACCAAGTGCTTCGATTGGTTTAATAGAACCGACTGAGGGGATCAACAGAACCTACTGAAGCAAGCCAACACGCTCGCTACATTACCAAGGGCAACGGCGAGGCTAAGGCGTTGGAACAGTCAAGCACAGTCAGGGGCAGTGGTTCCCAAACTTTTTTAGGGTGCTGCCTCCTTGACACCCAGACCACATTCCTACCGCCCTCACCCCAACTAACCATCACAAACATAGACCTCTTTGTGAAGCAAATTCAAAACAACTGTATTCCACAAATAAACTTAAAGTAATGAAGCCATTATTTTGTTGTTTTTACATGAATCGCTACCCTACCATCACCCCACTTTTTACATCAATCGCTACCCCATTATCGCCCCACTTTTCCCCAACGTCCCCAGTGGGGATTAACGCTCACTTTGGGAACCACTTGCTCATGGGCATCACCTGACACCTTGGTAAGGCGAGCTGCCAACGATGACAAGAACTTTGCCGTTACCGGCACAGCTCCTCTATTCTGAAAAATGCTTCGTGAACGAACTTATTTTCTGCAAGATCGAATTTAATCATATTGCATCTTCTGCTATTCATAACCATAGATTTAAGTTACTCGTGCAACCGCATAATTTCAACTGGAGTCAGACACATCTAATTTTCTTCACACGTCCCTATTTGAGAGGATTCCAGGCTCACCATTTCATTCGATTAAAAATGTTCACACATTTTTCTCTCTTTTTTATTTTTATTTTTTTGTTTGGTCGCGTGGACCTGTGACACCTGGAAAAAATTAGTAATATGTAACAAGACTAGTTTCAGGTCCTGGAAGCAGGAATGGGGAAGATTAGAAAAATTTAGGAGGCTTATGGGAGCAAGCATGGCTATATAGGCACAGGCGTAGCCATTTGGTACAGGCGTAGCTGTATGGTAAGACACTTGCTTCCCAACCACATGGTTCTGCGTTCAGTCCCACTGCATGGCATTTTGGGCAAGTGTCTTCAACAATAGCTTTGGGTCGACCAAAGTCTTGTGACTGGATTTAGCAAACAGAAACTGAAAAAAGCCCGTCGTGTTTGTGTGTGTGTCTTTGCGTCCGTGTTTGTCCCACCCCCCACCACTGCTTGCAGTTTGCCAAAAGAATAAATACCAAGCTTTAAAAAACAATGTACTGGAGTTGATTCATTCGACTAAAAATTCCTCAAGGCAGTGCCCCAGCATGGCCACAGTCTAATGACTAACTCCCCAGCCTATCTTCTTCATCTTGAGGGATTTTTTTATAGCATAAATGTGATTATGGGGAGAAAAATATTGAAAAACATCAGTACATACGAGGATGAGAAAGAAACGAGTAGGGTTGTCTTGCGATGTGCTAGAAATGACAGCCAAATTTCCATT
>NC_068981.1:182562885-182565273 GCF_001194135.2 Octopus bimaculoides | reverse complement strand
AAAAAAATAAACTTATGTGTTCTCCCTGATCCGAAACTCCGTTTTTCCAGAACTTTTCTCCCTAACCCCCGGAAAAAAATTTCTCCCACCAATTTCTTTATAATCGTAATATATGCCGTTTGAAAGGTGTTTGTATAAACTTTCATTAAAATATACCAATTTTCCTGAAAATTAGGAGGGAAAAAAATCGGAATTCTGTTTCTAGTTCTGCATCTTTGTTTCTTTCTGTTACGCGATTACACTTCATATTCTGATTTCTTCCAACATAATCTGTCCGAATGTCTCCATCCTCCTCTATCTCTTTGTCTCCATCATTATGATCATCATCATCAGCATCATCATCATCATCATCGTTATCATCATTTCCCTTCGGAAAACATTTTCCCTACAAATTTCTTTGTAATCGTAATCTATGCCGTTTGAAAGGTATTTCTATAAAAATTCGGTCAATATACAGTTTGAGACCCAATAACGAAAAAAAAAAAAAAAACAGCCTGCTATGTGTAAAAAATAATATGTGTAGAAACGAATATGGAAAAAAATTTGCGCAAACGAACGGCTGTGGAGTGGAGAGAGGACTTTCGGAAAATTCAAAAGATCCGATATTTCCCTCATAACTTTCAGGAAAATGGATACGTATTAGTGAAATTTTGCAGAAACACCTTTCAAACAGCATAGATTACGATTATAAAGAAATTTGAGGGGAAGTTTTTCCGAAGGGGTGAGGAGAAGACTGTCGGAAAGTTCACACGATCCATTTTTTCCCCCTCATAACCTTCTGTATCTAGTTTAGCGCCCGGTCACCAAAACGAAGGAAAACTAGTCAAATGGGTGTAAAAAAATGTGTAGAAAAATATTTTTGCGCAAATAACGGGAGAGAACTTTCAAGGAATATCCTAAGTAAAAAATAAAAGAAGTTTCTAGTTCCATCTTTGAAGAGAAAGTTAACATGTGTCACAGGAAATTTGCTAAAGAATGTAGTGCAGAAGTAAGTCAACAGCCTAAACGATGGGTTAATTTCCTATCTGATACCATATAAAATGAAATCTTAGAGGCATATGTTCATAACACCTTTCATTAGACCAGAAAAAAAGTTTGAATATTCCATGTTTATTGGTATTATACGTGATTTCTCTGGAATGTAACACGTATCAGTTATTGTTGTTATGTTACTGAAAACCAGGACGTCCACAAAGATTTCATCATGACTACACTTTGGAGACACTAACTAAGGTTATTCTGGATGTTTTTTTGTTTCCAAAGCATTGAGCTGGGTTCAAAATTATGCTGCAACATCGTTTGACACAGTGTGTGCTGTAATGCATGTACATAAAATCTTATGCAATGAAAAGACTTCAGACATCCTCTTGGTAAATTTCATTGCCAAAATGAGGGAGTATAGAAAATTTTTTGGAGTGACTTGAAGCATTACTTGTCCATGTATAATAATAAAAAATATTATTATACCTGTATTAAGATTGAAAACAAAATCAGCCTTGTTTGTAAAAAAATTTGGGCCTGAGTTTGCATCCCGTATACAATCTGATTAACTGTAGACAGGAACATGGTTTAAACTGTCTTCATAAAAATAAATGTACTTTTAATAAACTGAAATAAACGCATTATACTTAATTAAGTAAGAAAATTATAAATCATTAGAATAACAATTGTGAAAAGAAAAAAACAAATAATAAACCATAATTAAATGGATACCTTTAAAAAAGAATTGGGAAAAGTAAAAACAAATAATAAACGAAAATTAAATGGATACCTTTAAAAGACAATTCTCCTTGAAATGTGTAGATTAGTAAGTTTTCTCACAGTAGTAATGAATCTGCATAAACCTCTACCCTTGGCCTATTTTGAGACTACACTTAGATCCATATATCAAATAGTTGAGGCTCAATAAAAATACATTCATAGTAACACCAACACCTAAAAACAATATATTCATTCGACTTACTAATTTCTTCAGCTTAACTTCAAATGGCTGTAAACAATGAACCCTGATGATACTGTACCGACAATAATACCAGGATGCACATCTAACAGTGTGCAGTTGATGCAGTTGTAATGTGCATAGGTCCACAGAAGAATGCTAATAAATGACTGTTTAATAAAATTATAGATGTGGAAAACCTCCCTTCTTCTGGTTATTATCAAAATTACTACTTACTTTACGGAAACTATGCTGGCCTGAGTTGGACACTCGGATTTAACAAGTGAGAAAAATTACCAGTCTAGCAACTTATTGCTAACTCAGGTATCACCAACATTCGCTGTGGTTAGCTGGCATACAAAACTGATTTAAGAGGAAACATGGTAACTGCCAGGATTACACATCCCTTTGAAATCATTTTTGGAAATATATATATATATATATATATA
>NC_068981.1:182547947-182559186 GCF_001194135.2 Octopus bimaculoides | reverse complement strand
ATTTCACTTTCACTTGCCCCAACAGGTCTTCGCAAGCCGAGTTTAGTGTCCAATCAAGGAAACGTTGGCATGGGTGCCAGTCGTCGAATTTAGTTCGATTTCGATTTCACTTGCCTCAACAGGTCTTCACAAGCGGAGTTTAGTGTCCAAAGAAGGAAAGGTACGCATATGTGGGCCAGCTACACCCCTGGCAGAGGCCTTGGATTATGGTCTCACTTGGCTTGCTGGGTCTTCTCACGCACAGCATATTTCCAAAGGTCTCGGTCAGAAGTCATTGGCTCGGTGAAGCCTAATGTTCGAAGGTCGTGCTTCACCACCTCATCCCAGTTCTTTCTGGGTCTACCTCTCTCACAGGTTCCCTCAACTGCTAGGGTGTGGCACTTTTTCACATAGCTATCCTCATCCATTCTTGCCACATATATTTACCAAAATTACATAAAATTATCTTGAAATACTAGAGAATAAATTTATTCAATAAAATTGCCATTGGCTTCAAACGTGACCTACAGACGACTTTGGAATCTCCTGCGACTCTTCTGGATGGTCTCCTTGTTTAAGTTGGTGAATGCAGCCATAATCCTTACCTTCAGTTCATTTTTAGTGTTACAAGGAGTTTAGCTGGTCTCTTGCTCAACTACATAATAATCACATAAACACATAACAATCAAGGGGGTTGCAGCCTGGGGAGTTAGGTGGCCAGATGTTAGGGGTGGTGTGGTCGCAGAAATTGTCACTTGATGTAGGCCTCCATGTTGAGTCTGAGGCCATGTGGGAAGATGAATGGAGGTATAACGTTGCTATCACTAGTGATTCTTCCAAACACCATAATGTTGACTGGATGTTTGATTTTTATCACTCTCAGTACATGTCCTAAGATTGACACCCAAACATTCTGAAATGTTTGTATTGGCACTTCCAGCGCAAATGCCAAGCAATACAGCATGTTGTTTCCAAATTTCTGGCAGAGTGAATTGCGTCATGGTGTTGTTTTACTCACAGACGGTGCCCAACTGACTCTACTATACTGTGTAGTTGACAAAATCAAAAACAATGTGCATGTCTGAAATTAAAATTATAAAATGGCAACAATTTACCCATTGCACCAACTTAACCAGTTTAGATGAAGGACTAGCAGGTGTTCTGGAGCATAAATGGTAACACAACCAGTTGGCAAATGTTAGAAACGAAGTTCAAATCCTGTCTCAAAACGATTCTTATAATGTCTGCCATCATTTTAACATTTTATTTCTTACAAAATTGATTTAATTATATAAATATATTTTCAAATTACATAGAATATCTGGATTAAACATCAGTCCTAAGATGGATTCAGAGAGCACTTTTTAAATTCTGTTTCTAGTTTTGTATCTTTGTTTCTTTCTGTTACGCGATTACACTTCATATTCTGATTTCTTCCAGCACAATCCGTCAGAATGTCTCCATCCTCCTCTGTCTTTTTGTCCCCATCATTATGATCAGCAGCAACATCATCATCATCATCATTATCATCACTACCATCATTGTCTTCATCCTCACTGACTTCATCATCATCATCATCATCATCAGATTCTGATACACTGCAATAAATAAAGTAAACATTACTAAAGTTAAGATGTTTTTTAATGTAACAAAATGTGTGTGCACGCGTGTGTGAATGTGTGTGTAATGTCTATTTGTTTTTCTTTTGCTTTTGTTTTATACCTGTATTAGAACAAAGAGGATGGGCTTCATTGAAGCAATCACTTTAGCAACTAAGATAAATTTATTACTCTTAACTACTGAGATGTGGACAATCTGATAGACAGCCTCCACACAGAATGCTCAACCAGCTAGAAATAACAGCCAAATCTCTCGCAAATCTCACCCACCCAAAACAGCTCTTCTACAGTGAACTCTGTCAGAGAATGTGCACTAATAGAGATAGAAAAAGTGGTTTGAGGTGCGTTTAAAAGCATCTGTAAAAGGCCTCAACTATGGGTTAGATCCCTGGGAGCTTCTAGCCTTGAGCCAATACATGGGGTAATCTCACTCACACTGATGTTCAAACTGTTGCTAGCAAAAGAACTCTTGTTGCTGAGAAGAAGCACTCGTTCCACTTTTCCATTGATAAAAAGAGAAAAATCTATAGTGATGTAGAAGTGAGATCAACAGTTAACTATTTACCTTATATCTTCTTGCCTGTCCATTCGGTTAGGGTTATAGTATTCCAAGGAAGTATCAAACATGTCTAGAAAAGAATGGAAAAGGAAAATAAGGGTGTAAATGCATACTCTTTTTACTCTTTTACTTGTTACAGTCATTTGACTGTAGCCATGCTGGAGCACTGCCTTTAGTCGAGCAAATCGACCCCGGGACTTATTCTTTGTAAGCCTAGTACTTACTTTATCAGTCTGTTTTGCCGAACTGCTAAATGATGGGGACATAAACACACCAGCATCGGTTGTCAAGCAATGCCAGGGGGACAAACACAGACACACAAATATACACACACACATATATGTATACATATATACGATGGGCTTCTTTCAGTCTCCATCTACCAAATCCACTCACAAGGCTTTGGTCGTCCTGAGGCTATAGTAGAAGACACTTGCCCAAGATGAACCTGGAACCATGTGGTTGGTAAACAAGCTACTTACCACACAGCCACTCCTGCGCCTATGTAAAACTATTTCATGTAAAACTATTTTATATTAATGGCTTTGATTTTCAAAGCAGAGGAGCAAGAAAAGGAAAAGTAAAGTAAGTCCTGGGAACATTACTGTCTTTGAGTTCCAGGATTCATAAGGCTGGTTACACGGTTGCCATGGTGCATAAGTGACTGGCATCACAAACATTTCTTCTGAATGGGAAGCCAGTCTGACACTGAGTTACTCATTTACAGTTGAGTGGACAAGAGTAAAAGGTGGCGAGCTGGCAGAAATGTTAACACGCCGGGCAAAATGCTTAGTGGTATTTCATCTGCCGCTATATTCTGAGTTCAAATTCTACCAAGGTCAACTTTGCCTTTCATCCTTTCGGGGTAGATTAAATAAGTACCAGTTATGCACTGGGGTCGATATAACCGACTTAATCTGTTTGTCTGTCCTTGTTTGTCCCTTCTATGTGTAGCCCCTTGTGGGCAATAAAGAAATAAGAGTAACGTGGGATGAAGTATTTTGCACAAGAATACAACACTCCACCTAGTCCGGGAATCAAAACCACAATCTTGTAATTGTGAGTGGTATACTCTAACCACTGAACCACTTGCCTTTGTGAGAAGCTAG
This sequence comes from Octopus bimaculoides, assembly GCF_001194135.2. Lineage (NCBI taxonomy): Eukaryota > Metazoa > Mollusca > Cephalopoda > Octopoda > Octopodidae > Octopus > Octopus bimaculoides. The sequence continues at coordinate 182,555,920 of NC_068981.1, read as the reverse complement.
GAAAATATATTGAATATATTTTCAGATAATATTTTAGGCATGGCTGTGTAGTAAGAAGTTTGCTTCTCAATCACATGATTCTGGGTTCAGTCCCATTGTGTGGCACCTTGGGCAAAGGTCTTCTATAGCCTCAAGCTGACCAAAGCTTTGTGAGTGGATTTGATAGATGGAAACTGAAAGAAGACTGTTGTATATGTGTGTATGGGTGTGTTATAAGTATGCATTTGTCCCATCCTCATCACTTAGGGGTTTGGTAAAAGAGACTGATTGAATAATGACCAAGCATTAAAAAAAAAAAACCATGGGGTCATTTCTCAACTTAAGTTCTTCAAGGCAGTGCCCCAGCATGGCCACAGTCTAAGGACTGAAACAAGTAAAAGATAAAAACAGAAAAGTGTGAAAAGAAATAATGTAAAAGTAAAATAGAGCTGATTTACCTGTATCATTCCGCTGTTTCTTTTCAAGTTCAAGTTTCTCTAAATAAGAATTCTGCAGTTCAACCACATCAGTGCTGTTTTTACAGGCTGCATAGAGATCAAGTAGTTCTTCATTCAAGGTGAAGAAATTTAGCCCCCATTTGAACTTCTGTAGCAATATTTTACCTATTTCTGAGAAACCTACAAAAGAAAAAGCCCATATAATCTCTGACATGAATTGTTATTGATAGGAATATAATTATTCAGGCAAGTACAATTTACCTTATCTTTATAGATGTAAGATATTTGCACCTACCTTACCTTACATTTCAATTGTCAAGAGACGTCTTATTGCTCAATGTATCAATAGTACCAGACTAGATATGAACAAAGAACCTTTATTTCTAAATTAATGGTAATAATGTTCTTATCCACCAAGCCACTGAAGCATGTAGAAATAATGCTACAGTTTTAGGTTATTTACAGTTACTTTTTACTAATGGTAGCCACACAAAGCAGATGTGGAAACTGGGCTTATCATCATTTTAACGTTCACTTTTCCATGCTTGTATGGGTTAGAGGCAGATTTTTATAACTGGATGCATTTCTTATTGCCAATCCTCACCTGTTTCCAAACAAGGTAATAATTTCCCATGACTATTCAAGTCTTGGAAGATTAGAAACTAAGGACACTACTTGCATGATGGTGACATTCACAACTATAACATGTTGATAAGGTGCACGGAGATGGTAACACACATACGCACACAAGACCGGCTTCTTTCATTCTTTGTCTACCAAATCCACTCCCAAGGCTTTGGTCAGACCCGAGCTATAGTAGAAGATACTTGCCCAAGGTGCTATATTGTGGGATTGACCCCTAAAAGCATGTGGTTGGGAAGCAAACTCCTTACCATATAGCCATGCCTGTGTCTACTGACTAAGTTATCAGAAGACAAGAAATGAATGGCATCACTTATTTGACAATGATGCTCATTTACAACCATCACATGATGTCTAGACAAGAATACCTGGGTACACACAAACCCATACATGTATGTGTGTGTATGTATGCATACACATACACATCATACTTGGGTTGGATAAATAAAAAAATATTTATTTAATGATTGATTTTCTAAGTTTATTTTGACAATAAATTTTCTTTCAAATATAGGATATGAAAAATGCCACTATGAGATTTGTTAACATATTCAATGTTTAATTATTCTGAAAATTCAGGTGTGCTTTTTTAGTTTACACCTGTAAAAGATGAAGGAATTGTTGTTTAACCTCACATGAACCTTGATCAATCAACTCAAACGTTAAAAGGTATTCCAGCTGTAAGCATCCCAAAAAATGTTCCCCTATTTTTCAGGCATACTTTATTGAGGACTGCTTAGCCAACGCTTTTTAGGATGGTTGGAAGCGATACAAAAGAGACTGAGTGATCGCATGAAGACTTCCTTGTTGATTTGAGTAAATCAATTCGCTGCCAAATACTTCTTCCAATCCAAGAACTATAAACTGAAGATAACACAATTCTTACCTGTAATATAAAGTGTAGCAGCGAAAGCTTCCACACAAGACAATTTGCAGGGACGGCCATAGTTGATAGGGTTGGCAGCAACAAGGTAAGGTAAAAGTCGAGGCTGGTTTCCTTTCATTGAGGAGAACGGTGTCTGTTGTAATTTAGCCCAAGAGCAATCTACTACAGCAATTCCATGTTTTGATATAATATCTCTGTTGAACAAATTGAAAATACAATAAATATTCGTCCTATGTTTTGGACTGCCATGTTGGCTTGGCGATAACTATTAATATTTATTTCATTTATTTTATATTGCATTTTATAAATAAAAGTGTTGTTGGTGACAGATTTATAAAAGCCCAGCCTCTGGTTCATTGCATTCGTAACAAGAATAACAAGGGTCTGTAATTCAGTGAGAACAAATACAACACAATGTATCTCTGTTACAAAGCACAAGTTTACCAATTTCTTGTGGATGTTTATATCTTTCATTGATATACATTGGCAAAAAGCACACATCTCCCTCTCCCTTTTTGCACTCTTGTGAACCTGCACACAATTTCTCCCTGGCAAATCTTTCCCCCCACAATTCATCTTCCTAACATCACCTTCCTCTACAACATATCTTCCAAACACCCCCTCCCATCACACCTGTTCACTTACTACATCCCCCTCCCCTCTATAGATCCCACTCTCACGCACTTACCTGCTCACTCACTTTATCCAAACCTTTGTATCATTTCACTTATATACACTTCTCTGTAACTTGGGGGTATGCCCCACCCCCCGACACATCTTTACCATCTTCTTTTTCTCCCCATCTTCTGTCTTCTTTTCCAATTGAAGTAGCCATGTATCTCTTTCTACTGCAAGATACTTGGGCTCTGTCCCTCTATCATACTTGAGCCTGTCATCATCTGGCACAAAACCACCTCTCTCAATACTACTGTGTTGAGGGGTCCTTGCCTTGCAAGTTACTTGGTGACCTCACTGGTGCTAGTGCCATGTATAAAGCACCTTGTACACTCTGTAAAGCAGTTGGCAATAGGAAGGACATCCAGTCACAGAAACCATGCCAAAGTAGACAGTAGAGCTTGGCATAGTCCTTTAACTTGTTGGATCCTGTCAAACCATCCAGCCTATGCCAGCATGGAAAGTGGATGTTAAATGACGATGACAATGAAGTAGATGATGATGATGATGATGATCACACACACACACACACACACATACTCACATATATGCTCTCCTAGATAGGTTAGAAGAACATGTCTGAAAAGTATGAGCAAGACATGGTCCTCTGATCTGACTTTGAAAAGAGTAGCACTGAATAAGAACGGACTCAAATCATGATGGTCTATCCAACCCATGCCTACATAGAACTCATTTGGATTTGAAATTTTAAAAAACACACACACATTCTCTCTCTCTCTCAACAGGTTTTCCCACAATTTCTGTCAATCTCAGACTGCAGCTAAGTTATTAATTATTTCTGCCATTTTCTTAATTAATATTTATTTCCAATGATTTGAACATGTGCAGCAATTATTATTAGTTCATATCCTACAAACAACAAACACACATTTTCTTGGCCATAAACCCTCTTACCAATCCAATAAAACCTATTGCCGAATGCGAACCCTTGGATAAAAACAAAGCTCTACCTTAAACTGTAGAGTTACTATTGTCTAGACTGATAAGCTGCCTTGGTGTCTAACTCTAACAGTTAGACCAGGAAGTAAGTCAAGAAATATATCTAATTAAAATTACATAGATAGTAATAAGGAAAAACAGTCATTAGCTTAATTATGAATTTTGATAAAGAAATAGCAAGGGAGACAACTTCAGAATTTTATTTAAGAGTAACACGTGGCAATGTAGTGGTGAATGTGGTCTTGATAGTGCAGTGAGAATTCTGGACATGTTGCAGTGGAAAGCAATCTTTACCAGTACTTCCAAAGATGACTTAAGTAGGGTTTTTTTTTTTGTGAACAAACACAGGCATACAACACCCAATGGATACATTATGAGGAATTCCATGATAATAATGAATAACCAGTAGGTGAGGGGGGGGGGTATTGTGAAACCAATAAGTTTGTAACTTTTCTCAATAAAATACTTACATGTTTACAATATGATAATTTTTAAGAATCATACAAAGCTCACCTGTCATCAGGAGAAACACATTTTTTCCCTTCTGGAGTCAAAATGATACCAGAAAATCTTTGGTGTAAATTAAGAGTTTTAACCAAATTTATTCGCACTAACTTCCTGCCTGAACATTTCTTGGGATCACATTGCTCCATGTCCCACATGGCCAAAGGAAATGGTATTTTGTTTTCAGCAGAATTTGATGAACATTGAGAAGTATTTTCTTCTGAAATGAAAATAGAATCGAGTTTAAGTTTCAGGTCAGCTTTAACTGAGCAAATCTATGATCAAAAATACTCAGCTGTGATTGCCTTGTCATTTACCTCTCTGGTTTAGTGTATATAAGGCAACATTACTCTATGGTGGTGTGTTACTTGTTTTAAACAATCAGCCTGACTCATGGGGCTCACAGTCAGATGAATAATTCAATTATTTGGGTGGTAGACTGGACCTACTGCTTGGTTTAACACCATTACTTGGTTTTTTGGAGCCTTTAAGCAGAGTCCACTCTGATGCAAACACCCAGGGCAGGTCTCCACTTTAAGGACACCTTCTCCCCTCTCTTCCAAAAGTCTCAGAGGCTCTGAAAAGTGTCATGAGCACTGCATTTCCCCCTGCCTAAAAGATAGAGAAAAAAAAAAACTTCCTTTCTCTTGATCTGAACCACTGTACTCAACTGCCTTTAATCAATGAAATCTAATTCCTGTTTGAGTTACTCCCAGCAGAAGAGTGAAACTTAAGTGTATTGGAATCCAAAGAAACATTTATCAAATGTAAAGTGCAGCTGTTGTTTACAATGGTGAACTATGTCACACTGTGGTACCAGAGTACAAAATACAGAGGATCGCTTTCTTAAGCCGTTCGAATATACCTCAAGCATATTTGAATTGGTAACAAGTTTGTATTTATACACATCATTGCTCAGCACTGTCATCCTGTAGGGCCAGACGGATGGATGAATCGATCGAGAAATAGATCACAAAATCCACAATGCTTTTTGCACGGAGCTAGTTCACGTGTATAATACTCACTCTTGATTTTAAGGTTTAGAAATCCAAGGGGTGGTGAGTATGCATTAAACACGAATAAATACGATAATATACAAACCTACTCCAAAGTAGCTACTGTACAACTGGTACTCTTCTAAATAGTTATATCCATGTGCAAGTATGCATAAGGAATGCGACATCAACATTAGCATAACAATGGTATCACAGACTGAGGGCAATCATTCGATATAACTCGACAAAACCAAAACAAACACTGTGAATATTAGAAACGGATTTTAGGGATCATACTAGAAACAGACTGTGGACGGAGGAAAAGAATAGGCACACCACCCGTTTTCGGCATAACCCTAAACTCCGAAAACGGGTGGTGTACGTACTCGTTACCCTCACCAGGAAGTTTATCACCAAATAAAAATTATTAGGCACATTGTTCACGAATTGCTAGTAATATTCGACTGAAATGTTCAACTGCGCCAAATAAATTCTGAAAGATACCAGTGAAATAATTCTCAGCTCGTCCTACACCGACGAGAAATGTTCTTTTTTAGCGTGGGTCCACAGCCCTACAATTCGTTGGGTATGCATTTCTAGATCATTCGGATCAACGAAGTTCCGTGAGTGATCGATAGTGGAATGGATATAAATTAAACAAAATTGTTTTCTTAATCTATTTTACGACGGTAAAATAGGAGACCGTCAAAAGAAAACATTACCTACCATTGTCAAAAGTTGCTCCGAGTTCGTTAACTTTGACACCGTCATTTTTGTTTTGCCGGAGTTTTTTACGATTATGTGCGGATCGCGGTGTTTCAACCGGATTTTTACCTTTCTTTCGAGATTTTTGGGTATTTTGTTTACCCATAATAAATTGCTGCTGTCGAAGACAACTTAAGAGACTAAGATATAAACGTGTATCCAAAATTTACGTAAATAACTAAATGCTCCCTTATTAAAACGAAGGGGAGATAACTCTGATATAACTTGGCTGAATTATGACATGATGTATGTGGTCACAGTATTATTGACTCAGTTCACAGCCACACTGATCAAGTGTTTAGTGCAATATATCTCCTATTAAGTTAAAATACATATTATTAAAGATTCTGTGATTTATTTATTTGTTTTATTCAGCGATGTAATTGAAAATGCTTCACGATGAGTTTCTAGATTATCAAATGTCGCCAGATGTACATAATTTCCCACAATGTTTGGGACCAAGCTTTAGTTCTAAATGTGTTGATGATGAAAATATAGAATTATATAGCAATAATATAGTATCATGTATGCAAAGTATCATAGCATTTATGTTTTATGGGGTTATTTCCAATTACTGTCACTGTAAGACGGCTGGAAATTTTTGAGTGTGTAACCATAGTCGTGATTCCACACTAATGCAAAATGTACAGGCGCGCTTGAGATGTCGGCTTGATGAAATGCCTCGATGTTAGGTATCTTGTTCCGTCAGCAAATGTGCGAGATACTACGGTGACATCTCATGTTGAAATGGTTGAGATGTGTTACATGTCTTTTATAGAGAGTCCAGGACTCAGGCATGTCAGAGGGTTGTGAGAATTATTTTCTAGGAGTTGGTGGGCTGCGGAGTTCTTGCCCGCTTTCTCATGACTGTCACAGAAGCCATATTGATTACCCTGGAGACAGTTGTACAGGATACGGGGACCTATTCTTCCCAGCAACAGAAAGATCCGGAAAGAGATTTCTCCATGGTGGTCGCATGTCCAGCTGTTCTCTTTTCTTTGTGGTGAAGACAATGTTGACACTTCTGAGGTTCCAGAGGATTTTCTCCTTTGTTCTTAATGAACTGAAAGATGTCTGACAACAGTGCAAGGATTAATGTCTGAGTTGCTTTGTACACTTCCGAAGAAATGATGTCTAAAGAAATGACCCTTATCTCTGAACATCTGCGAGATTTCTTTCATAACTTCTGCAAGTGTCAGTGTGAAGTTAAGCTCGTAATTCACAATTTCCTTTGCTAGGTAGGCAATAGCATCCCTTTTGATTGAAGCTGACCGTTTGAGCACATTATGAAAGTGTTTGGCCGTCTCTTCAATCATTTCTCAGTGAGCAATATTTGGCCGTTAAAGCGGATTTCGGATTTCGGAATATCGCAGACGGATTTCGGAATATCGTAGATTCCTTTCGGGTCCCACTTTTCTACATAGCTCTGAATTTCGTTTGTTTTATGCTAAATCAGGTATCTTGCATCTCTACGAACTTTTCTTGCTCTGTATGGCGGATCTGTGAGAAGTCTATATTTTAAAATGATGATGATTGATCATTTTGGTGGGATCAAAGACGTCGATTCATCTCATAAAAAAAAATTTGGATTTCCTTGGCATTTTTATCAAATTAGTCTTGGTGGTTGCGAATGGCTGGTCCACCATGCTCTAGGGCTGTTCGACAGACAGTCTTGAGGGAGGCCGACTCTCCATCATTACTGACTTATTCTGATGGAATTTAACTTATTCTGTCATCTATGTTTTTGAGGAAGTTGGTCAAAATTGTCAGGTCTTTGATGCTCGGGTTCATTTTCATTACGAGTGGTAATGATTTACCCTGCATTCAGTGCTGGACAAGTCAATCTAGTGGAAAACAACTAACTCTATGGCCTTCGTTGCCTGTGTACAGGTTTGCAGCTGCAGCTTGAGCAATCCACTTTTGCGTGCTGGTTGTTCCACCATCGTCACAAGACTTTTCTAGACTCATGATACATTAAGAATCACGCCAGATGAGCAACCTCACTCTGGCTCCCTGGTCCAGTTGTAAGATGTGGCTGAGAGAGAGGGAGAAAGAGAGAGAGAGAGAGAGAGAGAGAGAGAGAGAGGGAGAGAGAGAGAGAGGGAGAGA
>NC_068981.1:182543962-182546462 GCF_001194135.2 Octopus bimaculoides | reverse complement strand
CAGCACATACCCAAGGCGCACAGAGCTACTGAACAACAATAATAATAATAATAATAATAATACTAATAACTATTATTATTATTATTATTATTATTATTATTATAAATTAACAACCTGGCGTCTTTATTTTAGTGGCCTACCTATGTACACAGTGAGTTTCTCTGCCATAAGTGTCGGGAAGACACTTGGCAAGAAATGGAAACAAAATTAGAAGAAGAAGAAAAAGAAGAAGAAGAAGAAGAAGAAGAAGAAGAAGAAGAAGAAGAAGAAGAAGAAGAAGAAGAAGAAGAAGAAGAAGAAGAAGAAGAAGAAGAAGATTTGATCTGAAAGCCCACACAAATGGTATAGTTGTTACAGACAGAGAAAGCTCATTCCAGGAAGATGGAGCTAACTGACAGTAAGTCTGATCACTACAGTACTTCATTTTCGTGTTTGGTTCCACTTGATTTCAAACAAACTGTTGACTCTTTTTCAGGAAGCAGTTTACTAAGGTAATGAGGAGCAAGCCATATACAGCTTTGAATGTTAACACTAGGACGAGAGTAGTGTGCACAGTGAAAAGAATTGATCCTAGCACAAATCCTTGGAGCATGCCTCAGTCAATATACTGGTTTTCGGACTGTTATCCGTTGACTATAATTTCCTGCTGCCTGTCAGATAAATAGAACATTAACCATTCATAGATAATATTTACTTCTGTAAAGCGTTTCGCCAACTCGATAAATAGAATTTCCTGGTCAACAGTGTCAAATACCGCGGGCAGTTGCGCAAATACAAGTAGAAATAACTTTTGATACTTCATTACCATTAAAATGTTACGTTCACGCACGCCAACGTTGTCTCAGTGCTGTGATACTCCTTGTAAGCAAATTGAAACACTTTACATAAATTGTTCGTCTTTACAAGTATGACTGTTTTAGAAACTACAACTCCTTCCATTGATTTCGAGACAAACGAAAGATTAGAGACAAGTAATCTTTTACTATTATGATTTTGATATTACGACTTTTAGTTTCGAAGATACACCTTTGATTTTTCACTCTCTCCCTAATCTTGATTGCAGAATCAGACTTCCCTTGTGCTATCAGTGCTTTAAGCTTATAGCAAAGGGATCAATATTATTACTTGAAGGCGGCGAAATTGCGTTGACCCTACGGCCGATAATTGATGACGATTTGGCAACTTTCTGTGTCTGTTTTCAGTTTGTACATTTATTATATGTTCTTTAACTTACGTATTTATGATATATTTTTCTAATTTCTCACTAACACTGCAGATAGAACCAGATTCTAGCCTGCAAACAAGTTTCTTTCATAAGAATTTGAAACAGGATCAACAAGTTGCTCTTGTATGCTTTATTTGGAATTTAAGTTCTTTTTTCTTACCTTTGCAGAATTCAAGCCGGATTCGAACAAAGTGGCAAAACTCTTTTAGGCGTAGGAGTGGGACTGAACCCGGAACCATGTGGTTGGTAAGCAAGCTACTTACCAACCACATGGTTCCGGGTTCAGTCCCACTGCGTGGCACCTTGAACAAGTGTCTTCTACTATAGCCTCGGGCCGACCAAAGCCTTGTGAGTGGATTTGGTAGACGGAAATTGAAAGAAGCCCGTCGTATATATGTATGTATATGTGTGTGTGTGTGTGTGTGTGTGTGTGTGTGTGTATGCGTTTGTCTGTCTGTGTTTGTCCCCCCCCCCAACATCGCTTGACAACTGATGCTGGTGTGTTTACGTCCTCGTAACTTAGCGGTTCTGCAAAAGAGACCGATAGAATAAGTACTAGGCTTATAAAGAATAAGTCCTGGGGTCGATTTGCTTGACTAAAGGCGGTGCTCCAGCATGGTCACAGTCAAATGACTGAAACAAGTAAAAGAGTAAAAGAGCATACATACATACATACATACATACATAAATGCGTGCATGTACACACGCGCGCGTGCGCATACTAGCAATGCAGTGTTGCCCGGGTGTTATGACCTAGAAGCACATCGTATTATTTGCTCTTTTCTTATGGGCAGAATCAGTACAGCTGATACATAGTTAATGGAATAATGGAAGTTATTGTTTGTTTAATAGTGAAGGGCGAGAGTACAATTTGCCTGAAAGTGCTTTCTCTTCTTAAGAATGATCCGAAGCTATGTATTGTTTCATCGTATAAAAGAGGGTTAATACGATTTTGTCCAGAAATCACGTTTTCAAAATTTTAATTTCCCCCTCTCTCCACCGCAATTTCTTAACTTGTAACTCTTTTCAATTTTTTTTTTTGTTGTTATTGTTATCTACGTAGAAAAATACAGAGATTACAAATTTGGGAAATATATATATATGCTCTTAGCTTAGTTTTTCCTTGGGGCTGGCCAGATTGGAGCAATGTCGAGTATAACCAGCCGAAATTGCAAAGATAATCTAGATCTCGACTGATGAAAGAAAACTCCGAATGACCCGTCCTTGTTTTCTCTGTATCGTCTATCTGGATGTTTTGTTGTCCCTTTCTTGTAT
>NC_068981.1:182542738-182543764 GCF_001194135.2 Octopus bimaculoides | reverse complement strand
TATATATATTATAGTTTAGTTTCTCTTAAAGAAACACTCAATGGCCCTTCCCCCACCTCGCACACCCATCACCTTCCAGCTTTCAAAAAGCTAAAATCTCCCAATCTTTCACTTTTGTCTGTTTCCCGCATGCGTAGAATTCTACTGAAATAGTAGACTTTAAAAATACTAGACCACCACCAGAAAACACGACATGCTAGAAACAACAGCTAAACGACATTATTTGAGAAGAAACTTCCCCACTTTCCAAAAAGCTAAGAGTGAAATATTGGGAGTTTGTAGCTTTTTGAAAGTGATGAGGTGATGGGTAAAATTCTTAAAGATTTGTACTCTGTTTTTTTCTTTCTTGGATTACTAAAAATAAAAATTTGAAAAAATTAAAAAATGAACTTGGTATGAAGAGGGAGAAAATTAAAATACTGAGAACGTGTTTTGTAGTAGAAATCCCAATCCCCTGTATTGCAAACATAGGAATCGGAAGAAATTTAGGAAAATAAGGCGGGGCGGACTGAAATGTCACCTTGGACATATTAGAAAAAAGAGATAAAGGACAGGATTTCTGGGAAAACTTCCTTTAAATTTTTTTTATTGAAGATCAGGTTTTTAAATACGCTCATCACCAACAAATTACACAATAGGAAAAGATCATTTCAATTGGATTTGAGCCGTAAATTTGCGCGTGCACACTGCAAGAAATAACATAATTCACACAGAAGTTTTACCCGTAGTGTGTGTATGTGTGTCAAAGGAAGTTATTTATGGCATTCCCTCGTTTGGTGAAGCAAAGTTGTCAACTCGACATAAATGGGATCATACAATTGTTCGTTAATTTCCGTAAAATTGTTTTAATTTCTGTATGCTTTGAAGAGAGCAGAAATTGAAAGAAAGGATAAAGTGAAAAGGCGACATTTGCTTTGAAGTGAGAGGAGAAAGTAAAAGAGAGGAGAAAGTGTAAGATGTACGTGTATAAGAAATGTGTGTGTGTGTGTGTGTGTGAGAGAGAGAGAGAGAGAGGGAGGGAGGGAG
>NC_068981.1:182538382-182542296 GCF_001194135.2 Octopus bimaculoides | reverse complement strand
TGTAAAAAAGAGTTGTTGAGTCAAAAACATAGTTTATTTGGTAGATAGATAAAAAGCAGCTTTCTTTTTTATAATACAGATATGACTAATTCGGAGAAACATTACCTTCATTATTCGCACATCGTCACTCTCGTAATGCAACACTTTGTAATTTTGGTTCAAATTGAAAGTGTGAAACTATTTTCATTTTCTAATGAAACTTGTTCGTTGTAGAGAAGTGTAATTTAAATAACTATAACTGGCTGTTGAGATAACGTAGAAAATATGTAAATTAAAATAAAGTTTATTTGACATGTGTAATTGATTTGATTGTTCTGGTATTAACATCAATTGGTAAGAATAGAAGTCATTTGACGACACCTTTTTGTTTGTAATTGGTTATCCTGTTGCAAGTTCAATCCGTGGAATATTGAAATGATACCCGTCTTGTCCATTCCACAGAATAAGAGTATACTGGGGAGCATCATAAGAGGGATGAGTCTGTGAAACACGTTTAAGGTTGTTATCTCGAACACGAATGAGAATATCATGATTTTCATGGGGATCACCAACCATAAAGATGTGACTCATTAGATGTGGGCTCATTAAAACAATGTAAAATGTTCTTTACTATAGTTTACTATAGACATAACGAACGCAGAAACACATACACACATACACACACTCATAGAATTGATAAAATTGAAAACAGCAAAACGTACACACACGAAGTTCAAGCGAAACGAAATGTAATCAATATAGGTGCAAATCATACTTTCTGGAGCATAGTCATGCTATGAAAAAATGGAAAGTCACCAATTTAGAAAAAGTTAGTATGCGTCACCAATGTAAGAAAGTACAGAAAGTCAACGTTTCTTTGGAACATGCAGTAAATGTCATAAAATTCACGATTGAATGTCACGGTGAAGAAAGTGAATGTCGAAGAAAATTCAGAAGGCATAATTCAATTTTTCACACGAAAATTATTTATTTTACAATTTTGAAACGAACGCTGAACCAAGTGTATAGAAAGGAAGATGTTGTTGTGGTGAACGTTAATTTAAAATATTTGCTGAAGGATGTATGTAGAAAGATTAAATTAATTTGACATTACTATATATTTTTTAACTGTGGAACATTATAGGCTGTAGAATAAATACTGACCGTAGTAAAAAGGTTGTGTGACGTTGATACAGTGGTGAAGAACCAGGAGGAATACGATAAGGACTGTTAAAATGCATTATCTTGAAACTGGTTTGAAGGAGTGGAATAACATTTCGGTAATGTTATTGAAAGAGCTGCTGAGGCTTTCTACTTCGCCACGTTTCTGAATTTGTTATAATAACCAGAATAACATTATTTTTTTTAGATATATTTGCGAGTCTTCATGTTGGTAGTACTTGAAAGTGAGCGTTGTTGTTCGTTTAAAGTTCGGGCCGCAAGTAAACTTTCAATATTGGTGCGTTTCACTGTTAGTGGGGAGGAGTTACATACATAAACTAACACACATACACATACACTAAAGTACACCTGAAGACTATCTCTGTCCCGGCGTGTTTTTGTCTCTGTGTTTAGATGTGTGAGTGTCAGTCGTCACAAAAATGTATGTATACTGACAGACACATACACCGTCACACACATGTACTTGTCATTCACCAGCCTAACGTGGGTAACGAACGCGTGAACACACCCATATAGAAAATGCGACGTCATCGTCGTTGAGGTGGTGATATAAAATGTCGTTTACGATAGGTGACTAAAAGAAAAATGATAATGTTAAATTTTTGTAATGCAAATATGTGAATGAAAATATAGTTTAGTTGGTAGCCAAAAGCTTACTGAATCTTTTGAGAACCCATACGTCAAAATCGGCAGCTCGGTTTTGGAATGCATAAGAAGCATACACACACAGACACACAAACACGCACACAGACACACACACGCGCACAGATACACACACGCACACAGACACACACGCACACAGATACACACACGCACACAGATACACACGCGCACACAGACACACACACGCACACAGACATACAAACTCACTATAGCCTCGGGCCGACCAAAGTCTTGTGAGTAGAATTGGTAGACAGAAACAGAAAGAAGCCCGTCGTATATATACATGTGTGTGTGTATTTGTGTGTGTATGTGTGTATTTGTGTGTCTGTGTTAGCACCCCCATCATCCCTTGACAACCGATGTTGGTTTGTTTACGTCCCCATAACTTAGCGGTTCAGCAAAAGAGACCGATAGAATAAGTACTAGGCTTATAAAGAATAAGTCCTGGGGTCGAATTGTTCGACTAAAGGCAGTGCTCCAGCATAGCCACAGTCAGATGACTGAAACAAGTAAAAGCATAAAAGCATAAAAGAATATATACATACACACACTCACACACACACGCGCACGCACGCATACATACATACATACATACATACATACATACATACATACATAACAAACAAGGGCTCTCTTGTCTTTTATTATATCTGCCCAACTAAACCAGCCAGTCTTATGAACTCAAGATCAAGGTTTCAGTTACTGACGAACAATTATCTGTTGCACAGACAACGAAACCTTGATCTGCACTATTACATATAAATGAAATGCAAGCATCTCCTTCTCTCTCTCTCTCTCTCTCTCTCTCTCTCTCTTTCTCTGTATACGTACGATATATATATATATATATATATCACACACAAATTTGATTTCCAGAGTTATTAGGAACTATTTTACAAAGTAACAATGTCTATCAATAGTAATTACTACACGAAAAATAACACCAACCCAAGAGTACAATAAAGTGACATTTGACCTTAGACGTAAACAAACAAGCAGTCTGCTGTATAAGAGAGCATAAATTTTGATATACATATTTCAAACATTCTCTGTGCCAGTCCCTTTACGTTTCATTAGCTTGAAGCCAGTGATCATTGAGGTAATATTATGCCTTCATAAAACTAACTTAGTGCTATTTTTGGTTGAACATAAGCAAGACAAATCTTCTTTATAAAATGGTTTAACATACAGCACAATTATTTAACTGGTAGATAGAAATAATCTATTATTGGTTGAATAGTCAGTCCTTCCAAATTTTCGGATTACCACTGCATTAACATAATCTTTTCTAATATAGGCACAAGGCCTTAAATTTTGAGGGAGGGGCCAGTCGATTAGATCGACTCCAGTACGCAACTGGTACTTAATTTATCGACCCCGAAAGGATGAAAGGCAGAGTTGACCTCGGTGGAATTTGAACTCAGAACGTAAAGACAGACGAAATACCGCTAAGCATTTCGCAAATTTTTTATTTCCCACAAGGAGGCAACAAAGAGGGGACAGTAGAATCTGATATGGGGTCAGATTTATCGTATGAGTTAACAAAAAGATGAATTAAAAATGTTTACATAAATATGAATAGTTCGAATGATAACATATACAAGACAACAATACAGATTGGAGTGGGAGGCAGGATATGCTCGGACCCCACGAGCCCCGTCTCACCACTGATGCTTTGGGTTCGTCCTGCGTTGTATTCATGCAGTTCCATCCATACGCAACATTCGTGCGACATTCTTCCATCGATCTTGGAACATTTTGGCGGATAGGCACTTTTTCTCTAACCTTATTTTCCTTCTTAGGTAGAAGGTGAAGAAATTCACCAAGCCAGGGCCAGAGATAAAAATGCCTGTTATTTACCTTTTCATTCGCGTCTTCCAAATCGCCTCTCTTACAATTGCTACTGCGATGAGAAAGCAATTCTTACCTTCTTTCGATACGAAATCCGGTGGGTCAATATTTTACTATTGATTCAGTCGATAACTGTACTCTTCCTGTACTTAACAGTTGTTCGGCATAAACCCACACATCTGACACCTCCGAACACTGAACAAATAGCGTGCAGGACGGTTTCCCTGCCCCCCCCCCCC
>NC_068981.1:182535858-182538140 GCF_001194135.2 Octopus bimaculoides | reverse complement strand
CGTGAACCATGTACCCAACTTCGATCTACGATAGAACCAGGTTTTCAGTCCACCGAAACAAGTGAACTTGGGAAATATCTGTTTCGCCAGCGGAGACCACACCCGATCACCATCCACATATGCCTCAACCTCAGCGCGTGCCTGCGCATCATCAGCCAAGGCATCCCTAGCCCACCCTTTAACGGTTGTTGACAGCAAATAGAGCGTCTCACAAGCGGATTCGAACCCTTCTACAAGAAGCGAAAGAGCTGTCTTTCCAGCTTACCCAACCACGAATCAGGGCAGGGAACGATGGTTAGGCGGTAGGTGATGACCGATGCGATGAACACATTGGCCACCTCCGCCCTCTCTTTCAGGGATAGCCACCGCCAAGACCAGGTCTTGGCTATGTGGGCTACGCTGTTCGGTACCTCGGCCCAGTTCTTCGATCCAAAATGACTTTGAATGTCGCACCATATCCCTTCAGCAACATCTTTTAACCACCAAGTGTCGATGTGCACCCCTTGACCAAGTTTGCATATATGAGGCTGATTACATCATAAGATTTGGCAGGCAGCTCCTTGAGCAACACTCTTTGTCTGATAACCTAGAATAGCCCAAAGAAGTCGCACGACTCTACCGCAACGTATCCAGAATCCTTGTCCGGTACTGGATCGATCCCAAAACCTAATCAGTTCGTGCCAGTCATGAGGTCAAACATTCTCGAAAGTTTCATCCGAATCCATCCTGCGGTTCTTGAGATATCTTGTCCACGGACAAACAAGCAAACAACACCTCCGCCTTCGCTAAGGCGGAGGTAGTTAGAAGGGCTGAAATTAATGCATGCAAGACTTCACAGCTCTAGCATCACACCTTCACAGTCATGAATTTTCAGCCATGAATTTTCAGCCCACCCTCATATTCAATAATAGCCCTTGGCATAAGATTCGAATTGTAGACTTTAGTTTGTCACGCAGCATCTCGCTATAACGAGTAATGTAAATTGTTGATCTCTTTTCTTTATAATCCCTCAGTTGTAACGGCGCGCGGCCTAGTGGTTCAGGTGTTGCACTCACCTTTTCGAGATCGTGGTTTCGATTCCCGACCGGGAAATATTTCATTTCCTGTTGCAAAACACCTAATTTCGTGTTGCTCTGCAATCACTTCGACATCTGACATGTTGCACAAGGTGCAGCTGTACAGATAATGTCGATTTGACGGAAGGAATGACCTAATGTAGAGCACAAACATTTTGATCTCTAGAAACAAATCATCTTCGCAGGTCGTTCACACAAGTTGCAGAACCCCTCATCAGTCATTTACGACAGGAGAATCCACCAGTGTCCACCACAATTCTTCAGTACTACTCTAACTCCTTATAAGTTCCTTTTAAATTGCTCCTTTAAAAATATGCTCGCTTCCTATAAAACAGGGAGCGCACAACAGGAAATTCACATATTTTCAAAAGAATTTCGAAGGAACTTAGAAGGATTATAAGGAAAGGCGATCAAACTATAAACAGTCCTCGCTATAGCGAGAGGCTGCATAACAAGCTAAGGCTTACAATTTCAAGCAAATGCCAAGGACTGTTGTTGTTGAATGTGTTGTTGCCATGACAATCCTCTTCCTCATAGTTAACCATAGCAAAGAAAGCTTCTGATCTCTCAGATTATTCATTCTAGTGACGTAGTCAAATAAAGACATATGATGTACTATAAAGTATTTACGTAGTTTACTTGTCTCTTTATTAATAGTTGTTGAGTGATGATTTCTGTCATTACACAAATCTGCGTTGTAGTTTAGTCATCATTAGTAATCTACAGAACAAAAGCAAAAAGAGTGATTTACAGTTTGTTGACCTTTTGATGAATTTCTAAATTATTGAAACATCTTTTCTTTTCTTTTATTTCTATTTTTCAAATCCTGATTTATGACGGTACGTTACCGAAGCAAAAAAATGGCTGAACAAGTAAGAAAGAGCAATGTACTTTGTAGTTATAATAGTTTTAATACAAATGACGTTGGCTGACACACTGATTTCTGAAAGTTTGGCTTTATTCATATACTCTTTCTCTTTCTCTTTTACTTGTTTCAGTCTTTTGACTGTGGCCATGCTGGAGCACCGCCTTTAGTCGAGCAAATCGACCCCAGGACTTATTCTTTAGAAGCTTAGTACTTATTCTATCGGTCTCTTTTGCCGAACCGCTAAGTTACGGGGACATAAACACACCAGCATCGGTTGTCAAGCGATGTTGGGGGAACAAACACAGACACACAAACACATACACACATACATATATATA
>NC_068981.1:182532482-182535835 GCF_001194135.2 Octopus bimaculoides | reverse complement strand
TATATATATATACGACGGGCTTCTTTCAGTTTCCGTCTACCAAATCCACTCACAAGGCTTTGGTCGGCTCGAGGCTATAGTAGAAGACATTTACCCAAGGTGCCACGCAGTGAGACTGAACCCGGGACCATGTGGTTGGTAAGCAAGCTACTTACCACACAGCCACTCCTGCGCCTATGCACGTTATTGTTAATATAATTAATACATAAATAAATGAGTTGAGTCTTCTTATTATGAATGCATTGTTAATTACAATACGAATACGGAATTTTTATGATTAATAATGTATTCATAACATTGATGCACCTCACTGGTTCCATTTATGGTGCTAATTTGTATTGATAATCTTCGTCTAATGCAACTGTGATGTGTGTGTATGTATGTATGTATGTATGTATGTATGTATGTGTGTGTATGTATATGTGTGTGTGCGTATGCGTGCATGCATGTATGTATGTATGTATGTATGTGTGTATGCACGCATGCATGCATGTATGTATGTATTATGTATGTGTGTATGTATGTGCGCATGCATGTATGTATGAGTGTGTGTGTGTATGCGTGCATGCATACATGTATATATGTATGTATGTGTGTGTGTGTGTGTATGCGTGCGTGCATGCATGCATGTACAGTATATATGTATGTATGTATGTATGTATGTATGTATGTGTGAGTTTATGTATGTGTGTGTGTCTCTGTGTCTGTGTGTGTATGTATGCGTGTATGTATGTATGTATGTATGTATGTATGTGTGTATGTATGCGTGCATGTATGTATGTATGTATGTATGTATGTGTGTATGTATATATATACACACTAGCGTACTGGGGGTGGGGGGGTCTGTAGCGGCGGTTCGCCCCGGGCGGCACTTTTAAAGGGGTACCACTTTTGGGTCTGCTGCAGGCAATATGTGTCTTTTGTGGGGTCCGTGGGCAGCAAACAGAAGGGCCGCCCGGGCGGCACACGTTCTAGTTACGCTAGTGTACGTACATATGTACGTATGTGCATGTATATAGATGCATGTGTGTGCGTATTTGTATATGTAGAGCGAGGTTCATTGCCGAGTTGTTAGTGTAACATCTAACGGTCTTAAAGTCATCGGTTCGACTCTTTGACGAGGCGGCGCGTTTTGCCCTTCAACAAGGCACTTCATTTCACGTTACTCCAGTCTACTCAACTGACAATGAATACCAGCTGAGCACCATTGCAGTGCAGGGTTAAGAATAGAAAGGTCTAGAATCATTAGTGTAGCTGGGATGGGGAAGGGGCGCATTTGTGGGTTTGCTGTAGGCAATATGTGTTTTTTGTGGGGCCCGGGGGCGGCAAACGGAAGGGCCGCCCCGGGTGGTACACACTCTAGCTACGTTAGTGTCTAGAATGTCTGTCTATCAAGTACCACTCACTTGCAAGTGATGACTAAGTGACAGGTTGTATATATTATTCTTAAACTGGAATATTTTTGACAGTGACTCCGAAATGTGTTTGTATTTGCTTTTGAATTGAGTCTGCATTCGAACAATTTCTTTTATTAATCCATTGCATGAGTATACCAAACTTTTCGAAGCATTGATAACTAACTTTTACCGCATTTTTACAAAAATCTTTGCACATCAGTGTAAGCCAGGAAGATGTTCATGACCTATGTCTGGTCGATTAGCCTGGATCGTTCTGTTGGTGTTGACTGGAAAAACCCAGAGGATAGTGACATTTTTACCTTCAACGACTGGCTCAGGAAGATGTTCATGCCACTAAGCAGGAGTACCGATTTTGTAGTGTCTACATATTTTCCAATGCAAATACTGTCCTACCCTAACGTGGCGATTTTTGTATTTATTTGTTGTCAGTACAGGACATTCCAAGACGAGATGGTCCGTTGTTTCATCAGACGTGTCGCAGAACCTGAATTTAGGGTCAGTACCGTTTTGAAGAACGTTAACCTGGTAAACAGGCTTTGATATTGTCCTGCCAATTTGAAGTTTTTCGTCTCTGCTTTCAGTTCTGAACTTCTCGGTCACTGATGGGTTGTTACTTGGTCTAGCATTTTGACTTCGAAGAATATACTGTCCACTCCATGCAGGGGCGTCTGGTTCCACCGCCCCTCAATTTGTTTCTGATCGTTCTTTTTTTAATTCTTTTTTTATTTTTTCTTCTTCTTCTTCTTCTTCTTCTTCTTCTTCTTCTTATTATTATTATTATCCCCAGTAGTTTTATTTTTATAACGTGCTTTCACTTCAATACCGAGCGCAGCTCTGTGTGCCTTGGGTATGTGCTGTGGTTTGCTGTGGTGCTCTTATGGTTACTGTATTGAAAGTGTTTTGCGTAGGATGTGTGCAGTGCCCAGTAGTGCAATTTTCTGTATGTTATATATATTTGTAAGTCCTGGTGTTTTTGTTATGTATTTGTCTGAATATTTTTTTTATTATACCTAAGGCACCTACTATGATAGGAATTGTTTCTGTTTTTAGATTCCACATTCGAGTTACCTCTATTTCCAGGTATTATTATTATTATTGTTCAGTAGTTTTATTTTTATAACGTGCTTTCATTTCACTACCGAGCGCAGCTCTGTGTGCCTTGGGTATGCTCTGTGTTGAGAAAAACACTGGTACAGTTTGGGCTACCTGGTGTCATCTGCAGTTGGGGTATATTTTCTTTGAATCTACTTCAAGAATTCCGCAGTGTTAGTTGATTATATATATACCGGGTGATTGAAAAGTAACCCCCTATTTTAAAATACTTATAATTTATTTATTAACTATAATTTTTGTCTCAAATTTGTTGTGTATGTTCTTCCATGTATGGGAATTGATTCTGTTATTGTTGTTTTTTTTTTCAGATCGATTATTTTGTTTGAAATTTAGAAGCCCTACAAACATAGTTGGACGTTTTACTGTACAGGAGCGTGCCCAGCTAGCGGCACGTTACGAAGTTTGGAGATCAGTTGTTCAAGTGCAAAGATAGTAAAGGACCATTAGAGGAAGACATGCTCAAGTCGATGCAAAGACGATCAAGAATTGTCATGCGAAACTCATGACTACAGGATTTGTAGCTGATACTCGAAGAAGCAGTCGTCCTTCCAATTCGTCGAGGTCCGCATGATTTGCCGCCCAGAAGCCCTGATTTAACGCACTGTGACTTTTTCTTTGGGGTTGGTTAAAGGAGAGATGTTATGTCTTCCATCCCACAAGAGTTCCTGATGAAATCAGTTGATGCGGTTCCAAGTCGGCTTGAGAAGCTGATTGCGGAAGCTGGTGTCTATATCGAATTTTAAATAAAACTCCATGCTATACACTTTCTTCATATATTCATTTTTTTCTCAAAATTATAGATTATAAATAAATTATAAGTAC
>NC_068981.1:182529627-182532210 GCF_001194135.2 Octopus bimaculoides | reverse complement strand
ATTTTAAATTAAAATTCATTTTTTATATATTGGCGTTTTCAAACTTCTTTTTTATAAATATATATATATATATGTGTGTGTGTGTGTGTGTGTGTGTGTGTGTGTGTGTGTGTGTGTGTGTGTAGTTACATAATCCTTTTACGTCCGATTTGCATCTTGGTATATGTTGGACGGGGTTCTCATCTCAGTCTCCGAACCAGTTTCCATTTAGAGTTACAGCCCTCCGAGATGGTTTGGAGGACCACATCTTACCCATACGTTCCAATTTTGATGTGGTTTTTGCTGTTGTACGCATCTCTCAAAAAGCCATTATTTTACAAAATGTACCAGATGCATTTTACCATCGCACCAGCACAAAAGACGTCGTCATGTCCTTGTTAAGACTAAAATGTCTATTGTATTTCGTCTATTTGACAACCACTCCCCAGGATTTAATCTGTGCAATATATCGTGTTACCAACACCAAAAAGGTTGCCATGTCTCTTGCTAAACTAAAAGATCCTCTCTACTCTACATTGCCTTCGTTCGTTCTAGATAAGCATGAACAAAAGAGTAAGCAAAAATAGAAAGTGATCGTGGAGAGAGAGCCAGGGGAAGAATATAAACGAAGATAAAGTATGTGTATGATAAGAGAAACAGAGTAATTGAAGTGAGAAGGTGTTTAGCGAAGGAATGAAGGAAGAGAGAGAGAGAGAGAGAGAGAGAGAGAGAGAGAGAGAGAGTGGGGTAGACAGCTACGTGTTTATTGTTGGTGAGGAGATTGAATAGAAAAATATCATGAGCAGCGTTAGAGGTAAAGAGGGAATGATGAGGAGACAGGGTAGTAGAAGACACGTTGATGGACAAGAAGAAGTAAGCTGAGTGGGGGAGGATGAGAGAGAGACGTAGATTAATAGAAAATGACTGGAGGGTGAGTGACGAATTGGTGCACTAGATTAGGATTAAAAAGGCCATAACTTTCCAATATCTATCTGAAAAACATGAGAGGTTTACCTTAAGTGGAAGCGAATGCAGTCAAACACTATTAGAACATTGTACTGCTTAAGTCCCAGATGAAATCCCGTTTGGGATATTAAGCAATACGATGCAAGTATAAGCACATATAATGACAGCGATATCAGACTCCCACCCTCACTAAAATTCAACAACAGAAACATGACTAGGAACATTGATGGTGGTGCTCCAGCACTATCTCACTCTAAGGGCTGAAACTAGTTACAAATAATATACATACATACATACATACATACATACATACATACATACATACATGATGATGGCTGCCCCCTCGTTATCGAGTATGGCCATTGCACGAAGCTTAACTTAACGGTGCTGTGATCGAATGTGACTTTTTAGCCCAGCCAAAGATCTACAATGTCTTGCACAGAGTTGGCATCCAAAACCTTTACTGGCAATAGCTGGCTGTTGTCGTAATTGGGTTCCATGTACCTTTGCGTGTCGTTTAAGTCCTCCTGCTGAATCACACTCCCTTCCACATGCCCGACAGACATGATTAGTATGGTGTGTAGCATCATCACCAGCGGCCTGGTAGTCATTCATCGGTCTTGCTTTATGACTACGAAGATGACTCATGAGTCCAGCTTTACTGAGGCACGGTCTTGCACAGACACTGCATGTCAGTGTCATAGGAAGACCCTTACCATCTGGAAGTGCAACAACGATGCCCTTCCTGACATCCCTCCTTAATTTCTCATGTAGACATACATACATACATGAATGTACATTTGTAGACATGCATATATTTAACTCGAATAGGGATTCTAAGAATCAAGTAATATTCACAGCAAGCATTCCGCCGGGTGTACAGCTATCAAAATAAACAGTAATTGAGTTTAGGGTACATAATTAACGTCACCATCCTCCTGAAAATCTGGGAGCCAAAGTAGTGGAGCCTTATATAATCGTTAATCAAATTTATCTTTTGGGGATCAAATATTTAGTTAAAAATAAATCATTTAATGCTCATAATATAATCGAATGAGAAGGCGGTGAGCTGGCAGAATCGTTAGCACGCCGGACGAAATGCTTAGCGGTATTTCGTACGTATACTTATACGGGTATGTCCATGCCTGTATGTTTGCGTATGTGTGTGTGTGTGTGTGTGTTCGTGTGTGTATGATTGCGTGTGTGTGTGTGTGTGCGCGCGAGTGCACGTGTGTGTGTGTAGGGGTGCTTTAGCGTCGACGATATAACTGAATACAGATTACGAAACAGCTGTAAACAAATGGAATAAATATTTTAGAACTCACTTGTCCTGAATTTTTTTCATATACATACATACATACATACATATATATATATATATATATATATATATATATATATATATATATATACACACACACACACACACACACACACATATATATATATATATATATATGTATAGGCGTGGCTGTGTGGTAAGTAGCTTGCTTACCAACCTCATGGTTCCGGTTTCAATCCCACTGCATGGCACCTTGGGCAAGTGTCTTCAACTATAGCGTCGGGCTGACCAAAACCTTGTGAGTGGATTTGCTAGACGGAAACTGAAAGAAGCCCGTCGTATATATATATATATAT
>NC_068981.1:182527215-182528587 GCF_001194135.2 Octopus bimaculoides | reverse complement strand
ATATATACACTTTATTATTAAAGCTGCATAAACATCACAAGAATATCACAAAAAACTGCTACTCAGAGTTTCACCTTCCCGTTCATTGGGCAGTTGCGATCATGTTCCCATTCATCGAGCAGTTCTTGATCACAACTGCTGAATGGACAGGAACGTGAAACTCTGAGTAGCAGTTTTTTGTGATATTTTTGCAGCTTTAATAAGAATTTCCAAAGTAGACATACTATAAAGAAAACAAAAGGCTTATTTTTTGGTAACAAGAGGACAGTTATGGACATGTGATCCTGCCTCAATAAATATCATCAGCATGACAAATGTCCTATCTTATCTCCCATGGACTAGAAATTTGGACATATTCAAACAGATTAGAACATATTTCTGGCCTAGGTAGTTGGTGTATTTGTCTATGTTGTTCAAATACATGCCTATGGCGACTCTGTGTTATTTCTCCATGCCCATTGTTTTTCAAATCATGCAAATTATATTGGACACTGAGAGGCAGATCTTCTATGGCAGGATGCCCTTCCTGTCACTAACAATTATCAAGCAAGATATTTCCTCCCTAGAACCAGATATGTTTTCACAGAATATTAGAAATGAATGCCATTCATTTACAACAATCACACAATGTCAAGGTATACAAACTAACCACTCGGCTCCGGGTTCATTCACACAGTGTGGCACCTTCAGCAAGTGTTTTCTATTATAACCTTGGGCCAACCAAAGCCTTGTGACTGGATTTGGTAAATGAAAACTGAAAGAAGCCCGTTTTACATATATATATACCTTAACCTAGCAAAAACCAAAGTCTTAGTAAGTGGGAAGGCAGACAAATCACAAATTCCTTCAGGTAGATGGCCCTGGAAGATAGTTTTCATATGTGACAGATGCATAGATGCAATAAACACCGAAGATGTATAGATTCCATCACATGCAAGGGGAAAAAACTAGAAGTTGATAGCTGCCGTTAGCTAGGTGACCAAGTCAGTAGCAGGGGTGGATGCTCTGAGAGCATAGCTGCTAGAATAAGAATAGCCTGGACAAAGTTCAGAGAGCTCCTACCTCTGCTGGTAACTAAGAGCCTCTTGCTCAGAGTGAAAGTGTTATATGGACTGTTAGATATGTAATTCGTCTGACGTTCCGTGTGTCATGTGGTTCGTCTGAGTTCATTGTTTCATTGTTGTTGTCTTGTGGGACTGTCGTAGTAAAATGTCATTGATATATATATGGCGGACATGACTTTTGTTTATTCATAACGAACATTGGGTGAGTGCGTTCTTTGTATGTAATTGAACAATAAATGTAATAATTAAATTGTATAACTCGTTATGTTATCTCTGCGAGTCAGTCCGAGGGAAACATAACAGAAAGG
>NC_068981.1:182520902-182522779 GCF_001194135.2 Octopus bimaculoides | reverse complement strand
GTGAAAGTGTTATATGGACTGTTAGATATGTAATTCGTCTGACGTTCCGTGTGTCATGTGGTTCGTCTGAGTTCATTGTTTCATTGTTGTTGTCTTGTGGGACTGTCGTAGTAAAATGTCATTGATATATATATGGCGGACATGACTTTTGTTTATTCATAACGAACATTGGGTGAGTGCGTTCTTTGTATGTAATTGAACAATAAATGTAATAATTAAATTGTATAACTCGTTATGTTATCTCTGCGAGTCAGTCCGAGGGAAACATAACAGAAAGGTAGACTGTATGATACTTGTGTGCAAACAGCCATGCCACATGGTAGTGAAAGATGGACTGAGATTGCTGAGGATATGCATAGGCTTGAAAGAAATGAAAAGCTAGTATGCTCCGGTCGATGTGTAATGTCAGTGTGCATACAAGACAGAATGTAAGCGTCCTGAGAGGTAAGTTGGACATATGAAGCATTAGATATGGTGTGCAAGAGAGACAGCTGCGCTGGTTTGGTCATGTGATGCATATGGATGAGGACAGCTGTGTGAAGAAGTGTCACACTCTAACAGTGGGGGAAACCTGTGAAAGAGGTAGGTAGACCCAGGAAGACATGGGATGAAGTGGTGAAGCACAACCTTCAAACGTTGGACCTCATAGTGGCAATGACAAGTGACCAAGATCTTTGGAGATATGCCATGCTTGAGAAGACCAAGCAAGCCAAGTGAAATCGTAGTCGTGACTGATGCCAGTGTTGCATAACTGACCTGTTTAAAAACACCCTTCTATTGTTGGGTAATATGCCATGCTTGTGAAGACCTGTTGAACTGACTGAAATCATAATCATGGCCAATGCCAATGCTGCCTGACTGGTACTTGTGCAGGAGGCATGTAAAAAGCACCATTTGATCGTGGCCGATGCCAGTGCCACCTGACTGGCACCTGTGCTGATGGCATGTAAAAATCACCATTCAAGCATCGCCCATGCCAGCACCGTCTGACTGGCACTTGTGTCGGTGGCACATATGGAGTACCATTCGAGCATGGTCAATGACAGTGCCACCTGACTGGCTCGTAAGAGCACCCACTACACTCTTGGAGTGACTGTCATTAGGAAGGGTATCCAGCTGTAGAAACCCTGCCAAATCAGATTGGAGCCTGATGCAGCCTCCTGGCTTGCCTGTCTGAGGTAATCTACTATAATAATACTCTTGTGTTTATGAATGAGAAAGGAAGGAGTGATAGATGAATAAGGAAGGAAGGGGGTGATGTCAAACATTAATTCTATTTGTTTAAAGTTTCTACAACTGACTACTGTTTTACATTGTATTTACATCGAGTTGTTTAACAAAATACAATTTATATGATTGTTTGCATACATACAACTTCACTGTCATATACTTAATTTTTCATTCATGGTTGAGGTTCAGATTAGGTACAATGACTACATTAAACTTTGATTACACAAATTATGATTATTTCAGCCATATTGGAGTACTGAAACCTTCCAGTTACTAGAGCTATGAGCAACTTAACATTTTTTATTAATTTGGGGTTTTTTTTTCCTTTTTTTTTTGTTAATTTTTGCATTCTTAAAATTTTTTCTTTTAACCTATTCAAAAACCTATTTGTGTGCCTATATATGTGTATGTGTGTGTGTGTGTGTGTGTGTGTGTTTGTTCCCCCCCCTCCCCACCAGCACTTGACAACCAATGATGATATGTTTACATCCCTATTACTTAGCAGTTCAGCAAAAGAGGGTGATAAAAGAAGTACTAGGCTTACAAAGAATAAGTCCTGGGGTCAATTTCTTCTATTAAAGGCGGTGCTCCAGTATGGCTGTAGTTAAATGACTGAAACAGGTAAAAGAATATATACATACATACAC
>NC_068981.1:182516198-182520867 GCF_001194135.2 Octopus bimaculoides | reverse complement strand
ATATATATATATATATATATATATATAGATATATAGAATTTGTGTAGATGTGTATACATATATATATATATATTTAAGCATATACTTATAATGATTCTATGTATGACTAACATCCACTCATACATACACGCACTCACTCACACACATACACACACATTTAAATACTTGCATACATACATATACATACATAGAAAACATGCATTTATAGATTTATATATATATACATATATATACACATATATACATATATACATATATATTTATATATATATACCCTTTAGGGCTACTTTTTGCTGGAAATTGATACATTTGTATTAATACATTTGTATTGTAATATTTTACATATATATATATACATATATATATATATGTGTATGTATGTATATATATATATGTATATATATATATATATATATATATATATATATATATATATATATATATATATATATAGATAGATATATATAAATATATATAGATATATCTATATATATATCTATATATATATCATCATCATCATCATCCTCCTCGTTTAACGTCCGCTTTCCATGCTAGCATGGGTTGGACGATTTGACTGAGGACTGGTGAAACCGGATGGCAACACCAGGCTCCAGTCTGATTTGGCAGAGTTTCTACAGCTGGATGCCCTTCCTAACGCCAACCATTCAGAGAGTGTAGTGGGTGCTTTTACGTGTCACCCGCACGAAAATATATATATTTATATATATGTATGTATGTATGTATTATATATATGTGTGTAAATTTAAATAAGGGTGAAAAATTGAATATCAATTCGATTAATATCAATTTAAAACCAGTGACCTAACATTGAAAAATCTGAAGATTCAGAAAAATTATATTACATACATATAAGATATATGTATACATGTATGCATGTATATATGTATGTATGTATATATATATATATATATATATATATATATATATATATATATATATATATATATATATATATATACATACATATATATATAAATTCTTACTATACACACACACATATAAATATGTATACATATGTATATATATATATATATGTGTGTGTGTGTATATATATATGATAGGAATATATATGTATGTATATGTACTGATGTATATACGTGTATGTATGTATATATGTGTGTGTAAGTATATATAATACTTACACTTACGCACATACATACGTGCATTCATACATACACACTCATACGAACGTATCTAAATGAAGGCGTACAAATACGCGTATACACACACAGACACACGCATACACACATCCCATTACATCACATACTGTGTTCTCTCTATATGTATTTATATACCATTTATGTATAATTTAGAAGCGCTTCACGCGGTAGGTCATATTTAGATTTTGTAGGTCACAGGCTACTCACCCCTTATTTCAAACTTGAATCTCTGTAGGCGAAAATCGTAAGCTGTTATGTTTGTATTTGCCAGTGAAACTAATTGTTTGTTCCCAGCAAGTAGGCAATATCTTATCTACATAGCTGAATATCTTTTACTCGCTATGTTGCTACTGACGGTATATTCTGTGTTCGCAAGCTGTACATGTTAACGAGATCAGCTCTCAGCACATCCTCCATCTGACAGCGAAATCTAATGTTTACTGCAGCGTCGGCCATTGCACATTTAAATGTCATTTCTTGTTACTAGTGAAACATTATCATCAATTTTCATATTTTTGAACCAACATCGCTCGTTCGTTGTTATTAAACAGAATACTTCATAATAATATTAACAGTAATAGAAGTAGTATCGTCACCAACAGTACACGCTGAGTCCATGGATATACAAGGATTCGATCCAGAGAAGTATCTTGATGAGTTGTTGGCGATGACATGTGTGGAAACTAATGTCTTTAGGTATGAACTTTAAACATGTATCTATCTATACCTATCTGTCTATCTATCTATCTATATATATATATACACATATACTCCTGCTCGTAAACGTCACAGTGACGTACGACTTAAATATTTATATATATTTGTTTATGTTATCGGATGAGTTTTATTTAAATGTGTTTATGTAATTCCTGTTGTACGTTGCATTACGATCATGTAAATTCAAGAGTTCACGTGTTGTTGTTGTTGTTGTTTAACCCCAGGTCAACCGTGATCGAGTCAGATTATTATTAAAAAAATGTGCCAACCTTGTTCAGTTCGTCATTAATTTTTTCGGCATTGTATATTTAATACTATTATCTAACTTATCTTCAATTTTTAATACGGTTAGTGCAAGTTAATGGAAATTTGACTGCTATTTCTTGCACGCATGGAGATTCCCGTATCGACTTGTAAGTTCGTTTAGATGGGGGTAGTAAAGCAATTTTTGTAGTGATTCAATTCAGTGAATGGCCGTTTTATGAATGAATCCAAACTTTAGATAAACATCAGCACAAACGTGTATTTAGTTTATTTGGATTGCATGTGGGTGTGTGTATATATATTCTTTTCTTCTCAGTGATGTATCTGGAATTTAAAATGCCGCGAATCTTAGTTTCTCACAGTCATTTTACATTTATTGTTTTGTTTTTTTCTTAAATACTAACGTTTAGAAACAGATTATATTTTTTCTTATGTTGTATTTAAAATAAAAGTCAGTACAACTACGTTTTCGGGACAACTTAGACTGTATAGTCTTTAATAATTATAACTCTCAGGATTAAATCTAATTAAAATGGGACCTGTAGAGTGCGTGAGTCTGCATGTAACCCCAGAAAACACGCACACGCAGGCACTATTTAAATTTCGTGTTACTCGTTTTTAAAATATTATGACAAAATTCTTTATATTATTGCTTACTAACTAAATACAGTTTCTGTTCTAATTTTTATAAGGAATATCCCGAAACGTCTTTAAAAAAGACAACTTAACAACAGAACTACCATAAAACTCAAGAACCAGAAAGAAAGAAAAATGTTCTTTGAAAGTGCACTTCAAAATGACCCCATCTTTATTACTCAACAGAAAGTTATTATGAAATATTAAATAGATAATAAAAATACATTTTGAACTTCTAAATTTCCCCTTCATTACTCAGAATGTCTGTTGAATAGTATATTGAAGTGTCCTGACATTTCTAAACTTTTTTTTTAATATATTAAGTTTATTTTTTCTTCTTCTGCAGAGTATAATAAGAAACTTGTACCGCGATTATGAACCTTAAAATAGAATATTGCTGTAATTCAATTTATTTTTTATAAGTAAACTTAACATGCTAGATAGCAGCGCATTATTATTAAATTTGTTTATTCTTTAACTCGTTTAACGCAATAATATTCGTGGGCTATTACATATATATAGTTTTTACTTATTTAACATATGGCATGAATATGAAATGGTCACCAACTTAAGACATGAGTAAACGTGTGGAGTTACTACATTAACAATGAGGTGAATGGCAAGTTGGATGAATGGATAAGACGAGTTGTATTCGATTCATATGTTTATTGTCAAATGTATCGGACACGACAACCCTATAAGAAACTAAAGAGTTGCGCAAGAAAGTTTTTTTCCTGTGCGGTGGTTTGGTTGGACAGGTTCTGTAGTTATGTGCAAATGAGAAAGATCTACACAGAGAGACAGAGAAAAGTGAGTGAATGTAAGTGTCAGCTGCAGCAGTAAGGTCCTTAAGCTGCTAGGAGTTGGGTCGTCCCTGCTGCTAATTCTTAGTATTTGGCAGGCCTGACTGACAAACTCATCTGATATTGAATAGCGTCTGACATCAACGCATTACTGTGTTCTGTTTTCTTGTCCACTTCTTTGGGTATTGTCACCAGATCTTGTCTGTCTGCCTTTTCCAACTGAGTTACCTTGACTGAAATGTATTGAAAATTCCTGTAACACTGGGCAGGTTTTAAGTTCTTACATTCATCCTGTTATGTTTTTGCAGTAGCCAATTCAGAAAACCAAATGTAGTTGTCAGGATAGAGACTGCAAAGGCGATGTGAGTGATACACTTGAAAACTGAGAGTTCTGATGACTATATTTGTTCTTGACCTCTCTTTATAATAGGCCCATCATATTTGACCTAAGATACTTTTATTCTAAGATACTTTTATTCTAAGATACTTTTTTATCTGTTTAAGATACTTTTTATTCTCACACAAATGTAAAAGCTGTGTGTGTGTATATATTAAAGTTAGAAAGTACATGTCGAGTCATAGAGTGACCAATGGTTTCGCATTCACAAAGGCCTTAGCTTCACAGACTTCTCATCAGACTCTAAAGCTGAAGACAAATTCAACTCTTTAGAGTCTAAGATGTCTGTGAGGCTAAGACCTTTGTGGGTGTGAAACCATTGGTCACACTATGGCCTGACATTAACTTCATTACTTTAATATTTTACTGCTCTAAGGTGGCAAGCTGGCAGAAACGTTAGCACGCTGGTCGAAATGCTTAGTGGTTTTTCATCTGCCATTACATTCTGAGTTCAAATTCCACCGAGGTTGACTTTGCCTTTCATCCTTTCAGGGTCGATAAATTAAGTACCAGTTACGCACTGGGGTCGATGTAATCGATTTAATCCCTTTGTCTGTCCTTGTTTGTCCCCTCTATGTTTAGCCCTTTGTGGGCAATAAAGAAATAAACGTTAGCACGCCGGGCGAAATGCTTAGCGGTATTTCGTCTGTCTTTACTTTCTGAGTTCAAAT
>NC_068981.1:182512669-182515385 GCF_001194135.2 Octopus bimaculoides | reverse complement strand
TATATATATACATATATACATATATATATATATGCATATATATATATATATATATATATATTATGTAGATATACTTGCATAGCAAGTGACCTGATCTGAGATCATGTGCTGAAACAAAAACAATTGCAGCATAGAAGGTAAGCTATTTAAGAACACCCAGAAACCGTTAGATTAACTTCGACATTTATATTTAATTTGTCAAAATATTTTCATTGCTTTGGGACAGCGACCTGTTCACTCACAAAATTCTGTGCTGTCAGTGAACAGGTTGTGATCTCATATATATACATACATATACATACCTACATACATACATACATACATACATACATATACATATCCTCATCATCATTGTTTAACGTCTGCTTTCCATGCTGGTATGGGTATATCATCATCATCATCATCATCGTTTAACGTCCGCTTTCCATGCTAGCATGGGTTGGACGATTTGACTGAGGACTGGTGAAACCGGATGGCAACACCAGGCTCCAATCTAAATTTGGCAGAGTTTCTACAGCTGGATGCCCTTCCTAACGCCAACCACTCAGAGAGTGTAGTAGGTGCTTTTACGTGTCACCTGCACGACGTGTCACCTGCATATATAACAGTATGCTAATGAACTGTGAGAAAGAATGTGTATAAGAGGAATTAGATTTACTATGCAAGAGAGAAAACTGTGCTGGTATGGGTGGGCATATGGTGATGAGAATGTCAGTTGTTTAAAAAAGTGTAAGGCATTCAAATTGAATGGAGATTTTCAAAGAGGGAGACCCATGAAGACATTAGATGAAGAGGTGAAGACTGATCTGAGGATGTTGAGTCTCCTAGAGAAAATGATAGGACCATAATGATTGGTAACAAGCAGTGCTGGAGAAGACTCACCTTGTGGGAACTTGATTGATTTTGTAACTCAGTCAAACTGAAGCAAGCTCTCCTTTAGAGAATTACAATAGTGAACATTGAAATGGTGGTAGCGATAAAGGCTGGAGATATCATCATCATCATTTAACATCCGATTTCCATGTTGGCATGGGTTAGATGGTTCAAGGGGAGCTGGCTATCTGGAGAGCTACACCAGGCTCCATTTATCTATTTCGGTATTGTTTCTACAGCTGGATGCCCTTCTTAACACCAACTTATGTGGCATCAACAGAGTCACCAAGTAGCTTGCAAGACAAAGACTTCTCATTTGAGAGAGGGAGTGGAACTGAGGGAAGTGGCTGTGAGCCAGAGAGGTTAGTGTATAATAGAGGGACAGAGAAAGTTGTCTAATTATAAGAGGAGACATTTGGCTACCCCAGTAGGATAGGGAAAGAGAGAAAGGGGTGAGAGAGTTAGAAAGAGATAGAGAGATAGTCAGAGTGAGAGAGAGAAAAATAGATGGTGTTGGTGAAGTGTTGGGGCCTATCTACAGGAAACTGGGAGGGGGGGAATATAAATAGTATAGAAGGGGTAGAGGGGGTAGAGAGAGGTATATTTATATTTGGGTCTCATTCTATGTGTCCCTGTTGAGACTCTTGGTACCCTCTCACCTTTCTATCATCTTTCTGTCATTCATCTTTCTATCATTCATCTCTCTATCATTCATTTTCTATCATTCCTTTCTCTATCACTCAATTTCTATCATTCATCTCTATCACTCACCCTCTGACCACTCCCTTTCTATTCCACTCACTCTGTTATACTGCATATGTTGCTGAGACTACAGGTGAAGCTTTCCTATTCACTGTATTCACTGCCTTCCTGGCACTTGTGCCAGTGACACGTGAAAAGACATTCGAGCGAGGTCGTTGTCAGTGCCGCTGGACTGGCTCCTGTGCAGGTGGCACGTAAAATACACCATTTTGAGCGTGGCCGTTGCCAGTACCACCTGACTGGCCTTCGTGCCGGTGGCACATAAAAGCACCCACTACACTCTCGGAGTGGTTGGCATTAGGAAGGGCATCCAGCTGTAGAAACTTTGGCAAATCAGATTGGAGCCTGGTGTAGCCATTTGGTTCACCAGTCCTCAGTCAAATAGTCCAACTCATGCTAGCATGGAGGGCAAATGTTAAACAATGATGATGATGATGATGATGATGTATGATGCTGCCCATGTAAGGGTATCAATGAACCTGCCTAACCCTCTCATCTCTCTCTCTCTCTCTCTCTCTCTCTCCCTGACATTCATCCACTGTGCCATACAGCCCATATCACGAGAGATGATATAAGACCTACCAGTACTCAATCCACCTTATCATCATCATCCTGTGCTCAAAGCACCCAACCATCACTCTCTGTACTAACGGCCAACATTCCCTCTCTCCACTTCTCACCCCACCACACACACACACACACACACACCAATTTTCTATTTCATCAAATGTGAGAACTTGATTGATTTTGTAACTCAGTCAAACTGAAGCAAGCTCTCCTTTAGAGAGCTACAATGTCTGTCTGCAGCGAATTCGAACTTATGAACACTATATAGTTAGTAACCCTACTCTTTGGTAAATACATTTCAATCAGTGTTGATTAATGGGACTACTTACTTATTCAATTACAGTATAAGTGGCTGAATATTCCACAGATACTTGTACCAAGCTGCTTGAGCTAATGAAGGAGCCTTTTAGTTGCTGGAGCGAACCAGGAAGCTTTTAGTCATTTGACTAACTAGAAACAGCAGCATTCCTTCCTTCCTTCCTTCCTTCCTTCCTTCCTTCCTTCCTTCCTTCCT
>NC_068981.1:182501920-182512513 GCF_001194135.2 Octopus bimaculoides | reverse complement strand
TTCTTCCTCCCTCCCTGGTGCAGCCTCCTGGCTTCCCAGACCCCAGTTGAACCGTCCAACCCATGCCAGCATGGAAAACGGATGTTAAACGATGATGATGATATATACGTATGTATATACAGGGGTTCGACAAAATAATGGAAACACCTTAAAATTTCAAGTAAATTTATTTTAATATGGGGTAGGACCACTTTTGGCAGTAATTACAGCTTGAATTCTATGAGGTATGGACTTGTACAAAGTTTGAATTGTTTCCAAAGGAATTTTTGTTCATTCTTCAACTAAAACAATCTCCAGTTCTTGTAGTGATGATGGTGGAGGATATCAACTCCTTACTTTCTAAAATGCACCATAAATGTTCAATAATATTGAGATCTGGGACTGTGGTGGCCAGATAAGCTGTTCAACTTCACTAGAATGTTCCTCATGCCATTCAGTAACAACTTTAGCTGTGTGAATTGGTGAATTATCATCCTGAAAGATTGCATTTTTCTCCTGACACAGTTCCGCAACCATAGGATGAATTTGATCACATAAAATGCTTAAATAGTCTTGACTATTAATTCTGCCATGAAGGGAAACCATTGGGCTGGCAAATTTCCAAGATATTGCCCCCCGATCATCACAGATCCTCCTCCATGTTTAACAGTTGGAAGAAGGCAGTCTGGGTCAAATGCTTCTTTTGGCTGTCTCCACACATATACTCGGCCGGTGGTCGGAAATAAGGTAAAGGGTGACTCGTCTGAGAAAATAACATTCTTCCACTGCTCTAGGGACCAATTCTGTAGGTTTTTACTCTTCTCTAAATGCTTTGCAACGTTTGTTTTTGAAAGTAGTGGTTTTCAGATAGCAGCCCTCCTGTGAAATCTGGCATTGTGCAGGCCCTAGGGAACACTTTTTGTGGAAACTGGGTTCTCGAGGTGGTCATTAAGCTCTGCAGTAATTTTGGGAGCTGTACTTTTGTGATCCTTTCTAACAATTTGTGTAAGAGTCTCAGTCACTAGTCATTACTTCCATGAGGCCCAAAGTTCAAAGATCATACTTCACCACCTCATCCCATGTCTTGTTGGGTCTACCTCTGCCACAGGTTCCCTCCACAGTTAGAGATTAGCACTTCTTTACACAGCTGTCCTCGTCCATATGCATCACATGACTATACCAACGCAGTTGTCTCTCTAGCACACCACACCTGATGCCACTTATTTGCATTGACCACCAGATAAGGAATTGGGAGACCCTGTCAAAGGCTTTCTCCACGTCAACAAAAGTCAAGTACAGAGGTTTATCTTTGGCTTGGTATTCCTCCTGCAGCTGCCTTACCAGAAATATAGCATCAGTGGTGCTTCTCCCTGGCACAAGACCCAACTGCATTTCATCGAGACTAACTCCATACTCCATACTCCATGAATTTTTTCACCTGATCTAACAATTTGATATCTCTGTAACTATTTCAATCAAAGGCATCATCTTTATCTTTGTAGCAGTTAATTATGATGCTGCTACACCAGTCAATGGGTATGACTCTTTCATGTGTCACCTGATTAACTATATAGGTGATCAGACCATAACCCACACCACCACATATTTTAAGTATTTCAACTGTGATTCATGATGGGAATCACCATATATATGTATATACATATCACACACATACACACACACACATACACACATAGAAGAAGAGTTTAGGTCACTGGTAACCTAAACTAATAGGTAAGCAGTGTGAGTGCTCTAGTTGATAAGTTACTAGGATCCAAGTTCACAAGGTGGTGGTGGTAGGGGGGCTAGAGTTGTGGTAGCCACAGTCCAGTAGGGAGAAAACCAGCGATCTGCAACCTACCTTCAAGTCAGTAGGTATAATTTAAAGAAGAGGAAAACAAAATCAAGGCAGGACAAGCTTATCAGTTCATTTAAATTAATTTAATGCTGAAGCGAAGTAAGCAAACATAAAAATAACAGTGTCTTACAGCTGTTTCTGGGATATCCCAGGTAATGGATCAAAGTGTTGATCCACATTTACATATACTGGGTTTTCCATCATCAGAGATAAATATAAAGCATATAAGTAAGAGAATATATAGGCAGGAAAATTTTATGTGGAGATGTTCAGAGAATCTGATGTAGAGAAATGCATAGCAACGTATGAAGTTCAAGGTTCGTTATAGCTCATAATTCATGAACTTCACACATTGCTACATTGCAAAATATGTATAGTTTATCCTGTTCATGCTATACTATTAGCATTATCCTGTGTTTGAGAATAAAATTATTTCCTTATCTGTATATACATATATATATTTGTATTATATGCATATAAGAAGGGATGACCACTAGGTGGTCATCCAGTATGCTAGAAAGAGGTCATCAACGACCCAACCACAAAAGAAAAATCATGTTCTCCAGAAAAAATTCAGCAAAAATACACAGAGCTTAAGCGGGCAGGACAAAATGGAAAATACATAAAAATAAAGAATTAATTGTGTACCAGGTTTCGCCATTAACTCTTTTACTTACGTAAAATCATCTATGGTTCATCAGCACAATCCGTTCTAAAATCAATATAATTTGCAGAACTATACACGAATTGTCTACTTAACATTAGACGTGCGTACAGTTTTACCAATTACATTGGGGATATTTTCAAAATGTCTCAGCTCTGGCGTGCTACACACACACATATACATGTTCAAAAGGTCAAATATAACTGAATCATGTCCTCAGAGATCAGGTTCATTCCCTTGCTGCATATTTACATTTAATTATTTATTGATTGGAATATTGTGTGTTCTCACCCTTTCCCACCTTGAAAACAATTTTCTTTAGTGCTAATTACTTTTCTTCACCTAAAAGTTTCAATTTCAATCGGTTAAAAACTTATATGTTATAGCTTACAAGAATTCTGTTGTAACTTGGATGGATCATTATGCATACAATGTTTAATGAAAGAGTCTGCATCTTGCCAAATGCAGATGATAAAGCAGAAAGTACATTTTCCACTACTTAGATCAAAGCTTAGAGTATCCTGAAACAAAACAAAAAAAACAACAAAGACTATTTAGCATAATAATTCTCGTAAGATAAAACAAAATGCATTTCAACACATGATTTCACATATAAAAATCTTACCAACCAAACAACAAAAGTTTTTAGAAATTCTAAATTATGAATAAATCATTTTATGTGCAGTGAACAGCATATTTATTCCTCATGCATTCTGGAAGATTCATCAGCAAGTGCTAATGAATCAACTGGCCTATGAACACAGTTTTGTCATAACTGAGAAGTTGTTCTCCTCTAACAAAATACAACCGTAATTAACATATTCATGTTCGAATCTACTGGAATGTATTAAGAATTAGATATGCCAGTAATGGAAATTATAATGTCTTGTAAAATATGACTCAAAAAAGAAAATTGAAAATTGTATAATTTCTCAAAGGCGGCGAGCTGGCAGAATCGTTAGCACACCGGGTGAAATGCTTAGCACTATTTCGTCTGCCACTACGTTCTGAGGTCGAATTTGCCTTTCATCCTTTCGGGGTCGATTAAGTAAGTGCCAGTTACGCACTGGGGTCAATATAATCAACTTAATCCGTTTGTCCCCTCTGTGTGTAGCCCCTTGTGGGCAGTAAAAAAAATAAGAAGTTAGCTTCTTAAGCACATGTTTCCAGGTTCAGTTCCACTGCTTGGCACCTTGATGAAGTGTTTTCCACTATAGCTTCAGGTCGACCAAAACCTTGTGAGTGGATTTTTGAAAGAAGCCTATTATATATATACATTTATTTAAATTTTTTTTTTCTTTTTGTGCCTGTCAAGAATATTCTGTTATTTAACAAATTTTTTAGTTTCAGACATTTATAAAGAAATTTAATTTTTGTTTTCTGTTTTTTATCAATTTTAGAGGAAATAAGCTACATGTCCACTCCTATTTTAAATTTGCCTTTGGAGGGCATCTCATGCTGCAGGCAATCAGTGCTGCTATTTCTACTGTACCCAAAGAATATTATGTAAACAGTATGCACAACTATTTTCTTTCTCCTGGTATGTTATTAATCTATTTTCTATTCACTTTTCTTGTCATTACTTTGCATATTAACCTTTGTTTTTAGTAAAGCTCATGACAACACCTCTCTGCGATTATCCAATCAACCTGCTAGAAATAGCAACCAAATCCCCTTTCAATTATATACTGTCAACTTAAAAAACAATGGTCATTTTAGTTAATGTATTTAACCCTTTAGCATTCAGATTACTCTATCAAATGTAATGATTATTTATTCAAATTGTTTTGAATTAATTATGTATTCATTATCTTATAACTTTGAGAATTCAATGGTGTGATTTTTTTAATTTTTAGAATGACATTGTTGGGTAGGTGTGAGAGGCTGCATCTGGCCAGTTTCAACAAAAAACAAGTAGAATATTTGGGTCAGATATGGCTAGTTTAAATGCAAAGGGGTTAGTCATCATCATCATTATCATCACCATCACTGCCAATGCCACCACTATCATCATCATCATCATCATCAACGTCATTATCATTTAATGTCTGTTTTCCATGCTGATATGGTTTGGATGGTTCAACAGGAGCTGGCAAGCCAGAGGACTTCACCGAGCTTCAGTGTGTTAGACACAGAACAAAAAGGGTAAATGTTCCCAGAGGAAACATCTTTCATCATAGCTCTGTTTTGTTATAACTGATCACTGCTAAACATCATCTAATATTTGAATTAAAACTTAATGACTGCTTGTTAATTAGAAATTAATTAATGAACACATTTTCTTTGTATGTAGCCATAGCATAATAATAAAAGCCACATGCTTACACCTAACGAGTAGTTTTCAAGGTTCTTTTGTTTCACTGACTGAAGAATTTTAGGAGAACTTGTTTATGATTTTTGTGA
The DNA here is from genome assembly GCF_001194135.2 of Octopus bimaculoides. Lineage (NCBI taxonomy): Eukaryota > Metazoa > Mollusca > Cephalopoda > Octopoda > Octopodidae > Octopus > Octopus bimaculoides. The sequence continues at coordinate 182,507,609 of NC_068981.1, read as the reverse complement.
GAAAAAACTGCATACCATGAGATATTGACTGGTAATGTTTAAACCTTCAATACTGTTTCTTAACCTATTTTGTGATATTCTGAATCCAAGTAAAAGTGAGAAAAAAAAAAAATGTTGGGTGTGGTTTTGATATATTTTTCTTCTGGTTACATGATCTCAGAAATTTTCAGAACTCTTGGTTAAAATAACTATTAGATTGTTGAAGAGATGAAGCGCAAAGGAAATAATTAACTTAAATAAAACATTGAAAATATTTAGTTCAATATATAAATAGTATTTATATTTATATTTAAAATATTTAATATTCATGTTTAAACATTTAAGATTAAAACAATAAAACATTTAATATTTATGTTTAAAACTTTTAATAGAAATTTAAACCTTATTTAAACTTGCTGTGGAGTAAAAATTAGGATTCTGATCTCCCCTCCCAATATTCAGTTTAGTCATGTGACAAGGATCAACAGTAACTTAATCAGAGTGGCTGGTGACTTTAACAGACATATCTATTAGCGCCATGGTGGTGTCTGTTGTGTCCATGAATGCTATGGTTTTGGTACAAGGAATAGGGAGTTTTAAGGCTACAGGAGTTCTGTGATGCAATTAATCTAACAATTTGCAATTCATACTTCAAGATATCAACCAGCCACATCATCACCTACCAATCTGGTGAACACAAGAGTCAGATATATTTCCACCTCACCAGGAAATGGGATAGGCAGAGCATTGTAAATACCAGACACTTCCCTTGTTAAAAGTGCATTTTCCAACATAGATTAGAGGCTGATGACCTCGGAGTTTGAGCTAGGCAGACTCTGAAATAGAAAACAATATGGGAAGGAAAGATATTGAAGCTAAAAGAACTTATTGTGAGGCACAAGTTTATAGAAATTCTATTTGATTTGTATGAGGCAATGACTAGTGACTGAGACCTTTGGAAATATGCTGTGCGTGAGAAGCCCTGGCAAGCCAAGTGAGACCATAATCCGTGGCCTCTGCCAGAGGTGTAGCCAGCCCACTTATGCGTACCTTTCCTTCATTGAACACTAAACTCTGCTTGTAAAGACCTGTTGAGGCAACTGAAATCGAAATCGTAATTGAATCAAATTTGATGACTGGCACCTGTGCCAGTGGAGCACTAACAGCACCATCCGAGCGTGATCATTACCAGAGCAGCAGTCTGGCTTCCATGCCGGTGGCACGTAAATAGCACTACTTGAGCGTGATCGTTACCAGCATCGCCTTACTGGCACTTGTGCTGGTAGCACATGAAAAGACATTCAAGGGAGGTCATTGCCAGTGCCGCTGGACTGGCTCCTGTGCAGGTGGCACGTAAAAAACACCATTTGAGCGTGGTCGTTGCCAGTACCGCCTGACTGGCTCTTGTGCCAGTGGCACGTAAAAGCACCCACTACTCTCTCGGAGTGGTTGGCGTTAGGAAGGGCATCCAACTGTAGAAACTCTGCCAGATCAGATTGGAGCCTGGTGCAGCCATCTGGTTCACCAGTCCTTAGTCAAATCGTCCAACCCATGCTAGCATGGAAAGCGGACATTAAACGATGATGATGATGATGATGATGATGATGACTGTCGGGAGAAGGAGTTAAGTACTTATAGCATATATAACAACTTGGTATTTCTATGTGATAACTTGCTCAAGGCTACAGATTAAATGTGTGGCTAGTAGTAAGATCCCAGCTAGACTGAAAGTGATATGGTGGTGGAATGATATGGTAGACAGAGCAGTAGAAGTTACATGACATGCCAGGTGTCAGATATGCATAGGTGCAGGAGTGGCTGTGTGGTAAGTAGCTTGCTTACCAACCACATGGTTCCGGGTTCAGTCCCACTGCGTGGCACCTTGGGCAAGTGTCTTCTACTATAGCCTCGGGTCGACCAAAGCCTTGTGAGTGGATTTTGTAGATGGAAACTGAAAGAAGCCCGTCGTATATATGTATATGTATATATATATGTGTGTGTGTATTTGTGTGTCTGTGTTTGTGTATTTGTGTGTCTGTGTTTGTCCCCCCAACATCGCTTGACAACCGATGCTGGTGTGTTTACGTCCCCGCAACTTAGCGGTTCGGCAAAAGAGACCGATAGAATAAGTACTAGGCTTCCAAAGAATAAGTCCTGGAGTCGATTTGCTCGACTAAAGGCGGTGTACCAGCATGGCCGCAGTCAAATGACTGAAACAAGTAAAAGAGTAAGTCTGGGAACAAGCAGAAAAGAAGAGATTTGCATTTGCTCCACAATGTGAGGATCAAAAACATCAAGTGTTCAGGATTGTAAAACAGCATGTCAGAGAGCACAAGAGAGTCATCAAGGAGAGAAGTGTATCTGGAATGATGGACACATACTTGCCATTACTGCTGATGACAAGAAAGAGGCACAGAAGTGTAATTATGAGAGATTGTTAAAGGAGGAGAATGTGTGTGTTAACGAAGGGCTACTTTATGTTGACCCTACAGAGGGATGAGTAATTCAAGTTGGTGATTAAGGATGTGAAGGTAGGAATAGTCACTGAGTTGCTCAAAATATGACAAAGTAGGATATGTAATGATCACTCAAATAACAGATTAACTGCTAAGGTCTGTTACTGGAATTTACCGTATGACATGTATTTCCAGCCACACTGCATACTGTTTGATTACAAGGAAATGTAATTTTTTGGCATTTTTACAATATTTCATAATTAAACTTTAATGTTAAGCACTCGTCATCATCGTCATTATCATCATCGTCATCATCATCATCATCATCATCATTATTGTTTAACGTCCGTTTTCCATGCTGGTGTGGGTTGGACGGTTTGACTGAGGTCTGGAGAGCCAGCGGCTGCACCAGGCTCCAATCTGATCTGGCAATGTTTCTACAGCTGGATGCCCTTCCTAACACCAACCACTCCGAGAGTGTAGTGGGTGCTGTTTACTCATGTTGTTTAAATATCCTTGAAACCCTGTCAAAGATGCAAAATAATATTTCCTCAAATTATTAAAATGTATTACCTGAGCAAATATACATGCCTCAGGTTATTGAGTACTCTCAGCACTTTCACGCTTCTCTCATCCACTTCGGTCCTTGCTGCTTGGTTGCATTCCTCCTATTTCCCTTCCTTGGCCTCAACCTCAACTAGGGCTTCATCACTCCTGTAGGAGAAACCTCTCTCTGGACCCCTTCCACTGCTGTCTGTCTCTGGCTAGTAGTGGCCATGTAGGCTCCAGGTAGCAGGTAAGATCACCTCACCATCTTGTTTTTGAGAGCCAACAGCATCTAGTAGTAGTGTGTGTGTGTGTGAGATTTTTTGGATCTTTTCAGTTTTGCTCACAGATTTTTTAATTATCTTTTTTAACTAAACAGTTTGAAACTTCTTATTATGGTATAACTTCTTCACACTGAACATGGTTTACTTTCAACATTTTTGACATTTTGTATTTTAGAAGTTATTTCATGTTAAAGTTGTCGTATTTGGGTAATTTTAACCAATCAATGACATGTATTCAGCTGGAGATAGCTACCTCTGTTTGCAATAGTAATCGAAGAGCAACAACTTCCAGGTCATCTCTACTAAATGTATCTTTCAACTACATGTGGATTAGCTAAAGAACACACCAAATAATCCACATGTGATTGAAAACTACATTTACTAGAGATTATCCAGAAGTTGTTGCTTTTCGATTACTATTGCAAACAGCAGTAGCTTTCTTCAACTGAATACACTTTGTTGATTGGTTAAAATTACCCAAATACAAAATCTTTAACATGCAATAACTTCTAAAATACGAAATTTTCTCATGATATTTCATCCAGGAAATTTGGCCATTTAATCCTTTAGTTTTTAAACTGACCATATCTACCTGTTTTATGGTCAAACTGGCCAGGTCTGGCTTCTCACACCTACCTCACAATGTCATTGTAAAAAGAAGCAATCACTTTATTGAAATATTTAAGCTATAAGATAATGCATGATTAATTCAATACAATAATCTGAATTACGGAGATGTACTTGCATAGCAAGCGACCTGATCTGATCTGATCTGAGACCATGTGCTGGAACGAAAACAATTGCAGCGTGGAAGGTGTTTATAAGCCATTTAAGAAACACACAAAAACCATTAGATTCACTTCAACATTTAAATTTAATTTGCCAAAATATTTTCGTCGCTTTGAGACCGCGACCTGTTCACTGACAAAATTCCGTGCTGCACGAGATGCAGCACAAAATTTTGTCAGTGAGCAGGTCGCGGTCTCAAAGCGACAAAGATATATTGGCAAATTAAATTTAAATGTTGAAGTGAATCTAATAATCTGAATGTTAAAGGGTTAAATTACAGTGTGTTGAGAAACACAGTATACTTCAAAACCAGGCAAAATGAATCACTCTGGAGATGAACGAGAATGATAGATATTGATATTTCACCATTGTTTATTTCAGCTCATTAGTACCATATACTCAATTCACTTTCTAAACAAATTCAGATCACTGACCCAAAGTATTTACAGATAGCGTAAAAATCTATCTAATGATATGCAACAGTGTCACAGAAGTAAAACAAAATTTTAATTTTGAGCTAGAGTCTGTAATGTTTACATTATAGGGCAGCTTCTAACTCAAAATTTAAATTTTGGGCATTATTATTTTTCAAAATATTTTACAAGGTGTTTAACCCTTTCATTATCATATTTACTTTGAGATGCTCTGTGTTTCTTTCAATTAATATAAATATCACAAAGAATTTAGTAAAATAACTTAGTTATCATTAAGCTAGTGTTAGGAGTATAAATTGTGACTAAGGTTTGGTGGAAGATTTTAATTCAAAACTTATGAAAACAAGACATTTGTGCTACAGAGCCAGAGCCGAGTTGGTAATGAAAGGGTTAAGTTACAGTTTTGAAATATAAGTTTACATGATAAATATGTAAGTTGAATTCAGTTTTCTTTTCATTTTTCTACCAGGATCTGAGGATCCTGTTACTTATCATGTGGATCTCATGCATGATGGTAAGACATTTATCAACCGATTTGTAAAGGCCACCCAAAACGGAAAGACCCTACTCAACATGCAGCTTTCATTCAAACGGAAAGAACTTGACTCAATTCAACACCAGTGGAAAATGCCTGAATGCCCTCTTCCAGAAGATCTTACTTCAGCAAAAGAACATTTTGATTCAAAATTGAGGTTTATATAATCTTTTAATATTTTATTAACTAAACATCAAATAGGTAGTGCCTGCAGTAGTGTAGTGTGGTGTGCTATACCTTGCTACGTATTTATAGTTGTGTGGAATATGCTGTTTGAAATTGAAGTCTCTTTGCTATAGACATAGTGCTCTACTAGCAGTCGGATACAAACTGCTGACGGCGATCTTTCGGTACTAGATCCCATAACTTCCGGTCGTTGTGCGCACGCATACTGATTACATTATTGTATAGTGTTTATGTGTTTAAAGTTTAAGAACTGTATGAATCTGAGGGGAGAAGGTTTGAGTTTAGTGGGCCATTCATTTTTTTTTTCTATTTAATGTTGTCTTTTCATATCATCATCATCATCATCAACGTTTAACGTCCGCTTTCCATGCTAGCATGGGTTGGACGATTTGACTGAGGACTGGTGAAACCGGATGGCAACACCAGGCTCCAATCTAATTTGGCAGAGTTTCTACAGCTGGATGCCCTTCCTAACGCCAA